>NC_066584.1:316506172-317106172 GCF_024323335.1 Lathyrus oleraceus | reverse complement strand
GTTGAAGAATAAGATTTAGGATATGATCGACGCTGGAGAGATTGATTTTGATCCTCCGGAGACTCCTAATGTCATTACTGCTCCTCTGCCTAATCATGACAAGACTGTTAATGCTGTAGAAGATGCTGATAGCGATTGCGACTTGGATAACTGGATTTTCCCAACAATTGGTGACAGACTCAATAATTGGAAGGCTGAAGATACTATCCCGATTTCCTTTAGTCAGGAGTAATTTTTATTGCTATTTTAGTGTTTCAAATTTTGTAATTTTTTTTAAAAGCATTGTGTCTATACCCGGGGCACAATAGCTAATTTTTCAAGGGTTTTGTCATTTTCATAAGCATATTCACATTCAATAAATCAATGGACCTTTTGCATTCAAATATTGCGCTCTTTATCTTTCCTATCATCTTTCAAATAAGCTATGTTTTCTTACACACACTCACATAACCAATTGCAGATTCATATCCACTATGGATCCTGTCGATAATAATGCTGCTACTGTTAATTATGCCTTTGAAAAACCGATCTACCAAGCCGAGGATGGAAGTGAGGAAGATTGCGAAGTACCTGGAGAGCTTGCCAGACTGTTACTGCAAGAAGAAAAGACTATACAGCCGCATGAGGAATCAATCGAAATTGTAAACCTGGGTACTGAAGTAGACAAGAAAGAAGTCAGAGGTTTCTTGGGACGCTTGAATTACATTGCCCGATTTATCTCCCATTTGACTGCTACTTGCAAACCCATCTTCAAATTACTGAGGAAAAATCAAGAGATAATATGGAATGATGAATGTCAAGAAGCCTTTGACAAAATCAAGAAGTATCTCCAAGAACCTCCAATTCTTATGCCACCAGTCGAAGGAAGACCTCTAATCATGTATTTGACCGTGTTAGAAAATTCAATGGGGTGTGTGCTGAGGCAATATGACGAGTCTGGTCGAAAAGAGCATGCAATATACTACCTTAGCAAAAAGTTTACCGACTGTGAAACAAGATACTCACTGCTTGAGAAAACTTGCTGTGCTTTGGCTTGGGCTGCTCGCCGACTAAGATAGTATATGTTGAATCATACCACTTTATTGATTTCTAAGATGGATCCTATCAAATATATATTTGAGAAACCTGCTCTCTCCGGAAGAATAGCAAGATGGCAGATGATTTTAACAAAGTATGATATCCAGTATACTACCCAGAAAGCAATCAAAGGAAGTGTGTTAGCTGATCATTTGGCTCATCAAGCAGTTGATGATTACCAATCTATGATTTTGAGTTCCCTGATGAGGATGTTATGCCTGTTACTGATTATGAAGAACCTGGACCGGATGAAGGACCCGAACTGGGATCCCGATGGACTATGGTTTTTGATGGATCTTCTAATGCATTGGGCAATGATGTTGGTGTTGTAATTATTTCTCCCAAGGGTTGCCATACGCCTTTCACTGCTAGACTATGTTTTGATTGTACCAACAATATGGCTGAGTATGAAGCATGTATTTTGGGACTCAGAGCTGCTATAGACCTGAGAATCAAGTTTTTGAGTGTGTACGGAGACTCAGCCTTAGTAATCAGTCAGATCAAAGGAGAATGGGACACTAAACATCTGAATCTCATCCCTTATCGAGAGCGGGTGTTGACATTAATCCTATACTTTGAAGAGATTACATTCGAACATATTCCACGAGAAGAGAATCAGTTGGCAGACGCATTGGCTACCATGTCATCTATGTTCAGAGTCAGATGGGACAATGAAGCTCCCATGATCACCATTGAATGATTAGATGAACCAACATATTGTTATGAACTTAATGCTGATGAAGTAGAAGAGAAACCTTGGTTCCACGAAGTAAAAAGATATTTAGAAACTCAGGAATATCCTGAAGGGGCATCCATCAATGACAGAAAATTTCTGAGGAAGTTCTCCGCTAAATTATTTTTGAGTAATGGAGTATTATACAAACGTAATCATGATTCGACTTTGCTTCGCTGTATGGATAAAAAGGAAGCAGAAAAGATTATGGAAGACATGCATGACGGTATTTTTGGGACTCATTCTAGTGGACATACGATGGCCAAGAAGATTCTGAGATCAGGGTATTACTGGTCTACCATGGAAGCTAATTACCACCACCACTCCAGAACTTGTCACAAGTGCCAGATCTATGCGGACAAAGTACATGTACCTCCTGCTCCATTGAACGTGTTGACAACCCCCTTGGCCCTTTGCAATGTGGGGCATTGATATGATTGGAGATATTAAACCTACTGCTTCTAATGGACATCGTTTCATTCTTGTTGCTATTGATTACTTTACAAAGTGGGTAGAGACAGCCTCATTTGCTTCTATCACCAAGAATGTGGTGGCACGATTCATCAAGAATAGTCTTATTTGTCGGTATGGCATCCCTGAAAGAGTTATCACTGATAATGGTACTAATTTGAACAACAAGATGATTACTGAACTCTACATGCAGTTCAAAATAAAACACCATAACTCTTCTCCGTACCGGCCAAAGATGAATGGCGCCGTAGAAGCTGCTAATAAGAATATTAAGAAGATTATACAAAAGATGACAGTAACATACAAAGACTGGCATGAGATGTTACCATTTGCTCTTCATGGTTATCGCACTTCAGTACGCACTTCGACAGGGGCAACTCCTTTCTCTTTAGTCTACGGAATGGAAGCCGTTTTACCAGTGGAAGTTCAGATTCCTTCTCTAAGAATTATGAAAGATGCGGGCTTAGATGAAGATGAATGGATTCAGACTCGACTCGATCAGATAAATTTGATTGATGAAAAGAGACTTGCGGCTGTTTGTCATGGACAGATATATCAGAAGCGCATGACCCAGGCATTTAATAAAAAAGTCAAGAGACAGGTGTATCAAATTGGCGACTTGGTGATAAAGCGTATCATTCTACCACAAGGTGATCCTAGAGGCAAATGGACTCCCACATACGAAGGGACATTTGTAGTTAAGAAGGTATTCTCTGGTGGAGCCATGATGCTTGCTACAATGGATGGCGAAGATTTCCCGCATCCCGTGAACGCGGACATAGTTAAAAAATACTACGCATAAAACTCTCTCATTATTTCGTTCGTTTCTTGTGTGTTAAAACCAGGTTTTACATGGCCTTTAAATAGAAGCTTTTGAATGGGCATGGGCATCATAAAACCCTAAATCTATTTTCCTTGCGTATCTTCTTATTAACGACAACTAATCACCCCTTATTGGAAAATAGATCATTCTGGTTTTAAATCAAATTACTCCTTGAATAGCGCATTCAATCTCCCATAATCACACACAGATTTGCATGAAAAGCGCAATCTTAAGATACATAACATTCAGACTGAATGTTCTGTATACACATGTCTTAACATCGGGTCTGACATCTTAGTTAAATCCTGCACAACCATATTTAAACATCCTGCAGGAAACTGATATCACATGTCAAGACAACACACGTGACAACTTGTGATAATTCTGAGTTTTACCAAAATTAATGCCAACACATAGAACCAACAAATTGCATGATGCAAGATTGCATGGGCGTGTACAGGCCCATGAAGCAATCCATTTAGGTCCAAATTCAACTGTTCTTAAGTCTCAAAGAAGCTCGAATAGCAAGGCAATGTGAAATGGTGTTTTGGACATTTGATCTTTCCACTTGATGTAGACCTGTTAAGACCATGCGCAACCCTAGCAAACCTCATCCAAAATGCATGAAATATGACTCTTTGGAAAGCTTAGATAAAGGGGATCAACTTTTATGTTGGACACATTTTCATTTGGAACTTGGATCATGGTGAATTTTGAGGTAGAAGTTTGGAAATTTCAACATGTTAAAAAATTTTCTAAGTGTCAAGTCATATACCTCAATGTTCCACCTTACTTAACTTTTCATGTGAGCTGCAAATGAAAAAAGTTTCTTCATCAAAGTTGTATACCTTTAAAAGACCTTAAAAATGGTCACCAATTTCATGTAATTTGGATTTATAGTGATAGAGTTATGCATTTTTGTAGTTGAGCAAAATCACTTGTTCAATGGTATTGGTCCAAAATGATCTATAATGCATCCTCATATCACATGCTCATAAAAGTTGAATTATCTCTCACTCCAAACATCAAAGTTGAAGTAGACATCTTGAATTTAATTGTGAAACTTAGAAATCTTTCATATCATAAAAATTGAGCAAGTTATGGTCTTGAGAAGTTGACTTTCAAATTAGGGTTTAGACAAAATAAACTATAATGTTTCAACCTATGAAATGACTTTATAAGCAAAATTAGCTCTAGCCTTCAACATGAAAGTTGTTTGGAATGTCATTTAGAGTAACGTTTCTCTTGGAATCATTTTCATATGGTGAAAATTATAGGAGATAAGGTCTTGGGAGACCCAGTTTTGATCAGATGAATTCATCTGACCAACCACCATCAACCATCTTGCGAACCTCTAATTCTATTGACTTTTTTGGCTCATGGTAGATCATATATGCATAAGATGATGAAATTTGAAGTTCCCCTTGAGAAAATTTGATCAATTAATAAGGTAGCTTGTCGAAGAAGTTACTGAAGATACCCAGATAAACTAGGGTTTCCAAGGCAAACTACCTCCAAACTCTTGAAGAATGCTTGACCAAAGTAACATATGAAGATCACGGGGACTCATATATGATACTTTGAGACATTGTGGATACATCCTTGGTTGTGTTTTTATCCATGAGGGTCTTAAACCCTAGATATCAGCTTGCTAGATCAATGGGGATCATGCCCTACCTACGAAAGAGTTAGGCAAATGCAAAGACATATTTTTGGTATTTGGGTATAGTAAAAATGATAATATACAAGTATGATACAATCACATGGTGCTTGGTGATCTCTCCCAAAACAAAACCAATGAAAGAGGGGTGGTGAGGATGCCAAGATATGATCCCAATGCTAATGCATATGATGAAGTTGCAGGAGGGATCTTAGGGTCAAAATTGGGGTCTTACAGCTGCCCCTATTTAAAGACATTCTAACTGAGGAGGTGAAGGTTAAAATATTCATATCGACTCAGTAGAATGGGCTTAAATAACAACATATAAAACCAAATTTTGGTCCCTAAGAGGCACCATGATGCTTATGATATGAATGTAAAAGAAAATTCTCTGTGGGGAAATATTGCCACAAAGGAGAAAAAATCGGAGAGACCGAAGGTCCGCAGGAACATAAAGCATTCCATAAGGAAAACTCACTGGGGAAGACATAGACTCTGAGGGGGATAAAAAGGGTTATTTGCAGGCCAGGCTACGACTTAAAAACTGCTGGGAGACTAGAGGAATTCCATGAAAATGGAAGGAATCATCCGACAACATGGTTTGTATATACAATGATCTTAGCTCCAACTAAATAGGATCGAAATTTGTCTATTGCAAATACTTCAACTAGGAGTTATTTCTCCGTAGTTGTGTAGTTTAGTTGAGATACATCTAAGGCTCTTCTAGCATAGAAGATCACTTTTAATCTCTTATCCTTATGCTGTCCTAAGACAACGCCTACAGCAAAATCACTAGCATCACACATAATCTCGAAAGGTTGGTTCCAATCGGATGGTTGCATAATAGGTCCAGAGATTAGTGCTTTCTTAAGAAAATTAAACGTCTCCAAACATTTTTCGTCAAAGGTGAATTCAACGTCTTTCATTAGGAGACCGGTTAAAGGTTTAGTTATCTTGGAGAAATCTTTAATGAAGTATCGGTAAAAATCGACGTGTCTAAGAAAACTTCGGATTTCTCTAATTGTTTTGGGTGGTTGAAGGTTCTCTATTATCTCTATCTTTTATTTATCGACCTCAATTCCCCTTTTTGATACTATGTATCTTAAGACTATTCCTTATGTCATCATGAAATAAAATTTCTCCCAGTTTAGTACCAAATTAAATTCTACGCATCTTTCCAGAATTCTTTCTAAGTTATCCAGGCAGTTTTTAAAACTGGATCCGCATACTAAAAAGTCATCCATGAAAACTTCCATGATTTCATACAGGAAATCTACGAATATGGACATCATGCATCGTTGGAAGGTTGCAGGGGCGTTATATAGTCCGAATGGAATTCGTCGATAAGCGAAAGTTCCATATGGACATGTGAAGGTTGTCCTCTCTTGGCCTCTGGGTGAATGGGGATTTTGGAAAATCCGGAGTATCCATCTAGGTAACAGAAGTAGGAGTGTCTAGCTAAAGGTTCCATTATTTGGTCAATGAACGAAAGAGGGGAAATGATCCTTCCGGGTTACTTTGTTTAGCCTCCTATAATCTATGCACATGCGCCATCCGTTTTCTATGTGTTTGGCTACCGATTCTCCTTTCTAATTTTGTACGACAGTGACACCTCCTTTCTTTGGTACTACATGCACATGACTAACCCATGTAATATCATAGATTTGGTAAATGATTCCTGCGTCTAGAAGTTTTAATACTTCTCTCTTGACTACATCGCTCATTATAGGATTTATCCTTCTTTAGTGTACTCTAGAGGGTTTAGAATCTTCCTCTAGCATAATTCGGTTCATGCACATAGATGGCTTATTCCTTTTAAGTCGGAGATGGTATAGCCTAGAGCTACAGGGTATTTCCTTGAGACCTCTAAGAGTTGATTGGTTTCGTCACTATTTAGATTGGCATTTACTATAATTGAATGATTGAGTTCTTCATCAAGAAACTCGTATCTCAAGTTCTTAGGTAGTTCCTTAAGCTCTATTGTGGGTTTCTTAATGCTTCGAATATGATCAGGGGTAAGTGTTAAGCATTCATTAAGACTATCGTCTATGTAAGGTGTAACTGACTTAAATCCATCATCTTCCATTATGGGCGTCAAGGGTAGTTTTATTGTTTTGAAATGTTCCTCCTTATCCAACTCTCTTACACATTCGTCAATGATATCAATTGCACAACAAGAGTCGTCCATGGAGGGTGCTTTCAAAAATTTGGATAAGATAAACTCTACCTTCTCGTCACTTACTTCGAAAGTCATTTTCCTCTTTTTACATCTATCATGGCTCCAACAGTTGATAATAATGGTCTGCCTAGAAGGATAGGAATTTCTTCATCCTTCTTAATATCCATGACGACAAAGTCAGTAGGGATATAGAGTTGTCCGATTCTAACTAGGATATCTTCTAATATACCTATCGGGTACTTAACTGATCGATCAGTCAGTTGAAGGGACATCCTAGTTGGTTGCATGTCTCATAGGTTTAGTCTTTTACAAACTGCTAAAGGCATCAAACTTACACTTGCTCCCAAATCCAATAATGATTTATCTATAAGATGCCTTCCTAGAACACATGGTATCAAAAAGCTTCCATGATCTTTTTGTTTCTTGGCTAATTTGTTTTTAGCAATCACATTGCATTCTAATGGTTTTGGATCATCAAGCTTGCACTTGTTCGTTAAGATGTCTTTTAGGAATTTGGAATATGATGGTATTTGGGTTATGAATTCAGTGAATGGTATCTCGACGTGAAGTTTTTTGATCACTTTCATGAACTTCTTGTATTGGGGTGTCTTGGTTAGTTTGTTTAAGTCTTTGCGGATATGGAATCAATGGTATATAGGGTGGCAGTGGTACATAATTTTGATTCTATTGGTTATCATTCACTGCTTCCTTATCCTTCTTTCTTTGTTTTTCAGATTCTATAATTTCCTCTTTTTGTTTTTCCGGAGTAGTCACAACATTTTCTTTTGGTAGTTGTGGAATTTTAGGCCCATCTTATTGAGTTCCACTTCTCAGCGAAATAACGTTAGCATGGCCTTTAGGGTAAGGTTGAGGTTGTCCAGAGAACAATCCTCCTAGTGTAGCCTGAGCAGATTATTGTTGTGTTAGTTTAAATATTTGGGTTTCTAGCATCTTGTTGTGGGTTACCACAGAGTCAACCTTGTTTCCTAATTGTGTAATCAGTTCATTAATATGGATGTTTTGGTTCATGAATTCTTTATTCTGCTGAGTTTGAGTTGTGATAAAATCTTCCATGATTTTCTCAAGGTGTGACTTCTGAGGGGTAGTTTGTATTGGTTATGTTGGTCTTTGGGCTTGAAAACCTGCTGTTCTTTGAGGTGTAGAGTTTTGGGGAAAAACAGAGTTATTATTCTTATAAGAGAAGTTTGGGCGATTCCTCCATCCAGAGTTATAAGTGTTTGAATAGGGGTTTCCTTGGGCATAGTTAACCTGGTCTGGGTTTGTTTCAGCTAGTAGATTGCATTCGGTAGTCACATGTCCTGGTGTTCCACAGATTTCACATTCAGGTTGTACTGCAGCTACGATAGTTGTAGGGTTTATGACTAACCTTTCGACCTTCTGGGCTAGGGCGTCCATTTTGGCGTTCGTATGGTCTAGGCTGCTAACCTTGTATATACCTCCTTTAGTCTCTTTATTCTCTACTTGTGTACGCTCTGTACCCTATTGGTAATGGTTTTGAGCCATGTCCTCAATGAGTGCGCATGCCTCGGGGTATGGTTTGTTCATTAGCGCACCACCGGCGGCAGCGCCGATAGTCATTTTTGTGTTGTAGAGAAGTCCATTGTAGAAGGTGTGGATGATTAACCATTGTTCTAATTCATGATGTGGACAAGCTCTTAATAACTCTTGGTACCTTTCCCAGGCTTCGATAAGGGACTCACCATCTTGTTGAATGAATCTAGTAATTTGGTTACGTAGGATGTCGGTCTTACGTGGTGGAAAGTATCTAGCAAGGAATGCTTTCTTCAAGTCATTCCAAGTAGTGATGGATTTTGCTGGAAGGGAATCTAGCCATGATCACGCTCTATCTCTAAGGGAGAAATGGAATAAACGTAAAAGTATCGCCTTAGGAGCAACGTTATTGCAACAAAGCAAGCTTTAATTCGAAGTTGTTAGCTGTAATGGCTGGATTGACAATACTTGAATGAGGCTCTTCATTAGAAGGTAAGCCAAAATCTTTGAGTGGCCTACGATTTTGATCTTCTGCCATTGCTCTTTTGATTCGTTGGAGCAAAATTCGAGCTCTTACGTATCTTTCTGGTTCATCTATTGGATCTTTTAAAGTTTCAGTATTGTGAGTTCTTCGCATTGACCGGCAAGGGTTGCCTTAATCTAGACAGTGTAACAACAGGTAACAAAATTTGAAGGTATTGGTTCCCAGCAACGGCGCCAAAAACTTGATTGCAACTTTATGAGCCTATCAGATTACCTAACTACAACTATACAGTCTATCGCGTAGTTTTAAAAGATATCGATCCCACAGAGACATAACTATCAATCTATCGTTTCTAGTTTCTACAATGTTTATCTAAGGCGAATGAATTAAGCAAAAGAGATATGAAATAAATAACTTTAATAAATTCAGACAAATAATAATGGAATATGGCTCTCATCAAACAACAACACTCTTGATTGTTTCAAAATATGATTATTGTACGGGGCAATATTTTATACTTTGAAAAGAATTTAATTGAACAGGAATTATCGCTTTCGCGTATTCAGAACTGAATTTGACTCTCTAATTTATACCGTCCACTGTCACATGTGATCAGCGCTTATTGCGTTAAAGTAGTAAATCCTATTTTAAGAAATTAGACTTTTTACTCAGTTGAAAAGTATTTTTGATTGGAAATTTTAACTTAAAAGGGTTTCAGGCTTTCGCTCAGGTGACCAGATCTTAAACCTATAAACGCGTCTGCAAATAGTTTTAAAAGCTCTTTCTAGAAATATTAGATTTTTCTAATTAATTAACAAAGTGCTTTCGTGGTGTTCGTTAATAAAAAATAAACCAATTTTATTCTTTAGTGTATGATGGCTTTCAATCTTCCCCAATGTTTTCACGGCTCTACTTTCGTAGAGACCGATTATATTGAGTTCAGAAAAATTGTATTTAAACCAAAACAACCCACAATTGATATCCTAAAGAAACAACAGTTAGAGTACCACCAAATGACAGTCCTCACATCCCAACATCAATAAATTAGTTGGACATGTTTATGATAAACATAAAAATATAGATTTTAAACTTAGAAGTAAACGTTTCGGAAAGGTAATTGAATTGAAAAGAGCGGTTTAGAAATTGGTTTTGAAAACAAAATAACGACAAGAAGATGCAATTAACAAAGTAAAGTAATACGATGCGAGAAATAAGACTTGAAAATAAAATAATAAGTGAGAGATGTGGAAAGTAAAGTGCGAGTAAATAAACAAAGCGATATAATAACAATGCGTCATATATTAAAAACCTGCTCCAAACGGAGGCTTGAGCCTGGTACAGAATAAATTGTTGAAAACTTGTAAATAAATATTAATGACAACAAGATTAAACTTCGATAAAATAAAATGCTCCAAACTTCGTACAAACTCAATGCTCTGGTGCTATAACCCATCGATGTGACGAGTTATAACTTTAATCGGTAATTATAGTGCTTAAGATTGTGCTAAGCTTGGATGCCTCAAAAAGTAAAATAAAACTACTATTTATAATGTTTCAAAACCCTAAAATGCCATGAGGAAGTTTCTGGATTCGTGTGAGGAAAAATAGGAGAAAATGGAGGGAGTGGGAAGACCTAGCAAAGCCCATTGCAACTGTAGCGAAATACAAAGGATGGCGAATGCAACCCCCTGCATGTCAAACCCCATCTTCACAAAGTGGGTGTGACCGAGTCTTTTGACTGTTGAGGCATGGGACACGTCATTCTCCTGGTGGCTACCTCCAAGGCGAATGCCATGCAGGTCGCCTTGAGTGTAATTTCCCATCTTTTCTTCGTTTTGAATCTAAATCGCTTCCTTTCTTCGCATATGGTTTATGTATGGTTAAATACCTGACATAAAGACAAAGTATCCACATAACACTTGAAATAGAGGTAAACCGATAATAAAACATGTACAAAATGAGTCAAAATAATGGTATAATTTGGTGTTATCACATTTATGAAAGTTAGACAATAGTAGTTACCTCCATTCGACCTTACTTCAAATGGTACACACACATCAATGTGAGAAACTCCATATTTTCCTTTGACCTTAATGGTAAGTCATGCTTGAATGCTTTCCTAGCCTAATTTTCTTTGAAACATTCCTCACACACCTGACTTGGTTCTTTCACCTGAGGTAAGCGATACACCATCTTCTTCTGGTTGAGCATATCTAAACTTCTCAAGTTTAGATATCCATACTTGTGTTGCCATAACTAGTTCTTGTCTTCTTCTATAGTCGAAGTAAAAAACTTGTGATCTAGTGGGTTGATCTCTACTTTGAAGGTCATGTTATCTTCCAATGGTGCCTTCAAAACCAGTCTTCCATCACCATGATACACCTTCATCTAATTCTTTTCTAACTTCATGTTGTACTCTTTTGCAAGTAATTGACCTACACTTATCAAGTTATTTATCATTGAAGGTACACACAACACATAAGTGATGTTGGCTTTTCGACCATCCTTTCTAACAACAAAGATATCTCCTTTTCCACCTGATGTGATATGCCTATCATCTGCAAACTTTACCACTTTCTCAAATGATCCATCAAGCTTGGTGAACCAAATTTTATTACCAGTCATGTGGTTACTGCATCCTGAATATAGGTACCACATGTTAGTTTGCTCAGTGTTTGACTGAGTGTTGGAAATGAGAAACACACTATCATAATCACTATCTTCAGCATGTGCATACTGCATTTCATCGTTATCTTTCGCTCGTGTTTCCTTCTTTCTTTGACAGTCTCGAGCATAGTAGCGAAATCCTTGACTATTGTGACACTACACCTCTTCCATGCCAACTTTCTTCCCAAAATACTTGTTACACATGCCTTTCTTGATCGAGTCAGAGTGATTCTTTGAGTTCTTATTTGACTTCTTATCATTAGCAAGATTCTTTCCCTGTTTCCCCTTCTCTTTCCAAGATTTATTGATGAATCTTGCTTGTAGTTCCTGTTCAGCCGCCTTCTCCGTTTCTGAGTTCCTTTGTTTCAGCCTCATCTCATGAGCCTCTAATGAAGCTTGAAGTTCTTATAACTTCATCTCAACTAGGTTCTTGGACTCTTTAATTGACACTACAATGTAAATACAGTTCACAGTCAAGAGATCTCAACACTTTCTCAATCTTCTATAAATCGTTTATTGATTCACCACACGCCTTTATCTGGTTCGTTAATAACACCACATGTGAAAGGTATTTCGAGACTGATTCATCTTCCTTCATCTGAGTCATATCGAATTATTTTCTCAACATCTGCAACTTCACCCTTTTTAGTTTTTTATCTCTTTCATACAAGTTCTTCAACTTGTCCTACACTCCTTTTGTCTTTTCTTCTTCAATGATCTTTTCGAACATGTTAGAATCCACACACTAGTGAATCAAGAACAAACCTTTTCCATCTTTCTTTCTTAGTTCCTTGTGCACAACTTGTTGAACATCATCTGCATTCGCTTCCAATGCTGGTACTCTATCATTAACGATTTTAGCCATATATTGAAATATGAAGAAGAACTTCATATGCGCAACCCACCGTTTATAGTTCTCGCCTTTAAAAACTGGTAGATTCTTTGGAAATTGCGTTGATGTTATTGTTTCGTTTGCCATTATATTCTCTCTGAATTGCAACCTAGGCTCCTTGATACCAATTTGTTGGAACAAAATGGTTTCAAGAAAGATAAGAGAAGAAGAAGAGAGAAAAGAGATTGAAACTATAAATTGAATTGTAAAAGAGAAAATATTATTGAGTGAAGTTGTTTTGATTTACATCATATTATTCCTTTATATAGGGAACTAAAACCCATACCCAAAACTATAAAAATCAACCCAAACTCAACATACAAAATACAAAGTATAAAATTACAAGTTACATTTCGACATAACAATTATATGTTGAATTCGACTAAGTCAAATACAAATGACTTAGACACCTTGACTAACTACTTTGACATAGTCGAATGCCAACTTTCGACAAAATTCGCAACTTCTAACCGTTAATATATATATATATATATATATATATATATATATATATATATATATATATATATTCTGTTGAATAAATTTTATAAATAAATTTTCTCTTATGATAAAAAAGGATGAAGTATATTAAAAATATATTTATAAAAATAAATATGTTCTTGTTCCAACATTTATTTGCTAAATCAATAATATCTATAACTTCACTTTCTATGTTAGTGTTTAAATCTACATTTATTTAAGATTCAATTATTCTTTTAAATGTGACTCTCCCATATTAAAAATAATTATCGTTTGAGATTTTTGTATATAGATTTAAAAATATTACACTTTTATTAAATTAATAATATGTTAAAAATATTTACATAGGAAATATATATATATATATATATATATATATATATATATATATATATATATATATAATATATATATATATATTTGAAAAATTACAATTTTTCAAAACAAGTTTTGAGGATGCACGCCGAACCTAATTCTTTAGTGGTAAATGTTTTGAAGACTATGTATTATCTAAACAATGATATTCTTAACTTTAAAATAGGTAGTAACCCCAATTATCTATGGAGAAATATCCATTGTAATATTTGGATTATCGCTTAAGGAAGTTGTTGGAATATAGGGAATGGTAATAAGATTAATATTTGGGAGGACAACTGGATTGCTGATATGTGTAGGTTTAAAATCCCAACACAGAAGCCTTTGGAAACAAGGAATCTTGGAGTAAGGGACCTCATAGACAAGGATAATGGTTGTTGGAACTTTAATATCATTAATCGCAATTTCAATCCTATTGACAAAGAGAAAATTACTACAATCCAGATGACCACTATAGTGTTAGAACTAGATACCATTGGGTAAAACAATGGGAGAACAATAAGGGGGAGGAAAGCTCTATTAAAAATCCTGAGAAAGTTCTCTTGAAGAAGGTTTAGAGCAGTAAAGTTACTCTGGGACAAAAAAGTCTGCTATGGAGAATTCTTAATGATTGCAACCATGGCAAAGAAAACCTTAATACTAAAAGAATAAACATTGACCCTTTTATGTCCTAGATATAACTCAAGATTTGAGTTCACCATTGTCTTAAAGACTATGTATTTTCTAAACATGTATGCTTGAGCTCACCTTTAAACATCAACATTGACAATAGTCAGATCAGTCATACCAGAGACTGAATTATAGCCAATATTAATCTCTTGGATCATAATAACCTATTTATTTTCATAAACATATTGGATAGTAAATGGTATGCTAGGAATAAAGCTCAATTTGACAAAGTTTTTGTACATGTTTTATATATTATTAATAATGCCATGCAAAACTTCATAAACTTCCAACTTCTGGAAAGGGATGAAATCAATTGCAACTACATGAATGAAAAAAGGTTAGGAATCAAGAGAATAATAAGAACTTTTTATCCTTAAATAAGGATATGTAAAGGGTTTACCAGGGAACTGATAAGCTGAAAGACAACCAAACTGATAGGAACAATAAAGGAGCTTGGAACAATCAAGTCACACAAAGAAGTAACACCAAGCAGATTCCTAGAATGAGTCGGAAGAATAACAGGAGGGATAAAGACAAAGTACCTGATAACCATAATAATGAGGGTGGTTTGGAGAGGAGATTGGATAACTTCAAAGGTATGACTTATAGACACAGCAACGACATGCATATGGAAAAAGGAATCAATAGTAACTGTCTCAAAGGGTTGATGCACAAGAATAGTCAAAGCGGCAACATGCATCTGGAAAAAGGGATCAATAGTAAATGTATAAATAACCATATGATGAACAACAATAAAACAAATAACAATAAGCAAGGTTGCACTTATCTTAATCAAAAAACACGATGATTTGTACCAGTGATGCTAGATTGAAGTTTAGATCAGAAAACCTTACAGGGTTTCTCTATAAGAAGAGTCAAAGCGGCGACAAGCATATGGAAAAAGGAAGCAATAGTAAAAGTATCAACAACCATATGATGAATATCAATATAACAAATAACAATCAACAAGGATCTACTCAACTAAATCAAAATAGTGCTATGATGTGTGCCACTGATGCTAGCTTGAAGACTAAAGGTATTTAGTGCTTAGGAGTTGTTTTTAGTAACATGCAAGGCTAGATTATTGAGAAAATACAGTGGATTAATGAATGAGAGAAAGATCCTTTAATAGCCAAAAATATGGCTATGAAACTCCCGATTGAGAGAGATGTGGTTTCTGGTTACACGAACATGGTTTTTGAATCAGATAACACTGAGTTAGTCTGAATGATGAATAAAGGGGATGATGCATTACCCAGAGATCATGTTGGAATGTTGTGTAATAAGATGAGGATGAAGGTGAACGGTTTTATAGGTTGTAAAGAGAGAGCAAAATGAGAAGCTCACATTATGGCTGAGGTTTCAGCTGATACAAGTTTGGGTAGGATTCACATTGGGCCTAAGGCCCAAATTGAAACTCATGATGTAAGACCTTATATTTTAATCAATAATAGTTGTATTTTGGATTTAAAAAATGACAGTTATTTAAAAATAAATGTTATTTACTAAAACGAAAATCATTTTTAAACGAAGGAGTAATATCTTTGTCATTTCAAATACTCCAACAACCAACTTTGGCCATTTCCCACACTTTAGAAACAATCTTTCTTAAGTACCTAGTTTACTTTATAGATACTTCTTCCACATACAACTAGGGTTTGTTTCACTTTATTTAAAAAATAAATTTTTGATTCATATCTAGCTTTTAAATATCTAGATACCAAAGAGTTAGGTTAATCAAAGGTCTTCGGTTGAGGGGTTTATCTCACATCTTCAAGGCAATATCAAATATTTTTATTATTTGTTATGAATCGATCATATTGGCTTCGGCCTAACATTATTAAGGAGTTACGATCATTCTAGAATCTTCTCAATACACGAGAACTATTCTACTAATGATCATATAAGGTCTAAACTTCAGGTACATCCAACGACTCTCCGCGATCCATGTTTGACGAATTGCAAGTTGGTTATTACCTTTCTACGATATATAGATAAATCGTCAATTCAGGTACTCAGTTTTAAACTTAGTTTCAATTCACTCTACTCTCTCACATACTGACTTGAGCATTGAAGTGCTAACCTTTCAAGTCACCCCCTCTCTGTCGCACCGAAAGCTCAAATCCATCATTACCTCTGATCCTAACTCCGTTTTTGGTTCTAGAATAGAACAATGGTGTTGTCTTTGGGGATAGACTTTTAACTCCTGTGTTTCTTATGATCACATGTTCACTAATCGATTCGTCACTCAGAAACCTTCTCAGATCATCGAATCAGGTCTATTCAAAATCAAACATGAAAATTTGTCTCCTTCAATCTAATCAATCATCATTTCAACTCTAATTCCCTAAATCTATAGATATCTGATTCATACACTTCCAAGTAATGGTTGGATATAAAACTACTTGTTTCGTAGTTGTTCGAGAAGTTTTCGCCACTGTTGTGGCCGAAGCAGGGATCAATCAACCACCTTAATCTCCTTCATAAAATGTTGCAAATCCATAAATGGAGGTTCAACTGCATCCATATCTGGTCCAAACTCCTAAAATAGATTAATTCACTACGCCAAATAAGGGAAAAGAGAGCGCTTATTTTGGCCTATAATAGCGCTTTTAAGCGCCCTCTAAAGTGGCGCTGGCATAGGTAAAGACATCGCTTTGTTTTCCTGGAGAAAGCGCTGTCTAAAGTGGCCCTTTAAGGGCCACATTATAGTGCGCTTTCAGAAAAAGCGCCCTCTGGAGTGGTCCATAAAGGGACACCTTAGAGGGCGCTTTCTGGAAAAAGCGCCCTCTAAAGTTGTCAATGTAAAGTGTTTAGAGGGCGCTTTCTGGACAAAGCGCCCTCTAAAGTTGTCAATGTAAAGTGTTTAGAGGGCGCTTCCTACAGAAAGCGCCCTCTAAAGTGTTAGTTATTTTAAAAAAAATTGTTTGAAAAACAGTGGATATTTAATTGGTAACCTGTTCGCATGCTTCAAAAGTGTAAAATTCATATTGATTTCATCCTTTAATCCAATGTTATACACCATTAATCCATTGATATATACAACATGAATCCATTTATATACAACATTAATCCTCCATATATACAACATTAATATATGATTCTTTGATCAACAATATACAACAACATATTCATGATTTAGTAAAAGTACAACAACAATATACAACATATATACAACAACAACATACAACAACAACATTCCATACATATATGTACAACAATATACAACCTAGCTATATGATTCTTTGATCAACAATGAATTGACACAATTCATCCTTCATTTCATCCAAATGAGCTCTTGAGTAAGATTTGTATTCCTCAAAGTACTACAATTAAGAGAATAAAACATATTCATGATTTAGTAACAAATTAGATGAAATATCCGATAATATTAAAATAACCCCTAAGTTATTATTCCATACCATTTTTGGGATGTCTATACGATTCAACGCAATGATATCTCTCATAAATCTCAATACAAAAAATCCGCAATCGACCGAATTGTTTTGCTGAGGACACTACACAGAAAAACAAACAATATATATATATAGTTAATTTCTTACAAACACTATTATAAGCAAAAAAAAACAAACACTATTATAAGCAAAAATAAGATACTTAATATATACCTGAACTCTGACCCAGGTAATGTCCTTCCTATTACGGTAATTCTTTTTCGATCTAAATTTTAGTATTGCCCTAACAAAATAAAAACGTATATTGAGATCAATCTGACAGACATAATTAAATATACAAATACACACGAATATTTAGGGGAATTTCACTTACGCGTCAACCGTCTTCTTCATACTCGAATATTTACTCCAATCACCCGATAACGAATCGAGATAATACACCATTAGTCTCGAAAGATCCATAGCAACCAACACCCAGTGACCACTATAAAATAAAACAAAAATTTAGATGCATGAAAATTTTCTACGTAAAAGATATACATAGATTAGAATGAAATTATTAGAAAGAAAATCTAACCCGTTGCCAGAATTAAACGGTAAAAAATACAAACTGGGTGTAGTATTATCGCCGGCCGCCATGAATCTATCGACTAGTTCATTCCTTACGGATGTTGGATTTTTCGTTATAAACGTTGTGTTGATACGGGAAGCAGCATTAAAATTGAATCGGTTACACAATTCAGTTCTTCGCATCAATGTTACATACATATACCTTAAATAGAAACATAATAAACATTAGACTACTCATTGAAATGTGTAAATAAATTGTTCAACTAAGTAAATAATAGATTGATCGGAGTACCATATGTAGGTATGAATGACAGCGATGCCCAATTCTTCGTGTTCAAAAAGTTGTTGCATGTCCTCCTTTGCAATTATTTCGGAATGAGCAATTCCGAAAACACCTTCATCAAAATCTACACTACGGATGGCGCCGTGCATAATATCGGACTCTTCCACCATTTTCTCAAGACGCATCATAATTTGAGATTTTGTCCCGGACGTCGTTGGAATATCGTTACCAGCTTTTTTCAACTTTCGACCGGGAACCTAAAAATTCATATAAATTAAATCATGACTTTTTGTGATGCAACAGAATCGGTGCGTATATAATTCAATGGGTATATATATTTGTACCTCTTTTTGAGATGCAACCGACTCGATGCGTCTTGAAATCCCTTTACCAGCTTTATGTGTGGGTCTTGTAGGAGTCTAACATTACCATGTAATAAGGATTGATTAAATATCATAATTGTAGCTGAATTGAAATGTGAATACTAAATATTCATAATCATTTAGAACATATATACCTCGGCATCTGGGAAAATTAGATCTGACGGCCATCCAACAAAGGATCCGACTGCATCTCGCATCAACGTTGTCTCTGAAACAACGTCAGGTAATGGTAGAAGCGCGTCGGTATCTAATACAAGGTCAACCGAAACTTTCATATATCCCACCGGGAGGGGATTATGGTGAAGTAATTCACCCGAAGTGTTGTGCACTTTTCCCTTGCCAACTATGCGATAAGTTGGTGACGATAGATACAGCTGACAAGGTGTAATGCCCTAAACCAATAATAAATGTTATTGTTAACGTGTATATGTGTCAAGTAAAAAAGTGCTATTTTAATTTCATAATAACATATATAATTACCTCGGGAAATTTCGGTTGACAATTGATACTAGCTCGGTCACTAGTATCTTTTGCCTCGGAACCGCACCTTTCCTCTCTATACCTTGCATTCTCCTTTTGCAGTTCGAGTACTTGTGCCCTTAACTCCGCCAAGGTCTCCATCACCTCTTTGTTGGTAGGATTTTTTGTTTTTGGTTTTTTATAAAATGACGACGGAGTCACACCAAAACCCTTACCCCTCACACGACCGGAATACTCAGGAACATTTAGTACTCGACTAAGTACGCTCCTGCAATCCTGGACATCGGTTGAAGGTAAGGTTTGGGATAAAGTCTCCTGAAATATTATTAGAGGAGATTAAAAATGAATTATATGTCTAACAAAATTTTCGATATAATTAAAGAAATAATGTTACATATACTTACACATTCGTCATAAACATTTTGAACCGCTTCAACGACAGCCCCATCCTTCCCAACCCGAGCAGCCTTCCACAATACGTGCTCCGGAAGAGATGTTGCGTCATTTTTCTCCTCGGCTAGCTACAAATTGAATCAGATTATAAGATCATCAATTATAACATATTGTGACAATGTATAAGCTCATAGCATTTGAATATACTCACAATTCTTTGTTGTAACCGTGCATATCCCGTACGCCCTTTTTTGTACGGATACGCGGGTTTTGATGCCCTTTTCCGATTTTTGTCGCTTACTTCCTGGATAAAAAAGTTTAAGGCATATTAGAACCAAGTAACTTAACAATTGTATAATACCATAATTAATAGACATTACATGGAATTTTTCGTTTCTTTGTTTGGCGACAAAGTTATCCCATTCTTCGGCTGAAATAATCTCCGCATACTTCATTGGCAGTTCTGCTTCAACAAAGTTTCCTTCCTCATCCTTGAGAAATTTGTTGGACAAAAAGGATCGAAATCCTCGGAGTCTTTTTCCGGCCAATTGAATACAATATTTTTGCCGGCTTTCATCGATGTGAAAGGATCTCTAAAAAACATACAAATGGAGTGTGTTATTATAAGTAATATTATAACAATATATGGTCAACAAATAGTCAACAAAAAAACATATAATAATATATGGTAAGTACCTGTATCTCGGACCATATTTTTTCTTTGCCAACCTTCAATTCCGGACTTCTCCAATTATCACATGTAATCGGAATATGTTGTCGAACAAGGGAACCAATGTAACTTGCCAACATTGAACCGTTAGGCTCAATTAGTTGGTCTTCAGCACTCCAATGTACTTCGAATTTTTCACCCTTGTCTCTTGCACGAATGATTGACTTCATAACAGTCAATCCTCGTTTGATTTCTTTTTCAACATTGTTACGTGATCCACTCGCGTCATGGGTATCGTCTTGGTTAGCCATTTTATCTGTAATATAGAAATGATTCAATAAGACCCAAGTAAGACAATGACCATATTCGTGAAGCTACACAAAAAACACATTCATATACCTTCCATTTCTCTCATGTTACAACAATCTAAACTCTCTCTTTTTTTCATCATTATTGAATACAAACTCATACACACCTACTGCATACAAAAGACCAATGCAAACTTATGGTGTTTGGAACATGAACAAACTTGCATCCATAATCATCAAACTTCCAAGCACAAGCTCAAACACACTCCAAATGACATCAGTTTTCAATCAGAAATAAAAAACCTTACAACAAGGTGCTCATGAACACCATATAGTGCTCGTTTGCCCTAAACAACATTAATCAACATAATGCACAAAATGTAAAACTCAGTTTAGAAAATGCCCTAATCAAACACCTGAAGAAAGTGAACGGTAACGATGGAGAAGAGAAATACCTTCAAGGTGACGGTAACGATGGAGAAGAAAGTGAACAGCGACGGTGGACGCAGATAACTCAGTGAACGTGAACGCAGCAGCAGAAAAAGGCGACGGCGACGACGATGGTGAGGGAGGGAGAACGAACGGAGGACGAGAGTAATCGCAGTAGAGAGAAAACCCAGTTACGTAAACGAAATAGCATATAGAGAGGGAAAATAAAGAGACATGCAGTATATATGTTATAATTTTAATGTTTAATAAAGGGGACCTTAGAGGGCGCTTGTGTAAAAAAATCGCCCTCTAAAGGGGGCCTAAGAGAGCGCTTCTAAAAGCGCTCTCTAAGGCTTTCCAAAAGCGCTTTATAAATTGGAAATGTACATGGACTTAGAGAGCGCTTTTTTAAAAGCGCCCTCTAAGGGTACCCTTAGAGGGCGCTTTCATAAACGCGCCCTCTATTGGTGTCCCTCCATTTCCTCATTATTTTTTCGCTTCACTTTAGAGGGCGCTTTGTTACAAAAGCGCCATCTAAAGTGCGCTGTCTATTCCTCCTTATTTTTCTCTTCACTTTAGAGTGTGCTTCTTTAAGAAAGCGCCCTCTAAGGTGCGCTGTCTATTCCATTTTTTGGCATAGTGATTTGTCCAATTTCCACAGATTAGACCTTAGATTCCACCTCCACTTTCGAAGCCTGAAGCCTTACCTAACTTCCAACTGATACGAGAAAACATTAATTTGTAAGGTGCTAAAGATTTTCTGAGTAACATGTACAATTTGGTTTGACAACAGAATTTGCAAGCATTAGAAGAAAGGACGCTTCACCTCAAACAAAGCTTCTACAATGCTCTTCCATGAGGAAACACCATTCTAGATGTTATATCAAGGAAAACTCAAACATTCATCCCCGAGCCAATCGTAACGAAGAGAATTTAAGCTCTGAGGTCAAAGAATCACCAGAGGATCTAGATACACCAAAGTTCTCCCCAAAGTTCTGAGGGAAATCAGGGCAGTCACGCTCCTCCCCCAGACAAGGAAAAAAATCAACCCTCAAGTAATCAGGTGAAGCATCCTCTGTGCATTCATATTTTGGACATAAAAATACTAAAGTCCATGGAGAAGCCTCATAAGCTGGGAGAGTAGACTGGAAAGGAAGATCCAGACAAGCATGTGTAACTCATCAACGATCAACTAAATTACTTAAGTGCGGTAGAATCCTCCAAATGCAAGTTGTTTGCATTAACTCTGGTTGATCTAACAATTATTTGGTTCAATGGTATATCAAATGAGAGCATTGGATCATGGAAAGATTTATGTAAACGGTTCTCCGTACACTTTACCGCCCGAAAAAGGTAGTCTGTTATGGTAGCTACCTGGAGCAGGATCGTCCAAGGGAAGAATGAGAGAATGGGGTCTTATATCGATTCGTTTACTCAATTTATTTTTGAAGTATAAGGATATGAGGAAGGACATAAGTGTTAGATCTTCGAGAATGACCTTCTATACGACCATCCCTTCAGATATAAGATAGGAAGGAAGAAGGTATGAACTATCCAAAAGATGTTGATCATTGCTCAGTCATACATGATCCTAGAAGAGAAGTTTAAAACCCAATTCGATAATCCCACCTTTGCTAACACCAATTCCAACCACTCGGCAAGGAAGGAGTCCCACCGGCGGAAGTACGACTCTCACTGAGGTATGCAAGGTCTGTACGAGAAGTACACATTGTTGAATTCATATCGGGAGAAGATATACCAACATTGTGGTAACAGAGAATTTTCGAAATGAGGAGTCTGATCCCCATACCCTATCAGGGAGTCATCTCAAACTGACAAGTTAATATATTTTCATTTTCATAAAGGTCACAACCACAACACTGACGACTACATATAGTTAAAGGATTCCATTGAAGGGTTGATCAACAGAAGCGGGTTGGCCGAGTACGTTAAAGGGGTCAAAAGAGAAAAGGATGAATCACCCAAGGGAAAATCCCCCTAGAAGACTACTGAGGTAGGGACTAGTGGTGAGAACAAATATACCAGCAAGGGTAAACATACATATATCGTCGCCATCACTAGAGGAACGCCTCGAGCAAACCTCTCATCTAAGGGAACAGTGGAGAGAAAGATCATTGAGATGTTGGTCGTCCATAAAAAGGATGTTGATGCATCGGTAAAGATCCTGACCAACCTATGTTAGGATTCTGATACTCTTAAAAAGTGGGGGGCATTCCTAAAAAATCTTCCCCTTAGTGATTATAGCCACAACCAGAAATTTTGACGTCTTATAAATCCTAATCGATGGTGACAACTCTTGTGATATCATTTATTTAAGGTTGTTTGAAAAGGTGGTCCTTGAAAGAGGAAGCTTATGGAAGTATGAAGGTGCAAAGTTGCAGGCATTCAACTAGATGACCACCCTTTCATGGGTATATGTTGATATAATGGTATCAGTAGGCGAAGGAAATGACATTCGAATAGTCAATTTTCAATTTCTTACCATGCCATGCAGGAGCGTCTACAATTGAATTCTGGGAAGACCCTTCACATCCATTATGGATGTTGAGCCTCGTCGATCTAACTCAAGCTTAAGTATCATAATATTTAGGGGGAACCGACCATCATCAACAGTGATCTAGAAGGGAAAAAGAATCTATCAAGCACTTGAGTGAGATCAAGAAGAGGACATAACCATGGGATACAACGTGGCGTCATTGACCGGCCAACTCCGAAGCATGAACATTTACCCACCAAGACATGGTTGAGCAATATAAAACTAGACAAGATGAATAAATATTGGATAGCCTTCCTGGTTATGTTTTCTTTCCCATTTTTATTAAATAATATGTTTGTATAATAAAACTCCTTGTACACAGGAGCAATTTTCAATTATAAATGAATTAATGCAAATTCTGAAATATTTGTTTCTTTCTGGTTGTGCATAACAACAGTGATACCAGGGTACGACCGACAAGATCGAGGCCTGACATAAAGAAGTTATGGGTGTTATTGCAGAAACTACACTCGTGCGAATATAACAACCAATTCCCTACAGTTCAAAACACAAAGAAGAAAAGCCAGGGGTGTTGTCGCATACATTTTGCTCGGGCGACTTCAATAATCAATTCCCCATAGTGCAATGCACGTACAAAGAAAGTCAGGGGTGTTGTCGCAAACGCCTTGAGCGTGCGACTACAATAATCAATTCCCCATAGCAAGGGTGGTGTAATATATGTTACACTCGTGCAACTACAAAAATCAATTCCCCACACGGATTTGTAGCCCACCCCATGGAATCTATCCATTCAATATGCCACGGTGGGTTGGCCATACGTCGTCTACCTCTAGGCCTAGTTTTCACCTGCGAGGAAGGGGAACCGACCCTTGGCCAGGAATGACCTCAGTGATGTCTAATTAGCTTCGAGGAAAGACCTCATAAGTTTTCATAATCCAGAGCTCCACACTCAGGATCACACATATACACCTCATATAGGTAAAAAAGAAATTCATTCCAAAAAAAAAATATGTATTCATTTATTATTCCATTACAATTTAATTTGCATACTGCCATACCCTAATTTTTACTCCTAAGATCCCACATCTCATTTGATCCTTTTGCATACAAGCAAAGTCACATCTTGGCCTCTATTCATCTTTGGGTTTGCTTCTTGCAGGGATCACCAAACACCTCTTTGTTTTACCTTTGTGTTTATTTGATTCATTGCTTATCTAAACACTAATTAAAATACCAAAAATATGTCTTGTTTCTCTTACGTTTATTGTGCAAGATAAGGCTTCTCAAGTGAAAAGCATCCCAAAGTTTGTTGGCTTACTTCTCAAGAAAGTCAAAGGTTCATGTGTTTATTTTCATGCCTTCTTCAACAAGTAACTTCAAGCTTTGAACAATCTAATCAAGATACCATCAAGTACAACTTATCATGAGTTCATATGATCACCCATGTGCTTTGGAATGCAAGGAAAGTCCAAGTGCACAAGCTTGTTCCAAGAGGTTTGACCTAAAAGTCAACATTTTGAAGTCAAAGTTCCAAGGACTACAACTCCTTCAATTTTCAACATTTTTGAATTACCCTTGTTGCATATGTCTCTTGTCAACATCCTCTACAACTTCTCTTTACATCCAAGAGCCAATTATGCTTGTAGGAACATCAAAAGTTTGGAGACATTATAGGTTATTTGTGGAATTAGTGAAATTGACCTATTTTCAAGTGACTTTTTTGCCAAATTTCAAAGATCATAACTTCTTCAATTTTCAACATATGGAGCTGATTCTTTTTGCACAATACCATTGGTAATACCATCTACAAGTTTACTTCAAGGACCAAGGTCAAGATATGCTTGGAAGACCATGGAATTCATTGGGACATTATAGGTCATTTTCAGTCATGAAGCACTCAAATTTTTCTAAGTTATGGAACCAGTATTTTATGCCAACTTCAACACACCATAACTTTATGCTCAAGCATCCAAATGCAACATTTCTTATCTCATTGGAATCTTGGCCATGATGTTAATACATTGCAAAAAGAATGGGATCAAAAAGCCTCTTGGGTAGGATGCCCCATTGAGTTGAACATGGTGACTTGAAATTAAAGAAATCACCATTGCCCAAAATTTGATCATGACTAAACTCAATTTCAGGCTAAATTAGCAAGTGTTTTGGGTCCTAAACATGTTTAACCAAACCTCCTAAGTTAGTTGACACTTAAAACGTATCATTTGGCTAAGTTTTAAGGAGTTTCAGGTCACATTTTTCACACACTTGGATCAAATTCATTTTGCACGAATTCAACATCATTCCATACGTATTTGGATCCAATTACATTACCTATAAATAGAGGAAGCTTTTTCCTTCATTTTCAAGCTTTTGAGAGCCAAGAAACCTGAAATTCTAGTTATCAGACTTTGGATGTCACACAGGTTGTTATGACATCCAATTCTGCACAGACAGGAATTATGCAGAACTTAAAAGTAAGTGCAGTAAATAACACAAGTAATTGTTTACCCAGTTCAGTCCAACATGACCTACATCTGGGGGCTACCAAGCCAGGGAGGAAATCCACTATTAGTAGTATCAATTCAAAGCTAAACTCACCCATTTACAACTTATCACTTAATCCCTACCCAATGCAATTTCAATCTTAACCTAAGATCAGAGTTCCTACTCACTCCCCCTCAATCACCTCAGTGATTACTATCTTTAAACAATATTAAAGACAAGTTGAAGTCACACTTCAAACAACTCTTGATTGTGCTTCACAGCTTTAATCAAGATACACAGCACTCACGCTTAAAAGCTTTGAGCGACACAACACTTACAACTCAATGAACACCCTATGCTACAGCAATCATCTACTTGATAATGGCTTGGCTTACAAGTTACGTCTAATACAAGACTCACAAAAATACAGCAGTGAAGTATGATGGACACATAAAATCTTCACGCCTCAAAATCCCCGAAACTGAATGAAGGAACGCCTTCCTTTTTATATTGCAGTACCTGGGCTTTTGCACCTGTATTCTCCTGAATTTAAGGTCACACGAGTTCCCATAAATTCAACATTTAGGTTACTAACAAATAGGCTATTTGTTAGGTTCATTAAATGTAACTTGGTTGTTGATTTCCTGGTTTTTCTCTAAGCTGTTGACTTCCTGAAGAATAGCCCAAGAAAAGCTGAAACAGAAAACTGAACAACCTACAATATAGCATATGCTGTCAGGAATGAATGTCACGACATTCAGCTTGACATCAAGGTCCATATGCTGAGTCTGTTTTTCCAGAAAACAGACTGTACAATTTTGCTGACCTGTACATGATCAAAATGACCATACTACAGTAACAACTTACATTAATAAATGTTAAAGTGTCCAACTTAACATTTACACATTTGGCCTTAAGTTAGTTCTGTTATTCTCTTGAAGAACAAACTAAGTTACATGCTGAAGTATAGCAGAACACCACTCTGTCTAATGTTCAGTAGCTGCTGTTAATGATGAATGTCATAACATCCAATTTGACATTCAGTCAGTAGGCCTTATGCCAGGTCTGGTCTTTCCTTGATAACTAGACTGGAAATAAATACTAAGTTCTAACAAAACACCAGCTGTTCTATTCCTTAGTATCTGTTGACAGGTATGAATTTCACAGCATCCAGTTTGACATTCAATAAATCCTGTGTTAGCTAATCCTGCAGTAACTACTCAAGTGTGTCATGACATCAGTCAAGACATCAGAGTACAGTTAGATATTCTAACCTACAATGTAGTCACACATACATACCATGTCATGACATCAGTCAAGACATTTGTAACCAGCTAGTGTTTTACCATATAATGCAGCCAATTAAACACCTACAAAACCCTTGCTGCAACTTGAAGTTTTTCCAGAAAATTCAACTATCGTGTTTTGAGTTTCAGCCTGTTTCAATCCATTTTCTTGATTCTATTAGCTCCATCGGCATCCTCTGAAGCTTTTGCAACAATTACCAAGCTCCGAGACCTTATGAATTGCTCCAACCAGATCGAGATTCATCAACTTCTGATCACCATTTGGACAAGGTAGTTCTGAGCATCATTTGAACTCAAACAAGTTACCACAATGTAGTCTTCACTCTCTGATGCTTTCCCCTAACTTATCTGATTTTGATTTATCATGTTCATAATTTAATTTTACTTTTCGTGTTTTGCTTGTTTCTGAAACTTCTTTGAAATTCCCTTTGCTCAATTCACATAGATGAATTTGAAGCAAAAGGTTGAATTCGGGATGAGAAGGGGATCACAATAGTGGTGGTTTCGTGTCTTGAACTTACCAAACAATGAAACTCTGGTGAGAGCTCATCGAAGAAGATGACTAAAGTATTTCTCAGGTGGTCTGAGTTTGGACTAGACACGTTGGCATTTTGAAATGTTTTGATTGGTCAAATTCAAACTAGATCTTGTGTTTGGCTTGTAGCAAGTTCCATCGTATATCTCATCATTTGGAGTGTTGGATCTGCCACGTCAATTAATGAGTCGTGATCTAACGCTCTTGGTTTTTTCTAATTTTAATTCTTTTTCTTTTATTATTTTAAATTTCTTTTTTTTTTAAAAATCGTAGTAATTTCATTTTTTATCCAAAAAATCCCAAAATAATTTATAAAATTCTCTTTTATTTTTCTCCATCTAATTCTTATTTTTTCATATTTTATTTCATTGATTTTCTACTTTTCATGAATTTTCCCTTTTCTCCTTTGTTTTAATTGTTTAAAAAATACTTTTTTGCATTTTAAAATTCTGAAAATTTTATTATACGTTTATCATTTTATTTCAAGCATTCCATAACTTTCTTGGCAATTTATATGGTGTTTAGAAGGACTTTGTGGATTTTCCATTTTATTTCCATTTTAAAAATCATTTAAAAATACCTTTAATGCATTTTTATTTCATTTAATTGCATTTTTAATTTGTTTGACCTTGTGAACTTCTATTGATATTGGATCATGATGATTTTTACTTTAAGTCTCATAAAACTCAATGGATCTTGGGTGTTGATGGGGTGAAAACCCTAATCCACCAAAATGATGAAGGTAGAGAAAAACAATAAGGGGGGGGGGGGGTTAAATTGTTTTCGCTGACAATAAAAACTTTTAGCAACTCTACACACACAAAGATAATAACAAACAACACAGAAGTTTATCCTGATTCACTTAAAAATTAAAGCTACTCCAGTCCACCCGGCCAAGCTGATTTTGCCTTCAATAAGGACTTAATCCAATAATCTAGAAAGATTACAAAAACCGTCTAAGAGTACAACAATCTCTTAGCCCTCTAAAGTCTACAGACTTCACAAGTCACTTGAGAAATTTACAACAACTATTGAGAATTACAAAAATGTGTTTGGTGCTTCTAGATAAGAAATATGAACACAATTAAAAACAATGATCAATGATCACACTTAGAGCAACAACTAGTGTGTGATAACTGAAATATAAAATAACAAGAATTTAGTATATGATCCAATTGGATATGCAGAATTCTTGTCTGATAGCTTCATGTTTTGGTATGATGATAGTTGGGCCTTTTTATAGTGTTTGGAGATGATACTGTTGGAGAGAATATTGATGGTGATATCTTGCCAATAATGGGACTTCATGACATTAATTTTCTTGTCCTTTCCATAACAGTCTTGGAGTGTATTCAATATTATCCATATAGAGATTCATACCATACTTGGAATACTTATTTGTTAAGTCACTGATCTTGATTGGTCAGATGATATGTTGGGCGCGAATCAGAGTGAGCGGAAATCAAAGTCTTTTCACAGATCTTGTATTCTTCAGATAGTTGTTTGTTGTGTCTTCTTCAGATATTTCTTTGTTGTGTTTTCTTCAAATAGTTCTTTGTTGTCATCAAAACTTAGAGATAAATTGCAAAACCAAAATCTTGTTCTAACAATCTCCCCCTTTTTGATGATGACAAAAACTTCAGACTATTGGTGAAACAATGATACTTCACAATATGGAGAAGAAAATAAATTAGAGTTAGATACAGTAAGACTCCCCCTTGGATTAGCAAGCTCCCCCTAAATCTGATACTTAGAGAGTTTAGAGTTTCTTACCAGATCCTCTTATGTTGCTTAGCTTATTTCTTAGATATTAATTTTGATATTTCCTATAAGAAACTTAGACTACGCAATATTTGGAGTATTAGGATGTAAGCATGCATTATGAGAGTTATATATTTATTTCATCAAAAGGTTGTTTATTTATTTCTCCTCCTTTTTGTCAGACTCAAAAAGAACATAATAGAGAAAAACATGTAGAGCAAAAGAAATTTTCATTAGATAATATAAGAAAAGTACAAATAAGTGGGCCTAGAGGCAAACACACTTAGAACAAAAATCAAAACAGTAAGCCTAGGGTGTCTAAGGGTTTGGAGGAGGAGGCATCCTCTGAAGTTGTTGGGTGAGAAGGTTCTGGATGCTTCAGTTGACTGAATATTGCTTGTCGAGTCTGGCTCTTACAAGTTGTTGTTCCCTCTGAAGTTCTTATAGAGCCTAAAGCATCAGAGGAGAAATGTCAGATGTCAATGACTCACCTCGAGTCAGAGCAACTTCAGTAGATTTTGCAGCTTCCTCTGCAGCAATGTGTGTTGCTTCTTCAGCGTCAGCTTTAGCTTTAGCTTCAGCTTCAGAAATAACATCCGCAACGACAACTTTTTCCTCAGCTACATTTCTCGCCTGCTCTTCAGCTTCCAGCCTAGCCTTTTCTTCAACTTCATGTCCTTCTTTCTCTTCAGCTTCCTTGGCCAGACGTGCCTCTAGTCTCTCCTCAGCTCCTCTGACATAGTTGTTTCTGACTTGTTCAGAGAGTTATTTCAACTTGAAGACCTCATATATCATCCATCTGAGATATCCATTCCAGTGAGTCCTAACTTCAAAAGGATTATCACTTAGACTAGATTGTTTAGATAGCGTTCTAAGCTTCACTACCGAGCATTCTGAGAATAAAGCAAATGACTCTTCTAGGGTTGGTTTAGGTTGGTTCAGGTTCAGAGGTTGGATTAATGGGTTCAAAGGGAATTGGGGTGGTTTCAGAAGGTTCAGTGGGAGGTTTAAAAGTTGGTAGGTTTATTGAGGATGCTGAAGGAGGTGTGGAGAGAGATGGTGTAGGTTCTGAGGTTTCTGGGACATATAAGGTCTGTTTAGAGTTTGATGTGTCTTGGAGTTGAGCCAAGGTTGGAGAGGAAGGGTCAGGGATTTCTGGCTGCTCATATTCGGAGGAAAGGTCGTAGTATGGAGGAGATGAGGGAGTGGATGGGGGAGGTGAAATGGGTTCATGAAAAAGTAAGGCCTCAGATACAGGAAGTGTTGTGGTGGTAAGGTCGAATTTTTGTAGAGTGGGTGAGGATGTGGTTGTTTCAGAGTTGTGAGGTTCAAATGGAGTTGGGATGGAGATAATGGGTTTAAAGGGAGTATATGTAGGAGATGGTTGAGGTAGGGAGGAAGATACTTTCTTAGATCCAGAATGTAAACGAGCTTTAGAGAGATATGACTTACTTGGAGCGGAGGAGTCCAGAGGCACAAGCAGCTTTTGCATTGATGTAGATTCTCCAAGCTTCATAGTCTTCTTCTTTGACTTCCTCTCAGAGGGCTCTCTCATCCTCTTCATAAAGTTGGGTGGATGTTTTGGTATCCAGTCCACAGAGAAGTATGAAATGTCGATACCTTGAGACGCCAGGTCTTGAAGGTAATGAGAAATAACCTCTGGGGGAATCTATATTGGAGAAAAGATACATTGCATGAGGTATCTTCCTTTCATCCTTCAGAGCATCCCAGGAGGTGTCCATAGTGGGTTTGACTAAGACTCTGTCAATGACCCCCATACTTTTCAGATTTTTGGCATTCGAAGGCTTGCCAACATCCACCGTTACATCTTCCATCATGTTGATGGAGATGAGATGGTACACCATCCCACTTTCTATCAAGACGTCAGAGATTAGCCTTCCTAGAGGTATGTAGTTTCTGGGTTTCATGTTTTTCCTTGTATCTATGACTGAGTCCCTCAGATATTTGAAGAGTACGGAGGGAAGATTCAGCTTCAATCCCTTGTGAAGGCAATACAAGATGCACTTCTGATCCGTATTGATGTAGTTAGATGAATTTGATATTAGACGATGGTGGATGGTGCCCAGAATAATCTTCAGCCAGACCCTCAGATTCTGGTGAAGTTCCTTGTTCTTGGAGGGTTTCCCTTCTGGGTTCTGACTAAAGATAGCGGGGACTATCTCCTGAGACATATATTTTTCCCTAGGGCTAATGTTGTAGGTCCTTCTTCCCCCAGTCTTTTCCATGTCCAGAAGCTTGGCTATGGACTTTTCTATGATGACCATTTTTACCCCCAAAATGTAGGAGACAATGGAGTGGTCGTCGCAATCTGCAAATCTCCAGAATTCCTTTACAAGGAAGGTGTAAACTTAACCATACAGTCTCTTGAAGTAATTTTTCCAATCTTGTTTCTCTAGTTCTTCAGTGAGATCAACGCCGTTGCGCTTCAAGTTGTCAAAATCTACCAATAATTCACATAAAACCTCCAGCTTCTCAAATGGTGTTGCAAGGTTTATATGGGGGGGACGGTCAAGAACGCAGGGTTCTTCGTAGGCAGTTATTGAGGTTGAAGCAGATTGCGTAGCAGATTGTTGTGGAGCTTCAGTATGTTGTTCAGTAGCTTCCATTTACTGAGAATAATTTTAAACTTGTTGTTGTTCAGAATCCATTTGGAGTTTGGAGAAGATGAAGATTGTTGTTGTTGATGAAGGTTGAAGAGGCTGTAGAGAATACGAGCACAAGTGAGTTTATGTAGGTTTGCAAAATCAACATCATTATGGATGAGATTAGGTCCCCCACTTTGCATATTCTTTTTGTGCGTGGTATGTTTCATGAGCATAGTGCATCATACTATGTGTCTAACATGCATTAACACCAAAATTCTATTGCCTGACCTCAAATAGTTATGACTTCTACATAAGTCCAATTATGATTGCTTAACATAGCGCTAAATTTTGACCCAAAAGGCATAGAATTCTAGTTAGTGACATTGTAAGTCTCCCTTCTTTCATGGTATTGTGTGGAAGCTTGGCCTTTTTTCCTTCCTTTGGAAGATATCTTGGTTCAAGGATCCATGCTTGTGATAAGTGGGTTGAGTGTTCTCCAAAGAACGACTTAAACAAAAGCAAAAGCAATACTAACTTCTAACTGATTAACAACTAACATTTAATTTCAAGTCGTTTACTTTTTATACACTTTAATTTTTAAAGCTTTATTCATTTGCCATTATTCATACCACTCAAGTTGTTTATGTTAATATCATTTTCACGTTGTCCACTTGGACCATATTTTGTGGCATATTGTGATTGGGTATATTGTGATTGTTTGTATGGTCTTTGACCATTAATGTACATAGTAAGAACAAAAACCCTAAAAATATCTTGTGTGGATTGTTGGTTTGATCTGAGACTATTAGACTTAGAATTTAGGCAGCACTCCCTATGCAAAGGACTTGGCAAATGCCAACTTTCATGAAACCAAGTGCTTGTGAATTAAAACTTCATCTGGTACAATATTGAAGATCCATTTAAGTTCATCTACAATACGATCATTGTGAAGCTACTATTTTGAACCTGTGTCTCATGCCCTCTTTGAAGTCATCTGATACATGGGAAATTTTGAAGAAGATCATGGAGTTGTCAAGCTTGGATGTGGCTATCTTTATTTGATGCATTGCTCTTCAACCTGCTGTTTGTATATTAATTGTTGTGTGATTCTAAAGTCCAAGGTAAATTTGGGTTTCTATATGACATTCTTGTTTATTGGATTGCAGCCCATTTGTCAGATCTTTTCAACTCTTAACTTTTAAATTTATGCTTAGGATTAATATCTCCATCTCCTCCCCATTTCTTTAATTTCAAAATCTCTCCCTCCTTTTAAAAATCTTCTTTGCTTGTGCTTGTTTTTTCTAAACTTTGACCATTTTGCGAGCTAGAAACTTTGGCCTTATGCCATTGCATTTTTTTAAACTGATTTTCTTAAATCAAACTTTGTAAATGAATTTAACCATACTTGACTTAAAATTTCAAAAGCCAAAAAGAACTAACACTCATTCAAACCATTTTTAGGCCCTTGTGCCTTTCAAACTTAAATTTTTGTTAAAAGCAATGCATCCACTTTGAAATTGTTACCACGAACTATGAGGTTTTGATCCCTCATTTTATGATGGTACGTAGGCACAAGTCCGAAGGTCTTGTCAAACACAAAAATATAATTAATGAATTCTTTTCTCATCCCCCCACTCTATTTGTTTGCAAACATCATTTTATACAAAAACACATATGCACATAAGAAAGGGCTCTCTAGGAGTACCTAAGACACTTTGGGTGCTAACACCTTCCCTCTGTGTAACCAACCCCCTTACCTATAATCTCTGGCATTTTATTAGTTTTGATTTGAAAACTTCTTATTTTTTGGTTTTGTTCGTACTTTTCCCTTTTCCCTTGGAAACAATAAAAGCGCGGTGGCGACTCTTGTTTTATTGACGTCTAGCTTATCCATAGCTTGATGGTCATGAATTTACCGCTACAGAAATTAAGTGGCGACTCTACTAGGGAGTAGTCTCCAGTGGGTTTAGCCTATTTTTTGTGTGTATATAATTGTATATTTGATGTATGTATATTTGTTTGTGTGATATAATTTACTTGTTGTGCTTGGTGATCTCTGAGTGGTGAGATAAGTTCTAACCCAAACTTGAGTGAAACTAAGATAGGAGGATGATATAGTCATGTTCGACTTGTGTGGAGTAGTCCTTAACAAGTTGGCATGGGACTTATCTACTCAGTGGAGACCCTTTTAGAGTTGGGAATGTCACACAAGTATTTATGGTTAGGTATTACTATCTCTGAGTTGGGGTCCGAGAAGCTGAAGACTGTAGAACATTTAACCCCTCTTGGCCTATTTAGGACGTAGTGCGGAGACTGTTCAAGTGTAGACTTGATAATAGTTGTTACACGATACTACACTCAGACGAGTTTCTCTTGAGAATATTATGGGTTGATGAGTCAGTCATCTTAACCTGTAATATCTGATAGATGGAATTAAGACTCTGGGAACTTTTTAGAACATGATTTATAGGTTTTTATCCCTAGTTCACTCCTTTGGGATGGTTCTAACCTAGACTCAATGCTCGTGACTCACAACAAACCCTTGATTCTTGGTTGATCCAATCAAGTTTTATCAATATCAATGGAACTTGGGTGTTGATAAGGTGTAAACCATAATCCACCAAAATGGATGATTGATCTTGACAATGACTTGATTCATCCCTTGACCTTTGTTTGTTTGCCTTGTGTGTGATCCCTTATCTGTGATTGTTGCATTCATGCACATCATAACATTCATCACACGAAATTTTCAAGGAACTGAGGTGTTATTTGCAAATATTTTCAGACCATGGATTGTGGACGAAGGAACACTAAGAAGTACAGTTTCAGATGTCCATACTTGAAAGAGTTAAGGAAGCTAGCATCTTTTGTATTAGATCTCTTGGACTTCAAACAACGCCATGGGAAGCTTCTGTCTATCTTATCGGCTAATGTAGTTTAAGGACTTCTGAGTGTGTTGGTTCAGTTCTATGACCCTCTCTACCGTTGTTTCCCTTTTCCAAATTATCAGCTTGTGCCTACGTTGGAGGAGTATGCCCATCTCTTGGGAATAACTGTTTCTAGCAGAGTGACTTTTAGTGGAATGGAAGAGATTCCCAGATCTCATATTATAGCTGAAGCTCTTCACTTGTAGAAGTCTGAGATTGAGGCTCATTGGGTGAAGAAAGGAGGATTATTTGGGTTGACTTATGAGTTCCTCATCAAGGAAGCTACTGCGTTTTCTCAAGCCAGAAGTATGGATGCTTTTGAAGCTATCTTTATGTTTCTCATCTATGGTTTAGCTTTGTTCCCTAACATTGACAGTTTTGTTGATGTTAACGCCATTAGAAATTTCTTGATTGGGAATCCTGTGCCCATTTTGTTAGGAGATATGTACTTTTCTTTGCATCTAAGGAATTCTAAAGGTGGTGTAACTATTGTTTGTTGCATTCCTCTTCTGTACAAGTGGTTTATTTTGCACTTGCCTCAGACACCTGCTTTTGTAGAGAACAAACAATGTCAACGGTGGTCTTAGAGACTTATGTCTCTCACTAATGATGATATAGTTCGGTATGATCCTTCTTTCAGCAGTTTGGAGATTATTTATTGTTGTGGTGAATTCTCTAATGTGCCTCTCATTGGTACGCAAGGAGGAATTAACTACAACCCTACTTTGGCTCGACATTAACTTGGGTTCCCTTTGAGAGACAAACCTAATAACACTTTGTTAGAAGGTCTTTTCTATCAAGAGGGTAAAGATCCCTAACTTTTGAAGCAGAAGATTGTGCATGCTTGGCATAATGTGCATAGGAAAGGAAGATATGAGTTTGGTCCGTGCAATTGTGTAGCTTTCGAAGCTTACACTCTTTGGGTGAAGAAGAGAGCTTTGAAGTTGAAGATGCCTTATTATTATGAGAGACCTATGTCTATGGTTGTGGTTGAGCCATTAACTCTCCCTAACCAAGATGTAGAGGAGTTGGAAGACGCACTCACCAAGATGAAGCGAGAGAAAGATATGTGGGAAGAGCGTTTCCATGCTTTGATCATAAAGCATGAGGAGTTACAGCTTGAGTCTAAGGATAAAGATGCACTTATTGAGCTACTTGAAGACCGAGTGACAAAGAGACAGAGAGAGCTAGAGGTTTCATCTTCCTCTAGTATGCCTCAGCCTTCCGTCGCTTGGAAGAAGATTGTTGATCAGCTTGTCCTCGAGAAGACTCAGATGAAGGCTTCTTTTGAGACCGAGATCCGACGCATTCGAAGGAAGCACGCTCCTGCCACCAGATCTTCTGATGCTATTGTTAGGGATCCTTAGGGTGACTAGTCTCATTTTCTCTTGTAGTTTGTGTTTTGGTTTCTGAAATTGTACTCAGTGTAAGCCTTCCAATTATATAAATAAAAGAGATATTTTATGGTCATATTAAGTTGTTGCAATTATTATTATTATTATTATTATTATTATTTATTATTATATATATATATATATATATATAAATATATATATATATATATATATATATATATATATATATATTTGCAAATGATATAGTAAGTTCCTTGAAAACAAAAATAAACAAGCATTACATTTCGTGCATCATCTGCATAGCAGGTTTCTCTTTCGCCAGATGTCTCATTGGTGTTTCTTTTGTGCTTCAACCAATCTGACTCATCGATACAATAACCACGCCAATCATCTGAAGATTATGGAGCATCTTGAACAAGAGAACAGAGACCTGAAGGAAGAAATTATCCATTTGACTACCATGATGGAGTCAGCCCTAGCTGCTCAGAGCCAGTCTTCTCCAATGCCCGCAACTCCTCCTCAGAGGACTATCATTTCAGAGGTGGCTACGTCTACCATTCCTGTAACTGCTTCTCATTTTGCATCCAACATGCCTACCAAATTCCCGTGGGGAATGCTGCTGAACTTTGTGCCTGGAGGCTTTGCGCCTCCCTTTGCTTCCATCCCGACATCTAGCCCGGTCATATCCATGTCGCCGCCTGTTGTGCATACCCTACCTCGTGTAGGAGACACCATCTATCATTCTGATCCATCTTAGGGCCCTGATGTGTATGAAAAGATGGATGAGATGAAGGACCAATTCCTTGAGTTGCATAAGGAGTTGAAAACTTTGAGAGGTAAGGACTTGTTTGGAAAGAGTGATGCGGAACTTTGTTTGGTTCCGAATGTCAAGATCCCCGTGAAATTCAAAGTGCCTGACTTTGAAAAGTACAAAGGGAATACCTATCTGTAGCGAGGTTTTCGTTACTTTTAAGTTTATTGACTAAACCAAAAGTCAACATACAATTCGAGTCGCCACCGCACTTTTATTTGTCCAAAGGAAAGGCTAAAAAGCGAACAAAAGCCAAGTAAGAAGTTTTTCAAATCAAAAACTAATAAAAATGTCAGAGATCTAGGTAAGGGGGTTGGTTATGAAATGGGAAGGTTTTACGCACCCAAAACATCCTTAGTACTCTAAGGGAACCCTTTTTGCAAATATGTGTTGTAGGTTGGTATTTGTGAAAAGATTTGTGAAAAAATATTGGAGGGATGAGAAGAGAATAAATTATATTTACAAATTTTGTTGTTTGAATGGATGAACCCATTGCCTACGTACCATCACAAAGGTAGGATCAAAACCTCGTAGTTCGGGGTAAAAATCTCAAATATTGGTGAATTGATTTGATCAAAAGCCTTAAGGTCTTTTGTTATCAAAGGGAGAAAACTCAACCTAATACAACAATCCACCATGTGAGGAAAGCTTCAACATACTAGTGAGGGGTTAATCCTATAATAAGCATGGAAGACTTATAATCCAATCACTAAGGATGAGGTGAGATTTACATCAACCACTATGATAACTCAAACCTATGACTAATGTTTTTGAATTTTTTTAACAAGTGGCAATTGGAACCACAAAAACAACTTGAAGTGAGTTATATTTACAAGTTAGATTTATTCACAAAATGGAGTCAAAGTTGGATTAAGATTTATTCACAATGAGTATTGATGAAAATGGTTTTGAAAAGTCAAAGGCTTAAAGCCCAGGTTTCTAATTTAAAACAAAGTCAAAGTTTGAAGAAAAAGATTTTTGGCTTGGTTAGAATGGGGAGAAGAAGAGAAGGGCTAGTCCTAAAGCATACAAAGATAAGAGGGGAAAGATAAACCCTTGGAGTTCCTTTTCTTGAAGTCATAGAGATGACTCAAGATGCTCCTTTCCTTTGGACTTAGCACACAAACAAGCAATCAAACAATTTGAATTCAAGCTCCTAGGGTCTCCACTTGGCTTGTCTCTTAACTTGGCTACTCATGACAATGGTCCTATTTTCATAATCTCAAGGTAGGATCCCTATCACACAAGAGTAAACATCAAAAAGTTCACAACACAAATAAGGGGAATGGACAAAGAATAAGTTTGGATGAGAAGTCCTTTGAGATCAACTTTGGATTTTAGCATTCTAAAGGCATGAGGCCTAGTTTCTCTTCAACAATTTAGCATTCTAAAGGCATGAGGCCTAGTTGCTCTTCAACAATTTAGCATTCTAAAGGCATGAGACCTAGTTGCTCTTGAACTCCTTTAAGCATAGGTAAGTCCTAATTCTAAGTCCTTCCTCCTTTTGCATTAGGTTGACATAAAGCAAAACACAAAACAAACATAAGATGGCAATATATTTATATACAATAATGGGCTCAAATGAGCAAAAGAAAAATGACATAAACATAAAATATAGGAAAAGAACACAAGTTTGAGATCATGACTAGTAAGCCAAGCTCCACAAACTTGCCATGCCAAAACAAAAGGGGAAGGGCCTTGTATTATCTTTAGGTTATTTGCTTAACCAAGAAGCAACCTACCTTGGACACAAAACAACTCACTTGATCATGGATCAAGTTGAGTTTGGTTTGGATCAAAGAAGGTTAAACCTCTCATTTGTCAAGACCAACCATAAGAACTTAACTCATTGGTCTTTGATGGAAAGAATGGGATGAAGATGAAAGGGAATGGAAAAGAAGACACGTACCAAGTCCAATCGATCAAATGTGAATCAAGTCATCATCAATCAATGCCAAACAGAAAGGAAATGAAGATTACAAGTCAACAAGTCAACAGTAATTTTTTTGTATTTTTTGAATTAAAATAAAATGAAAATAAAAAATAAACAAATAAGGTCAAACCTCAAATTCAATTCAAATCAACTTCAAAAAGTCCAATTAAATTCTCATAGGTCTAACATGGTCAAACAAACTATGACTAATTTTCTCAACAATTTTTGAAATCAAAAAGCAATTAAAAACAATTAAAAATAACACAAAATGGATTAAAATCTCAAATATATCTCAAATCAAATAAGAAATTGATGAGACGATTTTTCATTGACTTATCATGATCCATAAATACTAGGAAAATATTTTTTTGATTTTTCAAATATCAGAAAGTATTTTAAAATGAATTAAAACTATTAAAAACCAAATAATTCACAAAAAATATTAAATGAAGTCACAAAAATAATTAAAAGTCAAAATATGAAACTAGATTTTTCAAGAAGAATTTTGGAGTTGGTCTCATTTTTATGACTTCAAATAATTTTTTTTATGAATTTTTGAAAATAAAAGGAATAAACTGAAATTAAAAGAAAATGGATTAAATGAAAAAAAAAAACCACAGCCGCGTGATGCACCTCATTAATTGACGTGGCATCAATGGACTGTCCAGATTTGAGGGCGCAGCGTGTACACTAGTCAAGCGCGCGGTAACATGAATTAAATAAAGTAAACGCAATGAAGGATCTAGATTAGAACGTGGAAACATGATCCAAGGGCCATGAAGGCTTACACGTGGTGATGGTGGTGGAAACCACCATCTTCTCCGGTGAACCAATAACCTCCGGCCACCAGTTGCAGAGAAAAAAAACTTAACAAAAATGGAAAGTAAGGACATGAAATTGAAGCTCGTGTGATGTAGATCACCACTGTATCCATGGATCTTCCTCAGTCTTCCTATATTGAGAGAAATGTGAAGTGGAAGATCATGGTGTTCAAACTGAAAGTGCACAAAATGGAAAATTGAAACCACCATTCGCTTGCCTCAAGTGTGAGGACTTCAGAAAACCACACAAACAAGAGAATACTACATTGAATTGCAAGTTCTAGATCCAAAAAGTTTGAAAGTATACCTCTGAATTGAAGCTCTTTAAGCCACGAAACCTTCAAGATCTTGACTCCTCTTTACTCTAGGGATGCAGTGGAGATGAAAGATTAAGGAATTAAGCTTTGAATATCAGCTAATGATGCTGAATTTCAAGCTTGAAAGTGAGAAAAAATTCTGAAAAATTCCTTTGGTATGGCTATGGTTTCAATGCTGTAGTGTTTCAGATCTCCAAAAGGTTGATGAATGAATGAGAAGGAGTGCTTATTTATAGCTGAAATTGGTTGTGCATCATGCTTCCCTCGTATGCATGGCATTTGAAAATGGATATGCATGGGCCTGTACAAGCTCATGTGAGGCCCAATGATGAGTGGAACATCTTTCTGAGTTCATTTGAAGAGTAATTGGACGTGCATTTTGGAGGGAACTGGCTTGCACATTAAGTTTCATCATAAAAATGCCAAATTCTACCTAAATGAAGAGCTCTTTGAAACTCACCAATGGTAAGTCAAAAAAAGTAGTGTGAGTAATGGTTGGAAAGCCCTTGAAATAAGGAACAAAAGTCATGTTGGGAAAAAATTCATTTGGCATTTGGAAATTAACGAAAACTGGCTGTGAAAATTTAGGTACAAAACATGTTTAAGTCACCTTTGAAAAATTTCACCAAAAGCAAGCCTATTCAAACCCCTCTATTTTCATGATGCAAGCTTCAAATGGAAAAACCTCCAACATAAAACCTGTATATCATTTCAGGATCATTAATTTAGACTCAAAATTTTCATCATTTGGATTTTACATGACAAAGTTATGGGCATTTGAAGTTAGGTACTTTTTCAAATTCAATGGATTAGGTCCAATGTGACCTATAATGTTTTGTATTATAAGATGTATTTATTTTATGATTATGAAATTTTTTCCAACACAACATTTGAATTAGACATATCAAGATTTCCAATTTATTTGGTCTCACATAAAAATCATAAAAAGTAAGGATGTTATGCCCTTGGTAAGTTGACCCAAAGTTAGGGTTTCAGTCAAAATGACCTATAATGTTTTGAAATGAATGATGACCTTAAAAGTTTCAAATGAATTTTTTATGAACATGAAAGTCTTTCATATGGTTCTTAAGAACATGTTTTCTCTTGGGGTCATCTTCATTTGACAAACACATCAAAAGGTATATTTCAATGGATCTCAGTTTAGTCAGATGACTTGACTGGTCAACTTCTCAAGGCCAAACTTCCAATCTTGATGAACAAATGATTGAGGATTCTCAAATAGGATCATATATGCATAAAATGATGAATTAAAGAACTTCCCTTGATTAAATTTGATCATGGGTTGAGGTTGCTTCATGGGCAAGGCATAGTCAAAGCACAGTTGAAATTAGGGTTTCCTTGGGAAACAATCCTCAAGCCCTTTTGGTTATCTTGATAAAATTGGCAAATTGAGATACTTGGGAGACATATATGATGATTAGGAGATTTGTGTACCATTTTCATGCTTTTTCTCATCTTCATCTAGCCATTGCATTGGGCTTAGGAGCCTCCTAGGAGCATTGGAGCACATGATCACTTGAGCTTCAAAACAAAAAGAGTTAGTGACATATTTTTGTGCTTTTGGTTAGTAATCAAAATAAGAAAACAATAATATACAATACAAGTATGTTTGGTGATCTCAAAACACTCAAACAAATCCCAACCATAGGGTTAAGGAGCCAAACATACTATGATCCTTGAGGCAATGCACTTGTGCAATAACATGATGCCATGAGGGATCTTAGGGTCAAAATTAAGGTCCTACAGATGCCCCTATTTAAGGTCATTCTAGCCGGAGATATGTGTGAGCAAATTCTTTACTTTGAATAAGTTTTGAATGATAGCAAATTGTGTGATCATTGTCTAATTGTTGGTTGTGCATTATTTTACATGATTCATTTGTGGTTTTAGCCTATACTATTGTTTCATGTCTATACATAAAGATCCACATTGATACATCTCTTAAAAGAACTCATAAAAATTATTCTGTGCCAGTATGTATCAATACATGTTCATATGCATCGATCCATAAATTTGTTGTAAATCACAAAACGTTTTTGCTTAAGTATGTATCGATCCATACGAGTCTTGTATCGATACATGGTCAGTTAAAATGCTCTATGTATCGATCCATACGAGTCTTGTATTGATACATGCTTAGTTAAAATGCTCTATGTATCGATACATACGAGCTTTGCATCGATACATGCTTACATTAATTCTCTAAAATTAATCAAAGTTACAGTATGCATCGATGCATAACCTTTTGTATCAATGCATAAGTCTGTTTTGTCAACTAACAGCTTCTGTCTTTCATATATAAGAAGTATTGTGACAGCAGTGCGAAAATACGAATTCTGAAGAGAAAAACATTTGAACACAATTCAAAGGAGTGTGTAGCAGCAATTGTTTTTGAGCAGTTAGAAACCTGAAAGAGACTTCATCTTCTTCATCTTCTCAATCTCTTTTCTTCAAGAACATCAACACATAATCATTCTTGTTCTTTGGATTAAAGGATCAACGAGATAACATTCAGTGGTACGATCAAAGATCTAGCTGAGGTGTTCAGTGGAACGATCGAGGATCTAGCTGAGTTGAAGGTTGAAGGGGGTTTCGAGGAAAAACCAAACGGTTTGTCCTTCAAGAACTGGAGTGTTCTTGCGGGTTTGTTAGTCACGTTTGCAGAACAGATTCAGCCGTAGCGTAGGGTTTGGAAATCGGGTGATTTCGCAAACAGGTCGTGGAACCGGTGAATTGTTTGCAATTTCTTGCAAAAAATTCTTGATCGAGCTCAGATCAAGTGGAGGTTTTATACAAGAAGAAGTTCTTGGGATTTAGAATTCTGTCTGTGTATTGTAACCTTGTATCAACGAATTCGGCATTATTGATAATTACAGTTCTCAATTTCAGTTGAAATTGAGAGGGAGACGTACCCACACGCGAGGACGACTGTGGGGAACTTCCTTACTAAATCTCTGCGTATCGTATTCTTTCCTTATCTCTCTTTACGTTTTCAACAGTTTTGTGATTTCAGTTCGTGTGTTGTGACTGTACCTTTCGTGATACAATAGTGGCAAGAAAACTTCTTTAACTAAACTCCACCATTGTTCATCATTGATCACATACACACCAATTGTTTGACAAAACTGTTAACTGAGTTTTATTCATTGGAAATAGAATTTAGTGATAAGTGCATTTGATTTAGTTAGATTCCGGTGTTAATATTCTTTATCGTTCTAATTCAAATCCAGCAATAAATTCGCGTGTCCGGTTTTCCAGTAGCGGTTCAGAATAGACGGAAGTCGATTCGGGACTGTAATTTTCCGCTAATTTTCAATAACTCTGATAACAATTTTAAATCTGTTTATTTTAAAAAGGTGATCTATTCGCCCCCCCCCCCTTCTCGATCACTAGCCACACCGTCTAACAAGTGGTATCAGAGCGCCAGTTCGCTGGTGCTCTGTGGCTGCCTGTAACGATATGGATTCTGAACCAAAGGGGGCGTATAATAGAGCGCCGATTTTCAACGGTGAAAATTACGGCTACTGGAAAGACTGCATGCGAGTTCATATAAATTCTGTTGATAGGCTAGTATGGGCTGCCATTGAAAATGGTCCTTTTCAAATTACTATGACAAATGCGGCTGGCGCCATAGTTCCTAAACCAGAAGTTGATTGGAATGAGAAAGATGAGAAAAAGTGGTCGTGTGATTGGAGAGCTCGAAATATGCTAATTTCAGCACTTGGTGTTGATGAGTATTATTGGGTATCCCATTGCACGATAGCTAAAGAAATGTGGGATGCTTTAGAAGTTGCCCATGAGGGTACTACTGAAGTAAAACAGTCCCGCATTAACACACTCAATCAAGAGTTTGAGCTCTTTCGCATGAAACAAGGAGAATCTATCTCCGACATGCAAAAGAGATTCACTCATCTCACTAATAGGTTGAATGCACTTGGAAAACCTGTTTCCAATGAAATAGCTACTAATAAAATTCTGAGGTGTCTTAGCAGGGAATGGCAACCTAAAGTAACAGCTATTAAGGAAGCCAACGATCTAACGACACTTACGATTACAACTCTGTTTGGAAAGCTGGAAGAACATCAGCAAGCATTAGAAAGTATTGAAAAGTTTGAGAACAAAAGTAAGAAGGAAAAGGAGAAGAAGAGAGACAAAGAGGGAGAGAAGAAGCCAATAGCTCTTGTGGCCTCTAGCTCTAAGTCCTCGCGAAAAGAGCAAAGTGACAATGATTCTAGTAGTGACAAAGATTCGGATGATGAGGAAATGGGACTGTTTGTAAGGAGATATAATAGATTCATTCGAAAGAATGGAGTCAAGCATTCCGACAAAAACCTCATGAAGTTTCAAAGACAATCTACAGATTCAAAACAGGAAGAGAATAAGAAGAGTAGAGGAAGAGGATCTTGTTTTAATTGTGGTAAATCTGGACATTATAAAACAAACTGTCCTATGAAGTATAAGGATAAAGGAAAAGCTCCAACAAAAGGGTACAGCAAACAAAGAAGAGCTTACATTGCATGGGAAAGTGATAGTGATTCATCAAGCACACAAAGTTCAAGTGATAGTGATGAAACCGCAAATCTGTGCCTTATTGCGCACACCAAAAATCTGTCATACCACAAGAAGAAAATCAATGATAGAAAGGTAAAACAAGCCTACTATAATAATTTCTCTTCTATGACTTTTTCTGAACTGAAAATAGCTTTTGAAAAACTGCATAACGAAGCTGTAGATGCTTTTAAAAGATTATCTTCCGATAAACAATTTTTTTCATTTCTGGAAGGTAAAGTATACAAAGCTGAAAAAGATTTAGAATGGCTAAAAGCTAGTATTGCAGAAAATTCAAAAGATATTGACATTGATGGATGTAGTAAAGTTAGGTATTGTGAAGCTTGTCATATTTGGCAAAAAGAGGTAAACACTCTCAAGGTCAAATTGGAAAAAGCTTTACAACCTAAGGTTACTTATGCCGTTGACTCTAGGTTGTTTAAGAAGTCATTAAATCCACCATATGCAAAATACTCTTTTATTCCAAAGGATTTAATGAACAAGAATAAACAAACACATCATCATGGTTTATGTCATTATTGTTTTCGTGCTGGCCATACCATTGAAAAATGCAAGTTTAGGAGATTTCTTGTTCCTAAAGGTATTTATCAATGGAAGCCAAAAGGCAAACATGTTAGAACTTACCCACTTGGACCCAATGAAAATTGGGTACCAACCTATCTCTTTTGATATTGTAGGATGAGTGCCTTGCTTCCGTAGATAGGAGATAGTTTCTTGACAGCGGTTGCTCAAGGCACATGACCGGTGACATATCGATTTTTATAGATTTCAAAGAAAAGAAGAAGGGATATGTTACTTATGGAGACAATAACAAAGGAGTTATACTTGGCAAAGGTAGTGTAGGTAACCCCTCTACCACTACTATTTCTGATGTCCATTTAGTAGAGGGGCTTAAACACAATTTGTTAAGCATAAGTCAATTGTGTGACAAGGGCTATAAAGTTTCTTTCACAAAAACTTGCTGCATAATTGAACATGCTGAACAGAATGTTGTGTTTAAGGGAGTAAGAGTAAACAATATCTATATACTTAACCTTTTTGATGTATCTTTAACAAGTACTAAATGTCTAGTTACCTTGAATGATGATTCTTGGCTTTGGCATAGACGTTTAGCGCATGTTAATTTCGATTTGCTTAATAAGGTTGTATCTAAGGATCTAGTAGTCGGTCTTCCAAAAATAAAATTTTCAAAAGACCACCTATGTGACGCGTGCCAAATGGGAAAGCAAACGAGGGTCTCTTTTAAATCTAAAAGTGTAATTTCAACTTCACGACCCCTTGAGCTTCTCCATATGGATCTCTTTGGACCTTCTAGGACAAAGAGCTTAGGTGGAAATTATTATGGTTTTGTAATCCTTGACGACTATTCTAGATTTACTTGGACTATATTCCTTCATAGCAAAGATGAAACTTTTTCTGCTTTTAAGAATTTTGCAAATCTGTCCCAAAACAAAATGAATTCCAAAATAGTTACAATTCGTAGCGATCATGGTGGTGAATTTCAAAACTATCACTTTGATAAGTACTGTGACAAGTATGGCATTGAGCACAACTTTTCAGCTCCTCGAACTCCACAACAAAATGGCGTTGTGGAGCGTAAAAATCGTATTTTAGAGGAGTTGGCAAGAACAATGCTAAATGAGGGTGGATTACCAAAATATTTTTGGGCTGATGCAGTTAGCACAGCTTGTTATGTTTTAAACAGGATCTTAATTCGCCCTATTTTAAATAAAACTCCTTATGAGCTTTTAAAAGGAAGAAAGCCAAACTTGTCACATCTTCACGTATTCGGTTGTAAGTGTTTTGTTTTGAATAATGGTAACGAAAATATTGGGAAGTTTGATGCAAAAGCGGATGAAGGTATCTTTCTTGGATACTCACAATCAAGTAAAGCATATAGAGTATATAATAAGCGTTTACTTACTGTTGAAGAATCTGTCCATGTTTCTTTTGATGAGTCTTATCCGAAAAGTGTCGGAAAAGGTATTTCTTTTGATGACGCAGGTGTATCTACAGAAGACATACTCAAGGAAGCTGTTACGGAAACTGATCAATCCATAACAACTGCCCATGAGAAGGAGGAAGATACTAGTCATGTAGAAGATGAGGAAGAAAGGACAGCTGAAGTGAATGACCTTCCACCAGCTTGGAAATCTTCAAAAGACCATCCTATTGACAACATATTGGGAGATATTTCAAAGGGAGTAATGACTCGTTCTAAGATAAGTAATTTTTGTTCTCACTTCGCGTTTGTTTCACAAGTAGAACCTAAAAATGCCAAAGAGGCCTTGATTGATGAATTTTAGCTAATGGCCATGCAAGAAGAGCTTAATCAATTTAAAAGAAATGACGTTTGGAAACTTGTCCCTCGTCCGTGAGATCATCATATCATACGTACTAAATGGGTTTTTAGAAATAAGCTTGATGAAAACGGAGTGATAACTAGGAACAAGGCACGTTTAGTAGCACAAGGGTATAACCAAGAGGAGGGCATAGACTATGAGGAAACTTATGCTCCAGTTGCTCGCCTTGAAGCTATACGTCTCTTGCTTGTCTATGCGTGTTCTAATAATTTTAAGCTTTACCAAATGGACGTAAAGAGTGCGTTTCTAAATGGTGTCATAAATGAAGAGGTATATGTCTCACAACCTCCTGGTTTTGAGAATGCTGAAAATCCAGATTATGTTTACAAATTAAAACGAGCTTTGTATGATCTTAAACAAGCCCCTCGGGTTTGGTATGAAAGGCTTAGCAAATTTCTAATTGATCATGGATATTCAAGAGGTAAAGTGGATAATACTCTCTTTATTAAACACAAGGGAAAGCACATTCTTTTAGTTCAAGTTTACGTAGACGATATAATTTTTGGTTCAACTAACATACACTTGGTCGAAGAATTTTCTAAGGTTATGCAGGGTGAATTTGAGATGAGTCTTATGGGGGAGCTGAATTACTTCCTAGGTCTTCAGATAAAGCAACTTGATGAGGGTACAGCAGTATGTCAAACAAAGTACTGCAGAGAACTACTCAAACGCTTTGGAATGAACGACTCAAAATCAATTGACACCCCTATGCCTACCAACGGAAATCTAAATAAAGATGAGCATGGTAAGAGTGTAGATGTCAAAAAGTTTAGAGGTATGATCGGGTCTCTTCTGTATCTTTCTGCTTCTAGATCTGACATCATGTTTAGTGTTTGTATGTGTGCATGATATCAATCAAATCCTAAGGAATCACACCTGAAAGTTGTTAAGCGTATATTTAGATATCTTCACGGAACATCTAAATATGGGCTTTGGTATTCCAAAGGAAGTTGTAGCGGTGTATTCGTCGCTATATGATCTATCGATTAAATCATAAGCAAGGTATACAATGATTTTCGAGTCGCCACTGCACTTTTATTTATCCAAAGGACTGGCTAAAAAGCGAACAAAAGCCTAAGAAGTTTTACGCGTAGAAAACTAATAAAAAGATCAGAGAGTCTGGGTAAGGGGTAAATTACGCAATGGGAAGGTGTTAGGCACCCATCACGTCCTAGGTACTCCTAGGGAGCCCTTTTCACACTTGTTGTATAAAATTGTTATTTATTATGACATAAGTATTGTGCAAACATGATTGGGATGATGAGAAAAGAATATACAATTTTTATTGTTTTTGTGTTCGAACGGATGAACCCGTTGCCTACGTACCTTCCATCAAAGGTAAGGATCAAAACGCCGTAGTTCGGCTAAAAGATTTCCAAAAGTTAGTGGATTCAATTTTAAACACAAGCCCTAAGGTCTTACGTTATCCACGGGAGAAAACTCAACCTTATACAAACAACAAGTCCACCATGTGAGAAAAGCTTCAACTTGCTAGTGAGGGGTTAACCCTATAATAAGCAAGGAAGACTTACAATTCAATCAACTAAGGACAAATAGGTGAGATTAACATCAACCAACTAGGATAAATCAAACCTAAGGCTAATGTATGAAAACTTAACAAGAATGGACAAAGCCACAAAAACATTGAATGGGTGAAGTTAATTGATTATGATTATTCACAAAAGAAAGGTCAAAGTATGATTAAGGTTAATTCAAAGAAGTATTATGAAATGGAGTTTGAAAAAAAAATCAAGGACTTGGGTCCAGGTTTTCAGTTTAAAAAGCATGAAGATGTTTGCACAATATCTATCTCAAGTCTGAAAGTAATGTGTGAAAAGGTTCAGGACACAATGGGGATGAATGGATGAAGACGGATTGTAAAACTTCTTAGGAGGTTCACCTCTTGAAATCATATAGAAGATGATTCAAGTGTGTCCTTTGGAATGGGCAATGAGTAATAACAAAATAAGCAAACAAATGATACCGGATGCCACTCAATGGTCTTACTCCAATCTCACAAAAAAGCGGATACCGGATACCAATAGATGGATTTACACCAATCTCCTAAAACAGAAATGGATATCAGAGGCCACTCAATGGACTTATACTAATCTCCTCAACAAAGAAAATGAAAGTGGATACCGGATGCCAATCTATCTGGACTTATACCAATCTCCAACAAAGGAAACATTTGGATGTCAGATGCCAATCTATTTGGGCTTACACTAACCTCCAACATATGATCATAGGAATACAAATGCCAAATTACACGGACTTACAATTGCATCCTCACATAAACAAACAAATGCAACATATGATCACAGGAAAGCAAATGCCAACTTACAGGGACTTACAATTGCATCCTCTCATACAATCAAACAAATGCAAAATATGATCACAGGAAAGCAAATGCCAACTTACAGGGACTTACAATTGCATCCTCTCATACAATCAAACAAATGCATCAAGCAAAGATAAGATGAGTGGCCAATGAAATGGTCTTATACTCACTTCCATATCATAGGAACAATGGCCAAAGGAATGGTCTTACAATTGTTCTCAATGGGGAAATCAACAATGATAATGTCACAAAGACAAATGAGGTGATCATGCACTAATGAGCAATTAATGATGATAAATGCACAGAGCATACAAGCAAACATGTGCATATGAAGATAAGCAATCATTCAATGAAATCATTCAGCACACACTATAACCAAACAATGAGGCTCATACAAAAGGGTTAGGCATGGAAGCCAACTGGAATAGGGTTAATGGTGCTCTTAACCTTGCCATTGAGGGGCTAAGGTGAAGCAGATGAAAGGATATGAGGGGTGTGCCTCATTGCTCTTATCCCTGGTCAGGGAGAGCATTGAATATCAGAAGGTGTGGGAGTTCAGAAAGTAGGAACTCTCTCCACAGATAAGACTCTATAGATCTTGGGCTTGGATCTCAATGCTACAACCATGTAATGGGAGCAAGGAGAAGACTCACAGAATAGTAGGAGATAGGTTGCTTATCTCTTGGGTTCTACCAATTGCCTTATTTGAAGGACTTTTCCTGCTTGGGACAAATGTAAACACACATAAGCATTGCCTCTTAAGGAGGACTTCAGACAGTTGCCTGGCCAAGTAACAGGCCAGGTCTTCCAGACTACATGAAGAAAAGGGATTATACCTCAATGCAAATTGCTATTAAAGCAAAGCAAAGCAAGTTCTTAAAGAACTAAGCAACTAAAGGTACCTGAAATAGTCAAACAGAATCAGTATACAACTCAAAGTTTAAATCAAAAGGAGATAAGATCAACAGTCAACACAATTGATTAAAAGGTGCAATGCACAAGACTCAAAGCTTGTGAACCAAGCAACCTACAAAAACAACAAATTAGTCATGATAAACAATCAAGCTTAATCAAATTTGTATGATCTCTTTGAAGCATTTGTTGCTTAACCTGAAAACATGAACTCAAACATAAGCAACAGGACCACTAGGACAAGCCTAGGGTCAAAAAGGGATGAGAAAGTCAAAACAGCAAGTGATAGTCAACCAAACTCAAGTTCAAACAATAAAGAAGAAAACTCAATTGGTTTCATGTTCATATCATTCATTATCATGATTTCATAAACAGATTAGGTCAAGGCATGGCATATAGAAGCTCATAGGAGTCAACAGCAAGACTTAACTCAAAACCAATCATAAACAATTCCAAAAATCATCAAATAAATCATGACCAAACATAATCCATAGCATGGTAGGCACACCAAATTTCAGCTCAATTGGATCAAGGGAAGATGGTCAATGAAAATCAGAAAGTCAAAACAATTTCAAGCATGCTCAAAGAAATCAACCAAACATGTATCAACTTCAATAATTCATAAATCAGTGATAACATATGAGAAATGAATGGGATCAAAACCATGACAAAGCTTAAGATGTCTAGTAATCACATGTCAAATTTCATGTTCATTCAATAAAGTATGAGAATTTCACAAACAATATGAGAACATGTGTCACAAAAAGTCAACATATGACCAAACAGGGGAGAAAAATCTCAAACAATTAGGAAATGCCACAAATAATTCCAAGAAAAATCACATGTAAACTAGACATACACAAGTACATTCATGCAAAAATTCAAAGCAATTTGAAGTCAAGAAGTATGGTATAGAAAATCATGAAGTTGCACATCTATGGTGTGACACAAATTGTCACACCCTAATTCAAAAAATCATAACTCAAAAACCAGAGATGATAAATTCATAAACTCTATACCAAAATCACCATGAATGTGTCTAGTTTAAGCCCAAAAAATTTGGAAGCCATTGGATAAAGCATCATCATTTCACAAATGTTTTGGCAAAGTGTACAAAAAATGGTCACATGAACAAAACCCTAGCACCAATTAAAAACCATTCATCCAAAAATTCTGGAAAACTCATGATAAAAAACTAGAGATCCATATGAACATTATGCAAAAAGTTTCATGAATTTTGGATTAAAAATGAAGGCTCTATGATTTTTCAAAGATGAGCATCAAAAATGAAATAAAAATTGAAACAAAAAATGATTTAATTAAAATAAATGGGACCAGTGGCATTTGTGTAATTATATGGAAAGATTAATGAAACGCAGCGCATGAACTCAAGGCGTGGCAACTGGCTATTGGACATGGCAATCAAACAGTGACATCCACATGCAAACACGTTCAAAAGAAATTCTGGAAAAATGAAACTAGGGTTTATGTGAGCTACAGTGAACATCATCTTCATCCCCAAATCGTGAAAATTGATTTCGCCCAGAAATGGAAGGTAAGCATACCATCAGACTCAGCAAGCAACACACCTCATGAATCCAACCATAATTTAACCTAAATCGAGCTAGCAAGCAAGAACCAAGCAAAAACAAATTTGAACATCAATCTTTAAATCAGCATAACTTTCAGAATAACCAACCATTTTTAATGATTTAAGTATCAGAATGACCAGCATAGCAAGCTCTATCATAAGCATGGCATTATTTTAAAAAATAAGAGATTCGAAAACTGACCAAGATTGGAGCTCAGTGATGATTCAAGTGTTGTTTGGTTGTTTATGCTCGAAACAGGTGCTCCTTCCAGCTTGCAATGATGAATGGTCAAGTTATTTTAGCTCAAGAATGTTTGAGAAAGCTCCAAACCAACTCTGTCATGGAAGGATATTGATGTAGCAGTGCTTGATAATGGCTTTACAGTCGAGATTTACCACTTGCAATGAGCTCAAAATGGTTAGTACATGATGAAACCAACAAAAACAGCTCGAGTTCTTTTGAGGTTTTTGGCAGAAAATGCAAAAATGAGAAAATGAGGTTTTTGAGAGAAAAGAGTTTTTTTCTGTCTTGAATGTGTGGCTGCTAGGGCTTTTTCAGAGTGAAATGAAGAATATATATGCTGTTTAACATCTGTTAATCAAGGTTAATGGAAAATGAAAACAGCATTTGCTAATGACATGTTTTTTTGCTAATTGACCAATTTCACTTAAGTGGTGAGGTGCATGAGCTGTAGCTGCGAATTTGGGCTTCCAACACAACCAAAATGCCATTTCAGAACATTTTCAATTGGTAGGAGGTGTTGGAATTGGTTAATTTGCAAAGTCATTTTTCACCCTCACTTGAAATTAATTCATGCTAGTTCAAAAATGCCATTTTGATTGGTGAAGTTTTGGTGAATGATGATGACATATTTGGATAGAGGGCATCAAATGTGACTTGTTGCAAAAAACCCCATCCAATTTGGCCAAATGGTTTGAGAGATATGGCCTTTTGAAGTTCAAAAATTTCTGAAAATGATTTGATCACAACTTGCCAACCATACATGGGAATTGAGTGTTCTTGGACTTTTTGGAAATGGGAGAACAAGATCTTCAACTTTCATGTTGGGAAAAAGTTAATTTGAAGCTTGTATCATGATGTAGGTTTAGGATCAAGAAGTTTCCATTTTTGGCAAATTCCAATTACAGGTCAACTTTCTATTTTGGGAAATTTCTTGTCTGGCTTCAAATTCTTCCATGATGATGTTTGACATGATATATGAGGCCTATGTGGACATGAATGAGACCTCTCAGACCAATTCCCATCATCAAATCACTGATTAAATGCACAGTTGACCAAGGGTTGACTTTCTAGGGTTTTGCTTGACTGAACCATCTTCTGATGAATTCCAAACCCTAATCACTTGAGATCTTGATTCCAAATGATATCACAACATATATGAACTCTTGATTATTGATCATGGTGCCCAAATTCTTCAAGAATGGCCACCATCCACTGCTTAATGAATGATTTGACTGTTTGACTGATGATTGCTTCAGCTGCAAGTAACATGGTTAGATGACAATATTTTTGTACTTTTTGGTTAGTAAACATATGAAAAGCAATGATATACAAATGTAAAGCATGCTTGGTGATCAAGAAACAAACTCACAAGATAACCTACCTACTAGGAGGGAAGCTAGGGCATGCAATGATCCTTGAGGCCATGATATGATATGATGTGGGCCATGAGGGATCTTAGGGCCAAAATTGGGGTCTTACAGATGCCCCTATTTAAGGTCATTCTAGCCGGAGAAGTGAAGTTTAGAAATCTTCATCTCGACGCGGTAGAATGGGCTTAAATAACAGTAATGAGACAAATTTTGGTCCCTAAGAGACCTCATGATGCAAATGTATGTATGCAAAAGACACAAATTCTGTGGGGAATATGGTTCACACAGAAGAAAAGACGATCCATCGGAGTGATACACTCACCAGGAACAGAGATTCTAACAAGACTCTTGTTGGGGATAGTAAGAGAAGAAGAAATGCGTGAACAAGACACGACTCTGGTTAGGGGACAGAAAACATACTGGAGACCTCACTGGGGAAAAGAATTCCAAAGGAAAATAAATCCATTGGAAAGACACAAGCCGACTCCTGGGGAGAAGCAACAGGAAACTTCATTGAGGAAGCACCAAAGAATGAGGTGTTACTGGTATAAGGGTAACAAGCTCAGGAAGAATGAATATCTAAGACCGGTATAAGGGTGAGAGATATCAATCAACCAACATCTGAGAAAGACCCGGAAAAGGTACATAAACTCAGGAAAATCTGACTCCACAAGGGACCAAGGTCATAATAGGGAGCAGAAAGGAAGGGACACCAGGGATACCGAGGTATATAATAGGTGACCGACCGAAATGTGAATTGGTATATATGCCAAAACACTCATCATCCGAAAGGAGAGCTTGAAAAAGCAAATCGACTTACAGGATGGACATTCGAATCCACAACGGGAAAACGAATCTTACTCATCTGGGGACACAAACCCAAAGAGTGCATGAGATACAATATCCATTACCGGCAGACCGTGGATAAGAATACTCGCATGAGATATATTATCTATTACCGTCAGAACGTAGATAATAAACTCGCATGGTAAGAAACACCAGAGATACCAAGGTATATAATAGGTGATCTACCGAACACGTGGATTGGTATATATGCCAAAACACTCATCATCCGAACACAAACTGGTTAAAGGATGGATATTCGATTCTACAAAGAATACGAATCTTGCTCAGCTGGGGAAAATCAACAAAGGATTCCAACTAAAGAGCGCATGAGACATATTATTCATTACCGGCAGACCGTGAATAATATACTCGAAAGGAAAAGACATCAGAGATACCGAAGTATATAATAGGTGACTAACCAAAAAGAGAGACAATCGATACCAACCATCCGGGTAAACGAAAGACAACTCAAAGGATAAATTGCAAGCATCCGGCAATTATCCGACAACAAAGAAATATTCGATTCCACAAAGGGAAATAACGAATCTTACTCAACAAAGAAAACACAAAAGGCTTCGACTGAAGAGTGCATGAGATATATTATTCATTACCGGCAGACCGTGAATAATATACTCGCATGGAAGATTATCCACAACCGGTTACTGGGTTAATAAAGGGTAAATCAACCGAAAAGAAAGGCATCGGGATACCAAACTAGGTATATAATGATGACCAATCAAGAGGAGCAACAGACATTACCAACAAGAGGGTAAATGAGAGGCGATCTGCTGAGGATTCACTGGTGAAAATCAATGATCCAGGGATGGATTGCATAAACAGCAATTATCCACAACAACAGGCTGGGGATACAATGATGACAATCAACTATCCGGGGAACGCAATCACTGACAAAAGGTGAAAGGACCCACTGGGGATAAAATTGCTAGCATACGGCAATTATCCACAAAAGATTTGCTGGGGATATAAGTGCTTATCTGAGCAACTTATCCGAGCAAAGGAAACTCAACATCAAGAACTAGATGGAGATAACCACAAATTTAGGGTTTACATCTACCGAATACGGGGTAGAAAACCAACAACTCCGCGTGGGGATAGAACAAATCACAAATCCGCACGGGAAACCAAAATAGGGTTTATAACAAACCACAAACTGCTGGAGAGCAGGAAAGTAGGATTTACAACTACCGACAAATCTGGCTGGAGAATAAAAGGTGTATAACCACAAATTCTACCAAGAAGCCAGGAAAAATAGGACTTATAACTACCGGTATGAGGGTAGAGGCCAGAGAATTCCGCCGGGGAACAATCCACTGGGAAGCACAAGATATTTGACAAATGGCCAATTCGGGAATAATCCGAAAAGACGGACTGAATCAAGACACGTCCTAATGAGGATATAACTCAAAATAGGAAAATCCATCCCAATATATGTGTTGGGAGGAAACGGAAGAAACCGTCATCCACGAGGATATATCTCAGTGGGGAACTGCAGAAGGAAAGACAAACGCTTTTTGCTTATGGGGCTGACTCTATATGGAGAGATTTATAACACCCGACATCTGCTAAGGGAAGATCTATAAAGAGATCTGTATTACCCAAAAGCAAGGAACAACAAACAAAGGATATATGGCAAGAAATGCAACATGAATATCTGAATGTTTAATGAATATGCATGAGTATGCGTGATTTATGTTTGATGAATGCTGACAAAACAGACAATTCTAACACAAACAGGTCCAGGAACCGAACGCCTGGTATTATACTTCCAGGGGGAAAAACCAACTGGAGAGCCAATCTGCGGAGATCTACATGATGTAAAGCAAAGATCTGCGAGTACTGCCGAAGAAGCAGAGGGTCAGAGGTATCAGGAAACAACTCAATCAGGGTACAGAAAGTCACAACGGGCAGAAGCAGCCACCAAGACAAATCTGTAGGGGAACAAGAGAAAATCCAGGATATCTGCAAGGGATCCCAGTGTCAACTGAGACACAAAAGGTGCATTGCACAAGCACGAACTGCTGTAGAAGCGAATCCACAAAAACTCCACTAGGGAACAACCCACTGAGGGAGAATGATATCATCCAAATAGAATCTAACTGCATAAGCAACTCTACTGGGGAAAACTGTCGGCTACTCTCTTGGGGAACAAACCACTGAGGGAGGACAGATCAAACAAGTAGATTCTGCAACAAACCAACTCTACTTGGGGAGAATACACATAGCAAACTGATCACAACAAGTAGATTCTGCAATATAAGCCACTCTACTAGGGATCACAAGCAGTCAGGAAATCAATCCGTTCACTGGGGGCCAAAGCCATCATCCGACCATACTGGGGATTTGAAGGAATATTCAACAGGCAAAATTGCCACAACAAACATTCTGCAGACTATGCTGAGGAAAAGATGGATGAAAAAACTGGGATGTCAACCCAAATCAACCACTGAGTAGGAAAATAAATCCTGCTCTGCTAAGGAGAAAAACTCTGATGGAGAGATAGCAATAATTCCGTAGACGACTTCGCCGGGGAAAAGGTAAAGTACCGGGTATCAAACCACTGACTTACCGAGTCTTCAAAAAGAAAGCGATCGTGCTAAGGAAACAGGCAACTCCGCTGGCAACTGCACTGGGAAGAGTGACAACAACTCTGCTCGCGAATCCGATGGGGATAGCAACAGCAGCTCTACTCGTGACTGTGTTGAGGAGACAAATAAAGTCTGGGGATATCGACCCACTGGAGAAAGTGACGGGGCACCAAGATGACAAACTATCAACCGCCGAAACTTCCATAAGGAGACAATCCATGCTAGGGAAGATTGTTGCTGGAGAAAACGAAATCTTCAACAACACTCTACTTGCGACTATACTGGGGAACAACCCCAACAACAATTCTGTTTGAGGAACAACCTCAACAAAGATCTGAAGAAAGAAAATACCACCCAACTGGGCATATGAACAAATGTCTTACCTGTTGGAGATCATGCCACCCTCGGGAGAGCACTGAGATATTCTTGAGTATCCTTTCAATCTTGTGAATGTTCACTTTGTTTGAAAAATGATTTTTGAAAAGATTTGTTTTGTTTAAAACAATGACATTTCATCAATTAAATCATGCAAAACATTTGTTGAATTGAAACAAATAAGAGTGCAAATAATTGGATAAAAGCTCAAATTTATTTGATGGAATGGTAGCCTGCAAATGGCAAGACTCCATAGATCTGTACAAATTTGAAATCAGTGATATATATTGGAAGAGGGCTACATTGAACATAATGATCCTTTCTCTACCAATTTGAATCTCGATGTATCCGAAGCTTCAGTTGACGACGAATCGAGAATCCTCTGACGAAACGACGACTGTGGAACAGAAAGTCTTGTCAGGATGCAGTTACTTGCCAGATCCCTAATTTTTGCCTAGATTGCCCCAGGGTGAGGTACTCAATCTAGCGGGATGCAAATATATTCTTTTTTTCAAGTCTCTAATTTTTGCCTGGATTACCCTTGCGGGTTTTCCACCGAGACGCTCATTTTTGCATAAGCCGCCCTTTCGGGTTTTCAACTTAGCGAGCTATTCTGTTTTTTTCATTTGCATATACTCTTTTTTTTAGGCAAAGTATCTCTTAACTGCATCTGAATTCACAGGACGAGTGAAGTCCTCCCCATCCATTGTTGTAAGCATCAAAGCACCGCCTGAAAAGGCTCTCTTAACAACATATGGACCCTCGTAGTTTGGAGTCCACTTGCCCCTGGAATCGGGCGCGAAAGACAAAACTTTCTTGAGCACGAGGTCACCTTCTCGGAACACACGAGGCTTGACCTTCTTGTCGAATGCTTTCTTCATTCTCTGCTGATATCACTGACCATGACACATGGCAGTTAATCGCTTCTCTTTAATCAAATTCAGCTGGTCATAACGACTCTGAATCCATTCAGCATCAGTCAACTAGGGACTTGAGGGTATAATTTCCTTTTTTCTTTTTTCTTTTGAAAATTTTTTCCTGATTTTTTTGATTTTTTTTTTCATTTTTCACCCTCTCTCTTTTCTCCTTTTTTTTACATTACCTTTTTAATGCCCCAGTTTGACTGTTCTGCTGATTCTCATGATACAACTGAATGAGCTTCCTTTATGCTCAAGAAGTCGGGTAATCTCATCAGGAATCCCCTTCAACATCATCTTCCTCTGCTTTGAATACAAAGAATTCAAGATTGGGAGATGGCGTTGGATCATTATGTTCAATGGGTTTAGAAATCCCTGCATAATGATTCTGGATAATGAAAAGCTTTTGTATTTAAACAAGTAAATCATTTATGCAGATGAAAAAGCTGTTTTTGTTTTTCAGGGTTTTTTGTGATCACTGATTTCATGCAAAAGCAAAAAGTGAAAACAAATGGAAAAACAAATGTTTAACAATGCATTAATTGAATGAAAACATCATTGTGTTAAATGCTGCCAACAATGTCATCACTTCTCCTTTTGGCATGGGAGAAGGGTTTTAAACAAAGTGAACAATTACTCTGATATATGGATGACCGTAGGAACATCCACAGCGACCCAATTGTGGCAGACACCACCAGGAATAACAAAATTGTTCACGTCCTCTGCATCTTCTTCAATGATAGCAGCAGCTTCCTCTTCTTCAGGTTGATCAGCATGGATGAATCCTCCACTTGTGAACAAACCTTGCTCATTGCATGCCCCAGAACAGTAGCCAATGCCAGCCCGGGATCTGTTATCTTCAAGTTCAAGCACCTTCCCTAAACCAGCAACTGCACCACATTCAATGGCCAGCTTCGCATCACGGTAGGAAGTGAATGAAGGAGATTTTTTCTCGATTGGTTCATCAATAGATAAAGCTTGGAACGGTGTTCCAACTTCATCCTCAGCGTCAATGTACGAGAAAGAAGACAGATGGCTAACCAGGAGAGCCTTTTCTCCCCCTACTACAACCAATTTCTTGTTTTTGACAAACTTCAGCTTCTGGTGTAGGGTGGATGTCACGGCGCCAACCTCGTGAATCCATGGTCTGCCTAAGAGACAGCTATAAGATGGGTGGATATCCATTACTTGAAAAGTAACTTGGAAATCACTTGGTCCTATCTTGATTGGGAGATCAACTTCTCCAATCACGGTCTTGCGCGACCCATCAAATGCTTTTACAACAACCCCACTCTACCTCATAGGAGGACCTTGATATGACAAACGAGAGAGTGTGGTCTTTGGCAATACATTTAAAGAAGATCCAGTGCCCACCAGCACATTGGACATTGCATCAGATTTGCAATTCATGGAGATATGTAAAGCCATGTTGTGGTCTCTTCCCTCCTCGGGGAGATCAGCGTCACAAAAGCTCAAAGTGTTGCAAGCGGTAATGTTTGCAACAATACTATCAAACTGCTCAAGGGTGACGTCGTGATCAACATACGCCAAATCCAAGACTTTTTGCAGAGACTCCCTATGGGGTTCTGAATTCAGCAGCAGAGAAAGAATAGAAATCTTGGAGGGCGTGTGTAGAAGCTGGTCTACAACATTGTACTCACTCTTTCTGATGAGCCTCAGCATCTCATCAGATTCTTCATCAACAATGCCATTTGGGCCAACTGAAGAAACAGGAGTCTTTTGTACGGAGGAGGATGGTTTAGCGACATCAAGTGCCAGATTCTGCACATTTACAGCAGTCCCAACCGGAAGTTCAGCAGATTCAGAAGAAATAGGGGCTTTAGCAGGTGCAGAAAATACACGACCACTTCGGGTCAACCCACTTACATCAGCTACATTGGTCACGGAAGTGGAAGGCAAAGGCACTTCGACCCCATCCTGGACAGCAACAGGATTGTATCGGAATGGCACAGCTCGGTCAGAGGAGTAGGGCACAGGGCCTGCGGGTTTGATGATCAAAGAAGGGGAAGCCTTCGGCTTATTGCTATTGTAACGAATAACAACCGGTTCAGGAAGCTTGAACACTGGTGAGATCACATTCACCTCAGGCTCAACTATATCAACATTGCGATTCTGCAGAATCTCAATGGTACCCTCATTTAACAACTTTTGAAGCTCTCTACGTACTCGATCGCAACCCAAGCGGTTAACTGAGCAGACGCGGCACTTGTCGTGGTTATGCTCCAAGTAGCTGTACTGACACAGCATACGATGTAATTCAACCAACGACTGCCTGATATGGCTCACATATCTGACCTTGTACTTCCCAAGGCATTCCTGAATCATATTGACAGACTTCCCATGCGAAGGCAATGGGTTCCTGGTGACATTCGGGCTTGAATCTTCAAAGGTCAGAATCCCAGATCTCATAAGGTCTTGAACCTTAGTCTTGAGTGGGTAGCAATTCTCCACATTATGGCCCGGAGCACCGGAATGATAAACACAATGTTGGTCTGGTTTATACCACCATTATGGATTTGCAGGAATGGCAGGAGGATCCCTGGGAGAAACCAATTTCCTTTCCAACAAGGAAGGATAAAGCTCTGCATATGTCATAGGAATTGGATCGAAGCTGATCTTCTTCCTATCATAATTCACGTTAGCTTGATTGGTTGTACTTCCACGAGGCTGGTAAGCCTGTTGCTGTGGGCGTTGTTGTTGTTGTTGGTACTGCGGCTATTGATATTGCTACTGATGCTGATATTGTTGATGTTGATATTGCTAAGCATGATCTTTGAATACAGGTGCTATATGAGCCACCTGGTGCTGATGACCGGCACGACGTGCAGGCTTCCTCTGAACAGAGGGTCTTCTATGTTTTGGCTGAGACTGCACAGCGTGCGCTTCCCCTTCTTTCCTCTTAAACGCCCCATATCGTTTAGAGGAAGAGCTATCATCCTTAGTCAACCGTCCTTCACGGACACCTTCTTCGAGACGCATCCCCATGTTCACCATCTCGGTGAAATCAGAGGGAGCGCTTGCTACCATCCGCTCATAATAAAATGAGCCAAGAGTCTTCAGAAAGATCTTGGTCATTTGTTTCTCTTCCAGCGGTGGAGTAATTTGAGCTGCCAGCTCTCGCCATCTCTGGGCGTACTCCTTGAACGATTCCTTGTCCTTCTGTGACATGGACCTGAGTTGATCTCGGCCAGGCGCCATATCGACGTTGTACTTATATTGCTTGATGAAAGCTTCGCCAAGGTCGTTGAAAGATCTGATATTGGCACTGTCCAGGCTCATGTACCATCTGAGCGCAGCACCGGATAGACTGTCTTGAAAATAATGAATCAGGAGTTGATCATTATCAGTCTGAGTCGACATCTTCCTGGCGTACATGACCAGGTGAGCGAGTGGACAGGTGTTCCCCTTGTATTTTTCAAAGTCAGGGACCTTGAATTTGATCGGTATCTTCACACCGGGAACTAAGCAGAGTTCGGCTGCAGACTTGCCGAATAGATCTTTACCACGGAGAGTCCTCAATTCCTTTCTCAGCTCGAGGAATTGATCGTTCATGGCATCCATCTTTTCATGAACGTATGAGCCCTTAGATGGCTCAGAGTGATAGATAGTGTCGTCTACCCTCGGCATGGTATGCACGACAGGAGGAGCGGGAACAGGGACCGGGCTAGATGCCGGCATGTGAGCAAATGTTGGAGCTGGCAGATCAGGCATAAAACCTGGAGGCATCCCCCAAGGGAACCCGGCTGGCATAGCATTGGGCGCATGAGCGCTGACTGGCACCGTCGAAGTGGCTATTTCTGAGATGACTGTCCTCTGAGCAGGAGTTGCGGGCGGCGGAGTAGGTTGATTCTGAGCAGCAAGGAGTTGCTCCATCAAAGCGCCAAGTCTGGCGACCTCTTCCTTCAATTCTCTGTTCTCTTGTTCTAGTTGCTCCATGACTCTTGCAGAGTTGACTCGCGTATAATACCGGTGAGTCAGCTTGTCTTCAAAATAAATGAAGAACAGAGGTTAGGAACAGAAGACCAGAAACAAAGGGTACCTGCTTATGCAAAAATGATGCATGAAATGCTTGTGCAAATGCTTTGTTTTCAAGGAACCCTTAGGGTATTATTTGCAATATTTTGAATTGTTAAAGCATTTTAATTACTCATGGAAAATATTTCATTCAAAATATTGAGACAAAGAAGTACAACATTTTTTAATCATTACAAAGAGAAAAGGTAAATGACGTCCTATGGATCCCTAGAAGCTCGGGATGCTGGAAGACGAGAAGTGCACAACTTCTTGATCTCTCTCTCATAGGCCGCTTCCATGTCAGCTTTCTCCTTTGCAAGTTGATCATACTTCCTTTTCCAGAATTTGGAAGACTGAGGAAGTAGAGATGTCCAAGCGTCGTTCGGATCGTCGATCACTCGGTGCTCGAGGAATTCAATCATGGCGTCCTTCTCCTTGAGCTGCTGCAGCAATTCTTCTCTTTCACGGATCCAAGCACGTGAAAGGTCTTCTTCTCTCAACTCCTCTACACGTTGGGTAGGGAGGGTTGAAGGCCCAGCCACATCCAACGGTGTAGGTCTCGGATGATCGTACGACATCAAGTAGGTGGCGGCCCTCTGTCTGACCCAAGAGGTGTATGGCTCCAAAGCAATGCAGTTCTTTGGACCCAACTCGTTCCTACACTTCTTGCGAATACTGCGCCAAGCACGGACAAATCTGGCTTTCAGGCCTTGGGGATCTTTACCCTCCAGAAAGAATACACCTTCTAACAGAATGTTATGGGGTTTATCCTTTAGGGGGAACCCAAGCTGACGTCGTGCGAGAATAGGATTGTAGCTGATCCCACCACATGTGCCGAGAAGAGGCACATTAGGGAATTCACCACAATAGTCGATGATCTGGACGGTATCATACACGCGATCATACCAGGTGATATCATCATTGGTGAGAGACATGAGTCTCTGAGACCACCGTAGACATCCCTTGTTCTCCTTGAAAGCAACTGTCTGCGGCAAGTGCGAAATAAACCACTTGTACAGCAGAGGTAGACAGCAGACAATAACTCCTCCACCTTTCGCATTCCTGGAGTGCAAGGAAACATAAGCATCGCCCAACAAAGTCGGAACTGGATTAAGAACTGAGAAGATCCTAATAGCGTTCATGTCCACGAACTTGTCGAAGTTGGGAAACAACACCAATCCATAGATGAGCAGCACAAATAGAGCCTCAAAGGCATCCTCACTCATGGCCTTCCCATAGAAGGTAGCTTGGGCAATGAGGAACTCGGAAGGAAAACCCTGAATTCCGCCTTTGGTAGTCAGATTAGCTCTAATCAACTCTTCATCTATGTGCAACAAGCTAGCAATCTCTCGAGCAGATGGAATATCCTCTAGGCCACTGAACGGCACTTGATCCAGAATCGAAATTCCAATGAGATGAGAATGCTCCTCCAAAGTCGGCAACAACTGGAAGTCCGGAAATGAGAAGCAATGATGCAACCGGTCAAAAAACTGAGCTAGAGTACTCATCAACCCTTCGTCCACCTGAGTAGTCAGCAGAGGTAGAAGTTTTCCATAGCGAGCTTTGAAACCCAAGGGATCTAATACATACGATGTCAGATTCCTTAACTCTTTTACATCGGGCTGTCTAAAGCTGTACTTCTTCGTATGCCTTTTTGGTATTTCCATGTCTGAAAATTTTGCAAATAAACCCTTTTAAGTTCCTTGAATTTTTTTTTTTTTTTTTTGATGACATGAAGTGCAGATGAATGCATGAATGTATGAATGCAACAAACACACTCAAGGATCAAGCAAAGTACACCAAACAAAGGTCATGGGAAATCTCATTGTATCCCTAATATCAATCATCCATTTTGGTGGATTTAGGTTTTCACCTTATCGACACCCAAGTTCCATTGATATTAACGGTACATGAACCGGCTCGAACACCCTTAATATCAACCAGCCGCTTTGGTGGATTTTAGGTTTTACACCTGATCCGGGATCCATTGATATTAACGGTGTCTGAACGACTCAACCATGAATCAAGGGTTTGTTGAGAGTCACGAGCATGGAGTCTCGGTTAAGGACCACCCAAAGGGAGTGTACTAGGGTTTAAACTTGCCAGACATGTTCTATCAGAGGTTCCCATAATCATCGTTCCATCTTTCGAATATTATCGGAGGAACGAATACTCGTATTCCAAGAATATTCTCAAGAGAAACTCTTATGAGTGTAGTATCGCGTAACAATCGTATCAGAACTGACATCTGAACGACCTCCGCACTACGTTCCTAAGAAATAGGCCAAGATGGGTTTGGTAAACTAAGGTCCTTGGCTTCTGCGGAACATGATTGAAAGAATAATGCCTAACCACAAATAACTTGTGTGACATTATTAGTCCAACATGACCTCCACCAAGTGAATGGACTCGCAAGTCAACTGGCTAAGGAATACTCCACACCAGTCAACAAGACTATGCCATTCTCCTATCCTAGAGTACACTCGAGTTCGGGTATAGAACTCATCTCACAGATCACCAAAGCAAACAGCAAATGTATATCAAGCAATTCACACATTACAATCAATACAGTTATCCCAAATTGTACAAAAATATGTCATATAACAGATAACAGTATAGCACAACAAGGGTGAAAAGTAGGCAATACCACCAAGGATCGATTTAGTCCCCAGCAGAGTCGCCACTTTTCTGTAGCGGTGTATTCGTCGCTATATGATCTATCGATTAAATCATAAGCAAGGTATACAATGATTTTCGAGTCGCCACTGCACTTTTATTTATCCAAAGGACTGGCTAAAAAGCGAACAAAAGCCTAAGAAGTTTTACGCGTAGAAAACTAATAAAAAGATCAGAGAGTCTGGGTAAGGGGTAAATTACGCAATGGGAAGGTGTTAGGCACCCATCACGTCCTAGGTACTCCTAGGGAGCCCTTTTCACACTTGTTGTATAAAATTGTTATTTATTATGACATAAGTATTGTGCAAACATGATTGGGATGATGAGAAAAGAATATACAATTTTTATTGTTTTGTGTTCGAACGGATGAACCCGTTGCCTACGTACCTTCCATCAAAGGTAAGGATCAAAACGCCGTAGTTCGGCTAAAAGATTTCCAAAAGTTAGTGGATTCAATTTTAAACACAAGCCCTAAGGTCTTACGTTATCCACGGGAGAAAACTCAACCTTATACAAACAACAAGTCCACCATGTGAGAAAAGCTTCAACTTGCTAGTGAGGGGTTAACCCTATAATAAGCAAGGAAGACTTACAATTCAATCAACTAAGGACAAATAGGTGAGATTAACATCAACCAACTAGGATAAATCAAACCTAAGGCTAATGTATGAAAACTTAACAAGAATGGACAAAGCCACAAAAACATTGAATGGGTGAAGTTAATTGATTATGATTATTCACAAAAGGAAGGTCAAAGTATGATTAAGGTTAATTCAAAGAAGTATTATGAAATGGAGTTTGAAAAAAAATCAAGGACTTGGGTCCAGGTTTTCAGTTTAAAAAGCATGAAGATGTTTGCACAATATCTATCTCAAGTCTGAAAGTAATGTGTGAAAAGGTTCAGGACACAATGGGGATGAATGGATGAAGACGGATTGTAAAACTTCTTAGGAGGTTCACCTCTTGAAATCATATAGAAGATGATTCAAGTGTGTCCTTTGGAATGGGCAATGAGTAATAACAAAATAAGCAAACAAATGATACCGGATGCCACTCAATGGTCTTACTCCAATCTCACAAAAAAGCGGATACCGGATACCAATAGATGGATTTACACCAATCTCCTAAAACAGAAATGGATATCAGAGGCCACTCAATGGACTTATACTAATCTCCTCAACAAAGAAAATGAAAGTGGATACCGGATGCCAATCTATCTGGACTTATACCAATCTCCAACAAAGGAAACATTTGGATGTCAGATGCCAATCTATTTGGGCTTACACTAACCTCCAACATATGATCATAGGAATACAAATGCCAAATTACACGGACTTACAATTGCATCCTCACATAAACAAACAAATGCAACATATGATCACAGGAAAGCAAATGCCAACTTACAGGGACTTACAATTGCATCCTCTCATACAATCAAACAAATGCAAAATATGATCACAGGAAAGCAAATGCCAACTTACAGGGACTTACAATTGCATCCTCTCATACAATCAAACAAATGCATCAAGCAAAGATAAGATGAGTGGCCAATGAAATGGTCTTATACTCACTTCCATATCATAGGAACAATGGCCAAAGGAATGGTCTTACAATTGTTCTCAATGGGGAAATCAACAATGATAATGTCACAAAGACAAATGAGGTGATCATGCACTAATGAGCAATTAATGATGATAAATGCACAGAGCATACAAGCAAACATGTGCATATGAAGATAAGCAATCAGTCAATGAAATCATTCAGCACACACTATAACCAAACAATGAGGCTCATACAAAAGGTTAGGCATGGAAGCCAACTGGAATAGGGTTAATGGTGCTCTTAACCTTGCCATTGAGGGGCTAAGGTGAAGCAGATGAAAGGATATGAGGGGTGTGCCTCATTGCTCTTATCCCTGGTCAGGGAGAGCATTGAATATCAGAAGGTGTGGGAGTTCAGAAAGTAGGAACTCTCTCCACAGATAAGACTCTATAGATCTTGGGCTTGGATCTCAATGCTACAACCATGTAATGGGAGCAAGGAGAAGACTCACAGAATAGTAGGAGATAGGTTGCTTATCTCTTGGGTTCTACCAATTGCCTTATTTGAAGGACTTTTCCTGCTTGGGACAAATGTAAACACACATAAGCATTGCCTCTTAAGGAGGACTTCAGACAGTTGCCTGGCCAAGTAACAGGCCAGGTCTTCCAGACTACATGAAGAAAAGGGATTATACCTCAATGCAAATTGCTATTAAAGCAAAGCAAAGCAAGTTCTTAAAGAACTAAGCAACTAAAGGTACCTGAAATAGTCAAACAGAATCAGTATACAACTCAAAGTTTAAATCAAAAGGAGATAAGATCAACAGTCAACACAATTGATTAAAAGGTGCAATGCACAAGACTCAAAGCTTGTGAACCAAGCAACCTACAAAAACAACAAATTAGTCATGATAAACAATCAAGCTTAATCAAATTTGTATGATCTCTTTGAAGCATTTGTTGCTTAACCTGAAAACATGAACTCAAACATAAGCAACAGGACCACTAGGACAAGCCTAGGGTCAAAAAGGGATGAGAAAGTCAAAACAGCAAGTGATAGTCAACCAAACTCAAGTTCAAACAATCAAGAAGCAAACTCAATTGGTTTCATGTTCATATCATTCATTATCATGATTTCATAAATAGATTAGGTCAAGGCATGGCATATAGAAGCTCATAGGAGTCAACAGCAAGACTTAACTCAAAACCAATCATAAACAATTCCAAAAATCATCAAATAAATCATGATCAAACATAATCCATAGCATGGTAGGCACACCAAATTTCAGCTCAATTGGATCAAGGGAAGATGGTCAATGAAAATCAGAAAGTCAAAACAATTTCAAGCATGCTCAAAGAAGTCAACCAAACATGTATCAACTTCAATAATTCATAAATCAGTGATAACATATGAGAAATGAATGGGATCAAAACCATGACAAAGCTTAAGATGTCTACTAATCACATGTCAAATTTCATGTTCATTCAATAAAGTATGAGAATTTCACAAACAATATGAGAACATGTGTCACAAAAAGTCAACATATGACCAAACAGGGGAGAAAAATCTCAAACAATTAGGAAATGCCACAAATAATTCCAAGAAAAATCACATGTAAACTAGACATACACAAGTACATTCATGCAAAAATTCACAGCAATTTGAAGTCAAGAAGTATGGTATAGAAAATCATGAAGTTGCATATCAATGGTGTGACTCAAATTGTCACACCCTAATTCAAAAAATCATAACTCAAAAACCAGAGATGATAAATTCATAAACTCTATACCAAAATCACCATGAATGTGTCTAGTTTAAGCCCAAAAAATTTGGAAGCCATTGGATAAAGCATCATCATTTCACAAATGTTTTGGCAAAGTGTACAAAAAATGGTCACATGAACAAAAACCTAGCACCAATTAAAAACCATTCATCCAAAAATTCTGGAAAAATCATGATAAAAAACTAGAGATCTATATGAACATTATACAAAAAGTTTCATGAATTTTGGATTAAAAATGAAGGCTCTATGATTTTTCAAAGATGAGCATCAAAAATGAAATAAAAATTGAAACAAAAAATGATTTAATTAAAATAAATGGGACCGGTGGCATTTGTGTAATTATATGGAAAGATTAATGAAACGCAGCGCATGAACTCAAGGCGTGGCAACTGGCTATTGGACATGGCAATCAAACAGTGACATCCACATGCAAACACGTTCAAAAGAAATTCTGGAAAAATGAAACTAGGGTTTATGTGAGCTACAGTGAACATCATCTTCATCCCTAAATCGTGAAAATTGATTTCGCCCAGAAATGGAAGGTAAGCATACCATCAGACTCAGCAAGCAACACACCTCATGAATCCAACCATAATTTAACCTAAATCGAGCTAGCAAGCAAGAACCAAGCAAAAACAAATTTGAACATCAATCTTTAAATCAGCATAACTTTCAGAATAACCAACCATTTTTAATGATTTAAGTATCAGAATGACCAGCATAGCAAGCTCTATCATAAGCATGGCATGATTTTAAAAAATAAGAGATTCGAAAACTGACCAAGATTGGAGCTCAGTGATGATTCAAGTGTTGTTTGGTTGTTTATGCTCGAAACAGGTGCTCCTTCCAGCTTGCAATGATGAATGGTCAAGTTATTTTAGCTCAAGAATGTTTGAGAAAGCTCCAAACCAACTCTGTCATGGAAGGATATTGATGTAGCAGTGCTTGATAATGGCTTTACAGTCGTGATTTACCACTTGCAATGAGCTCAAAATGGTTAGTACATGATGAAACCAACAAAAACAGCTCGAGTTCTTTTGAGGTTTTTGGCAGAAAATGCAAAAATGAGAAAATGAGGTTTTTGAGAGAAAAGAGTTTTTTTCTGTCTTGAATGTGTGGCTGCTAGGGCTTTTTTCAGAGTGAAATGAAGAATATATATGCTGTTTAACATCTGTTAATCAAGGTTAATGGAAAATGAAAACAACATTTGCTAATGACATGTTTTTTTGCTAATTGACCAATTTCACTTAAGTGGTGAGGTGCATGAGCTGTAGCTGCGAATTTGGGCTTCCAACACAACCAAAATGCCATTTCAGAACATTTTCAATTGGTAGGTGTTGGAATTGGTTAATTTGGAAAGTCATTTTTCACCCTCACTTGAAATTAATTCATGCTAGTTCAAAAATGCCATTTTGATTGGTGAAGTTTTGGTGAATGATGATGACATATTTGGATAGAGGGCATCAAATGTGACTTGTTGCAAAAAACCCCACCCAATTTGGCCAAATGGTTTGAGAGATATGGCCTTTTGAAGTTCAAAAATTTCTGAAAATGATTTGATCATAACTTGCCAACCATACATGGGAATTGAGTGTTCTTGGACTTTTTGGAAATGGGAGAACAAGATCTTCAACTTTCATGTTGGGAAAAAGTTAATTTGAAGCTTGTATCATGATGTAGGTTTAGGATCAAGAAGTTTCCATTTTTGGCAAATTCCAATTACAGGTCAACTTTCTATTTTGGGAAATTTCTTGTCTGGCTTCAAATTCTTCCATGATGATGTTTGACATGATATATGAGGCCTATGTGGACATGAATGAGACCTCTCAGACCAATTCCCATCATCAAATCACTGATTAAATGCACAGTTGACCAAGGGTTGACTTTCTAGGGTTTTGCTTGACTGAACCATCTTCTGATGAATTCCAAACCCTAATCACTTGAGATCTTGATTCCAAATGATATCACAACATATATGAACTCTTGATTATTGATCATGGTGCCCAAATTCTTAAAGAATGGCCACCATCCACTGCTTAATGAATGATTTGACTGTTTGACTGATGATTGCTTCAGCTGCAAGTAACATGGTTAGATGACAATATTTTTGTACTTTTTGGTTAGTAAACATATGAAAAGCAATGATATACAAATGTAAAGCATGCTTGGTGATCAAGAAACAAACTCACAAGATAACCTACCTACTAGGAGGGAAGCTAGGGCATGCAATGATCCTTGAGGCCATGATATGATATGATGTGGGCCATAAGGGATCTTAGGGCCAAAATTGGGGTCTTACAGAAGTGATTGTAGCTTAGTAGGTTACTCCGGTTCTGATTTTGCTGACTGCAAATCAGATAGGAAAAGCACGAGTGGTACATGTCACTTGTTTTCAAACTCCTTGGTAAGTTGGCATAGCAAAAAGCAGGTATCTGTGGCTTTGTCAACTGCAGAGGCTGAGTATGTTGCAGCCGGTAGTTGTTGCACTCAGATTTTGTGGCTAAAGCAACAACTACAAGACTTTAACATTCAACTCAAACGTATTCCAATAAAATGTGACAACACTAGTGCCATAAACTTTACTAAAGAATCCTATTTTACACTCACGCACTAAACACATAGAGATTAGACATCACTTTCTTCGCGATCATGTTGAAAAAGAAGACGTTGTATTTGAGCATGTTGATTCCAAAAATCAGCTTGCTGATATTTTCACTAAACCTTTGGCAACGGAACCGTTCTTCAACATTCGTCGTGAATTAGGGATCTTAGATCTATCTCCATTGTTGTCTTAAGCATGTTTGTTCTTATTTATATTATGCCTCACCTTGGTTGATGAGTTTTGTTTTAGATTTCATTTATACCTCACAAGGTTACATCAACAGAGGTAATATCACTCCTTTCTATATCTCTTTTAAAACTATGTGATTGTGTATGTTAGAATAAAATTCCTTATTTTGGTTTATGTGAACTTCCTTGCATATATTGTTTGAACATTAATATCTGATTTATGAATTATACTTGGGCATCATTATCATGACATACTTCATAATGCATAACCATACTGCATAAAAATTAATTAAAATTTGGTTGGGCATCAGTATGTATCGATTCAAAGATGTATGTATCGATTCATGTCTTCTCCATTTCACATTTGTCAAAATTGGTTCAGTATGTATCGATCCATCCGTCGTTTGTATCGATACATAGACCCTTTAAATGCGTTTGTATCGTGACATGGATCGATGCATTTCCATATGTATCGACACATACTGATTGTTTTTGGATTAAATGCATTTTTTTCTCACTCATGGATCGACACATCAGCAACTCTTATCACATCCTTTCACAAACTTAGTATTAGTTGTTCCCCTACCTCTCAAAAACCTGCGGCTAACCCTAATCTCTTTCATCATCACTCTCTCCAAAACCCTAACTTCATCCCACTTTTCTTCAATCTTTCATCACCATGCCTCCAAGAACCATTCCGGCTAGACCAAGGGGAAAGGGAAAAGGCAAGGAACCGGTTGGCACTTCTCAGCAGTTACCAGAAATTCCTCCTAATGCCTTAGATCTGCTGCATCCTGCAATAGCTACTGAGTTTGAGGATTCTTTCAAGACAAGGTTAGTTATGAAACCCCATGTCTTTGATAAACATGATGATATTCATCTGCATCTCAATGATGTGGTTGAACTCCTCAATGCACAAAAACTTGGTTCATTTTTGTCTACAAAGGATGATTACCATGAGGATTTTATCCGTGCATTTTATGCTGGCTTACAATCTGGTAAAGGATATATGTTTAAGTGTTCTATTGGTGTCAGAACATATACTTTTGAGGTTGGTGATTGGGAAACAGTGTTTCAAATACCGCTTCCATCGCATAATTTCAAGAATTGGCATGACTTGAGGTTTGATACTGATTTTAACCTGAGGGAGTTTACTCTTTCTATCTTGAAATTGGACAGACCGTTGGGTGAGGATGAATAGGTTACGTCAGGTATGATTAAGAAAATTCCTCGTATACTTCACTGGATTATCTCGCACATTCTGCGTCCAGCAAACAGTGGACACTCTAGGTTAGACAGGGCAAGCATTCATCTCCTGTATATTCTTCAAAATAAGGTTCCATTGAATTGGGCAAATTACTTTGTGAAGCGTCTCTTTTTCGTGCGTAACAGTGCCAAGAATGTCGCTCTTGGTTATGCGTCTCAAATCATGAAAATTCTTAAATTTTGGAATGTTGCAATCCCTTTAGTTCCTCTCATATCACCATCTGTTGCTCAAGAGTTTGACTCTTCCACTTTATCTCATATGGGATATCGGTGGGACAAGGATCGTCAATGTTTCTATTTCTTTGAAAGGAAATCCAGAACGAGGATCTATAACTTTGATGTGCCTTATAAACAAATTCATGTAGTTGAAGACCAACCTGATGAAGAAATGCATGATGTGAACGAAGCAGATGTGCCTGCAGCTGATGACAATGCTGGTTGGGGTGATTGGGTGCCACAAAGGTGGTCTCCAACCAACTATGTGTAGCACCTCAAATTTTCACCTATCATTGTACATAACATCTCATATTAGGTCATAGCATATCATGATCCATTGCATAGCATTTGCATTGTCCTCAGTTGCCTCAAGAGCAAGCAAGTCAAGAATTAGGTCAAACTGATCAGGAGATCAGTCAACCAATCAAGCAAGGTTGTTTCTCAAGGAGCAAAAGCCCTAGGGTTTACTCATCAAGTTCACATGACTTGGAGGTCCATTTGAAGTGTTCAAGTCAAGGGTTTGGAATTCATCAGAAGTGCACAGTCAGTCCAAAACCCTAGAAAAGTCAAAGTTGGTCAACTGTGGATTTAATCAGTGATTTGATGGATAGAATTGATTTGAAGGAGCTTATTCATGTCCTAATAGGCCTCATATATCATGGCAATCAACATCATTGAAGAATTTGAAGCCAATCAGAAAATTTCCCAAAATAGAAACTGGACCTGTAATTTTAACTGCCAAAAATGGAAACTTCTTGATCCTCAACTTGCATCATGATACAAGCTTCAAATGAATTTTTGCCCAACATGAAAGTTGAAGATCTTGTCCTCCCATTTTCAAAAAGTCCAAGAACTCTCAAATCCCATGTGTGGTTGTCAAGATATGAGCAATTCAATTTCAGAAATTTGTGAACTTCAACAAGCCATATCTCTTGAACCATAAGGCCAAATTTGGTGGGGTTTTTTCCTACAAACCACATTTTTCCTCCTCTTTCCAAAAATGTAAACATCATGTACCAAAGCCTTGCCAATCAAAATGGCATTTTTTGACCTTTTTCATTTAAAATTCAAGTTTGACTCAAGTTTGACTTTTTGATTTAAACACTTTTGACACAATTGGCCATTTGGGACTTGTTCTATATGTCATTTGCAAGATGTTCCAAGCCCAAAATTGAGAAGCATTCCATCATACCACCTCCATTTGCATTTTTTGGCCAAGTTAGCAAATTGTGATTTTACTTCATTTTCACTTAAGCATGTTTACCATTCATTGAACCAACAGAAAACAGCAAGTATAATGGCCATTTGCAGCCTATTTTTGAAGCCCAATTCGTGCTCATGCTGCTATTACACCACCTCCATTTGCATTTTGGCCAAGTTTAGCAATTTAGCAAATTGATCCATTAGAGCTAAATTTGTTTAACACTCACTTATGCAAGGCTAAACAGATGAGTATAAGTGAATTTTCTGCCACTTGCCAACCCTAGACAGCCTCCATTCACACAAAAAAAACTCATTCTCTCTCAATTCCATGTTCTTGCATTTTCGAAAATTTTCCAAAACTCCCAAAGAATCACGAGCTGGCTTGGGTGTTTCATCAACTGAACAACATTGTGGGTCTATTTCAATCACTGTTTCACATCTGTAAAGCTCCATTTCCCAGCTGCTACTTCAATACCCAACAATGGCCAAATTCGATTGGAGCATGTTCAAGGGTTGCTAAGCTCAAAGTCTCCACCAATCATCATTTAAAGGCATGTTTTGCATCTGTTTCAAGCACTAAGGGCCAGAAAACATTTAAATCTCCATCTGCCCTGCAACATTGGTCAGTCTTCGATCTACCTTTTTCCTAAACTATGCCATGTGTTAAATAGGTTTTGGTTTGCTGGTTGCTTTAAACTTTGTCTCATGTAAAATAGTTGAGTATATTGTTAGAAATCTGGAAATGAAAAATGATGCTCATATGATGTTTTGCTCGAATCTTTTACCATAGTTTGTGTCCATGAAAACTGAGCTTGGTTTTGTATTATGCATGCTTCAATGGTTCTATTGGTATGCTACTTGGTCGTTTCTGGAGATGTTTGTTCATGAACAATGTTTGATGCTGGATTTTCATTTGCACGATTCATGAACCATGTTGTGTTATTTTGAAAATGGATATGGGATTCGTATTGGCCTTGCTTTGATGAACATTTCTGGGTAGCTACTTTTAATTTCTGGGATTTTTTATGAAAACTCGAATTGGTGATGGTGAATATTCATGATGCTGAAGCTTAAACCCTAGCCTGCCCAGAAAGTTTGAATTTGATTGGCTGTTGTTGTTTGTGTTACTGTTTCATTGGATATGGACCAATCACAACATTTCGTGGCCACGCCCTAAGCTGTGTCGTTTTGTTAAATGAAGGGGGTACTTACCAATATGCCACGCGGTCAACCATGTTTGACCTCCCTTCCATGTCTTTTATTCATGTTTCATCCATTTGGTTCACTCATCTTCAACAATTCATTTCTAATTCATTTCAACTCCAAAAATCATGGGATTTTTTGCATTGTGACCTGTTGGATGTCTAGTTTTTTACCATGATTTTTAATATTTTTTCTGATCATTGAATATTAATTGGCTCTAGGGTTTGTGTTATGTGACCAAAAATGATACATATTGCCAATCCTTTTGTGAAATAATCATGATGCATCCATTGGTTCTGAATTTTTTTGTGGAGAAACTAGACACATTCACCTTTGTTTTGATATAAAGTTTGTGCATTTATCATATGTGGTGTGTGAGATATGATTTTCTGAAGTAGGGTGTGACAATTTGTGTCACACCAATGATGTGCATTTTCATGATTTTTGTTCACATGTCTCCTGGCCTTCAAATAACTTGAAATTTGGCATGGTTGTTCTCTTACATGTCTAGTTTGTGTATGAATTTTCTTGGATTTAATGATGCTGTTTTCCATTTATGTGAGATTTTTCTTCCCTGCCTAGTCAATGGTTGACTTTATATGATACATGATGCCAAATCCTTTGTGAAATTCTCATACCATATTGTATGATCATGAAATTTCATATATGCATACTAGACATCTTAAGCTTTGTATTGGTGTTAATCCCATCCATTTCTCATCTATTTCCAATTTGTTATGATTTTTTGAAGTTGATACATGTTTGTTGACCTTCATTGTGCATGCTTAAATTTGGTTTGACTTCCTGATTTTATTTGACTATCTTCCCATGATCCAATTGAGCTGAAATTTTATATGCATGCTATGTTATGGATTGTGATTGAGTGTGAATTATTTCATGATTTTTGGAATTGATTATGTTTGCTTTTGAGCTTGGTCTTGCTGTTGACCTATTTGTGCTTCCTTTTGCCATGTTTTGACTTCCTTGGTCCATAAAATGACAATGATGCATGATTTGATTGTGAATCCAATTGAGATTTCTTCTTAAATGTTTGAACATGAATTGGGTTGACTCTTCTTTGCTGTTTTGACTTTTTCTTTCATCTTTGACCCTAGGCTAGTCCTAGTGGTCTTTTGAGCTTACAATTGAGTTAATGTTTCAGGATTAAGCACCAATGCCTCAAAGATCATTCAAATTTGATTGGGTTTGATTACCTATCATATGCTAACCTTTGTTTTGTAGGTTTGACTCATGTGTTTGAGTCTTGTGCTTTGCACAATTGATCATCTGTTTTGTCTGTGGATTCATTTCCTTTTGCTTTGACTTGTGAAATGTTTACTGATTAGTTTGACTTTTTCAGGTACTTTAGTTGCTTAAGTTCTCTGAACTTGCTTTGCTTTGCTTTTTAGCAACTTGCTTGAGGTATAATCTCTGTTACTTCATGTAGTCTGGAGACCCGGCCTGTTACTTGGCCGGGCAAACTGTCTGAAGTCCTCCTTAAGAGGCGATGCTTGTGTATGTTTAATTTGTCCTTGTACAGAGTCAAAGACCTCCTAAGTGAAGAGGCAATTGGCAGAATCAAGGGATAAGCAATCTATCCCCTGCTATTCAGTGTGTCTTCTGTCTTGCTCACACCACTGTGTTGATGCATTTCAGATAAAAACCCAAGATCTTGTGCAATTGCACAATTGAGTCAGTATCAAATGTGTAAAAGGGTTCCCACTTTCTGAACCCACACATTCTTGTCAAATGCTCTCCCAGGCCAGGGATAGAAGCAATGAGGCACACCCCTCATCTCCTTTCATCTGCTTCACCTTAGCCTCTCAATGGCAAGGTTAAGAGCAACTCTCACCCCATTCCAGAGGTTTGTTTGTTGAGGTTGATATGACCCCTCGACTAAAACCTAACCCTTGTGTGAGCCCCTTGTGTGCATATAGTGTGTGCTACCTGTGCTTTTGTTTGTTTATCCTTGTTTGCTTTCGCCCTCGTTGCGACCCTTTCTCTCGCCCTCGTTGCGATCGAGCCTTTTCCTTTCTCTCGCCCTCGTTGCGATCGAGACTTTCCCTTTCTCTTGCCCTAGTTGCAATCGAGACCCTTTGTCCCTGCCGGCCGAACTACGGCAACTCTGATTCTCATGTTCAGATGAGATACGTAGGCACGAGACGCGATGTCTTGCCGAGTTTGACTAACAACTAACACTAACTCTTTTCTCTCGCCCTCGTTGCGATTGAGACCTCCCCTTTCTCTTGCCCTAGTTGCAATCGAGACCCTTGCTTCCTGTGCAAGCCTTGTCTAGGATAGGTTGGCCCTTGTGCCATTTAGCTAGAAACCTTAACTTAGGGTTGACTTTGCATGACAACATCTAGGCTCGAGTCGTAGTCTCCCTAGTGTTGTGTCTCCCTCTGTTATCTGGTTAGGCTAGATCCTTGTCCCTGCGTAGGGGAACTACATCGCCCTGATCTTCATACCAGATGAAGTATGTAGGCAGGAGATTGAGCTGATCTCTCCGGGCGCCCTTTTTCTTTTTTGTGTGTGTTTGGCAACTATTAGGCTCGAGCTCTAGTCTCCCTTTTAGTCTGTTTGTTCGCCCTTTTTTTCTTTTCCAACCCTTTGTGTCTTAACCACCCTTGTGTGTGTTCTGGTTGGAGTCCGACATAAGTCCAGCGATTGGCAGTTGGTTTCCTGGGTGTGTTTAGGTTCGGATGTCAATGTAAGTCCAGTGATTGGCATTTGGGCTCCACGTTTGCCTCTTTGCGTGTGTTTAGGTTCGGATGCTGACATAAGTCCAGCGATTGGCAGTCGGGCTCCACGTTTGCCTTTGTCTTGTTTTGTTTGTGTGCGTGTCAGCCGAGCTACGAATGCTCTGATTCTTCTCTCGTCCGAGAAGATACGTATGCATAGGATGCGATATCCTAGCGAGCATGTGCCGTTTCCCCAGTCAGAACTACTTCGACTCTGATGTCTATGCCTGATAGACTAAGTAGGCCCAGGATACGATATCCTGCCGAGTCAGTTTCAGTCAGTTTCTTTTGTCTCTTTTCAGCCAGTGTGTGTGAGTGTGAGCAGTGTTTTAGCAACCATTTTCCTTCCTTCTGTGCGTGGATCCCGTAGAGTACTACGGATGCGTAGGGTGCCTAACACCTTCCCTTCGCATAACCGACTCCCGAACCCATCCTCTTTGGTCGCGAGACCATGTTTTTTCCCAGGTTTACTTCGAGCGTTTCCTTTCCCTCTTTTGGGATAAATAACGCACGGTGGCGGCTCTGTTGTTTCTTTCTTTTCCCGCCGGTTTTTCGCGTAATGCGACACTATGCACCTGAACCAACGGCTCCTCCGTTCTCCGGCGGTACTTCATCTTCAACATCCACTGCGCATCTCACTCAAATGCTTCAACAGATGGAGCTTGCCAACCAAGAACGTCATGAAGAGGCACGGTCCTGGCACGTACAACAAAGTGAGTGGCATAAGGAGCATCGTGAGTGGCATGACGATCATACACGGATGTACCATAACCAACACTCTTGGCACACAGACTTGGTTAAGTGGCACCAAGTCTTCTACAATGAAATGTCTGGTTTTATGGACGACTGCCGTGCCAATCCTGGTATTATGGACAGATTCAGAAGTGTTGAAGTTCAGGACCGGTTCCGACACTACACCTTCATGGGCCACAATCCAGATGCAATGCCTCCTCCTCCGCCTCCGCCAAGCTTCAGAGATCCTGATAGAGATGACGAAGAGTCCTGTGGTGGCTATAATCCACATTAAACCATCATCATTTCATCTCACTACATTTCATTGCATATTGCTTAAGTTTTTTTTGGATTAGTTGTACAATATATGTCTTGGCTTATGTAATTTTCAAACACTTTCTACTACTTAAATGCTTATTACTTTCTGTTTACTTCTGATGTTATTGCCCATATTTGTCATTCTTTGTGAGTGATTCTTTACTTTTTAAGCTTCCTTCTTTGTGATTGTTAGCTTCTTTATCATTTTTGCTGTGCCCTGCTACAACATGTTGTCTTGATAAAACTGTTTTTTTTCTTCTTTTTGATGTTGACAAAGGGGGAGAAATGCAGATGTTGACAAATATGCACAAACTCAGGGGGAGAATCACACATCTTGCTAAAAATTTGCCATCATCAAAAAGGGGGAGTTTGTGAGCAAATTCTTTACTTTGAATAAGTTTTGAATGATAGCAAATTGTGTGATCATTGTCTAATTGTTGGTTGTGCATTATTTTACATGATTCATTTCTGGTTTTAGCCTATACTATTGTTTCATGTCTATACATAAAGATCCACATTGATACATCTCTTAAAAGAACTCATAAAAACTATTCTGTGTCAGTATGTATCAATACATGTTCATATGCATCGATCCATAAATTTGTTGTAAATCACAAAACGTTTTTGCTTCAGTATGTATCGATCCATACGAGTCTTGTATCGATACATGGTCAGTAAAAATGCTCTATGTATCGATCCATACGAGTCTTGTATCGATACATGCTTAGTTAAAATGCTCTATGTATCGATACATACGAGCTTTGCATCGATACATGCTTACATTAATTCTCTAAAATTAATCAAAGTTACAGTATGCATCGATGCATAACCTTTTGTATCAATGCATAAGTCTGTTTTGTCAACTAATAGCTTCTGTCTTTCATATATAAGAAGTATTGTGACAACAGTGCGAAAATACGAATTCTGAAGAGAAAAACAGTTGAACACAAATCAAAGGAGTGTGTAGCAGCAATTGTTTTTGAGCAGTTAGAAACCTGAAAGAGACTTCATCTTCTTCATCTTCTCAATCTCTTTACTTCAAGAACATCAACACATAATCATTCTTGTTCTTTGGATTAAAGGATCAACGAGATAACGTTCAGTGGTACGATCAAGGATCTAGCTGAGGTGTTCAGTGGAACGATCGAGGATCTAGCTGAGTTGAAGGTTGAAGGGGGTTTCGAGGAAAAACCAAACGGTTTGTCCTTCAAGAACTGGAGTGTTCTTGCGGGTTTGTTAGTCACGTTTGCAGAACAGATTCAGCCGTAGCGTAGGGTTTGGAAATCGGGTGATTTCGTAAACAGGTCGTGGAACCGGTGAATTGTTTGCAATTTCTTGCAGGAAATTCTTGATCGAGCTCAGATCAAGTGGAGGTTTTATACAAGAAGAAGTTCTTGGGATTTAGAATTTTGTCTGTGTATTGTAACCTTGTATCAACGAATTCGGCATTATTGATAATTATAGTTCTCAATTTCAGTTGAAATTGAGAGAGAGACGTACCCACACGCGAGGACGACTGTGGGGAACTTCCTTACCAAATCTTTGCGTATCGTATTCTTTCCTTATCTCTCTTTACATTTTCAACAGTTTTGTGATTTCAGTTGACGTGTTGTGACTGCACCTTTCGTGATACAATAGTGGCAAGAAAACTTCTTTAACTAAACTCCACCATTGTTCACCATTGATCACATACACACCAATTGTTTGACAAAACTGTTAGCTGAGTTTTATTCATTGGAAATAGAATTTAGTGATAAGTGCATTTGATTTAGTTAGACTCCGGTGTTAATATTCTTTATCGTTCTAATTCAAATCCAGCAATAAATTCGCGTGTCCGGTTTTCCAGTAGCGGTTCAGAATAGACGGAAGTCGATTCGGGACTGTAATTTTCCGCTAATTTTCAATAACTCTGATAACAATTTTAAATCCGTTTATTTTAAAAAGGTGATCTATTCACCCCCCCCCCTTCTCGATCACACGAAGGGATTCCATGAAAATAAATCGATGGAAAGACTCGGGCTGACGCAAAGATGCATGTATTGGGGAATATGCCAACACAGTAAAATTATCCACAAAGGATACATCAGATAAAAATCTGGACTCAGATGGGGAGGTCCACAAAGGACTCCACTGAGGGAGCAACACCGAGACATTACCGGTTACTGGGTAATAAACTCAAAGAGAGACATGTTATCAAAACACCGGTTACTAGGTGAGAGGACAACACGCTCAGGGAGAAATCTGACTCCATAAGGGACAAAAAAAGTCATAATAGGGAGTAGAAGGAAGGAACACCAGGGATACCGGTTACTGGGCACATAATAGGTGACCAACCAGACGTGAATTAGGAACATATCCAAGTCACTCATCATCCGAAAGGAGGGCTGGAAAAGCAAACTCGACTTACAGGATGGGCATTCGATTCCACAAGGAAATACGAATCTTACTCAACTGGGGAAGAAAAAGACTTCGACTGAAGAGCGCCTGAGATATATTATCTATTACCGTCATAACATAGATAACATACTCACATGAAAGATTATCCACAACCGGTTACTGGGTTAATGAAGGATAAATGTACCGAAAAGAAAGGACATCGGGATACCGGTTGTAGCGGGGTATTCATTACCTTTAGATTTATTGACTAAATCCAAAGTAAACCATACAATTCGAGTCACCACCGCACTTCTATTTATCCAAAGGAAATGTTAGAAAGCGAACAAAAACCGAGAAGTTTTATCGAATCAAAAACTAATAAAAATGTCAGAGATCGGGGTAAGGGGGTTGGTTATGCAATGGGAAGGTTTTTAGCACCCAAAACATCCTAGGTACTCCTAGGGAGCCCTTTTCACACTTGTTGTAAGGTTGGTATTTTTGTGAAAATTTGTTTGTGCAAACATGATTGGGGAGATGAGAAGAGAATATACAAGTTATTTACAATTTTGTGTTTGAATGGATAAACCCGTTGCCTATGTACCATCTTAAAAAAGATTAGGATCAAAACCTCGTAGTTCAGGGTAAAACTCTCAAAATCCAAGGGAGAAAACTCAACCTAAAAACCACAAATCCACCATGTGAGGATAGCTTTAACATGCGAGTGAGGGGTTAACCCTATAATAAGCATGGAAGACTCATTGTCCATCACTAAGGATATAGGTGAGCATTATATCTACCTCAAGGATAACTCAAACCTAATAGCTAAAGGTTATGAAAAGTTTTTGATAAGAAAGTGGCCATTGAAACCACAAAAGCATTTGAATGAGTTATATTTACCAATGAAAAATATTTACAAAATATGGTCAAAGTTGACTTAAAGATTTAATTCAAAATAAGTGTTATGAAAAGAATGTTTGAAAATCAAAAGCATAATGCTTAGGTTTCTAATGTTTGAAAACAAGCGTTAATGTTTGCACAAAAGTTTTGGCTTGGGTTAGAGTGGAGGGAAGAAGAAGAATGGCTAAAGTCCTAATCATACAAGAGATGAAGGATAAGAAACAAGACCACAAATGGAGTTCCTTTCTTGAGATCATATTGATGATCCAAGTAGCTCCCATCCTTTGGAATAAGCAAGCAAATAAGTGTATACTCAAGCAATCAATCAAGCAAGCAAAGCTCTTAGGAATCTTCCAATGGCTCTTGTATCTCTCTCTTTTGAAGCACATGACAATGGTTCTTCAATTTGGCTCAAATAGGAATCCCTAACACAAAAGCACACACATCAAAAAGTTCCATGAAGTAAATCAAGAATGGACAAGAGTGAGTTTAGAGATTTGGTCCTTCTAATCCATCTTCAACATTAAGGCCTTGTTTTACTCCATTTTTTGCATAGGGAATATCCTAGAATCTAAGTCCATTTGTCCATTTTGCATTTGGTCCACAACAATCAAAACAAAACACAAGCACAATAATATATACACAATTATGTGCTCAAGTGAGCAAAAGGCTAATTGCATTAACATAAACATGTGCTCAAATGAGCAAAGGGAAAAAGCAAATGAATAATATGTACAAGAATAGTAAATTGCATAAATGTAAAATGCAAGAATTAAATGTTAATGGTTAATGGTTAGTGTTAGTATTAGTGTTCCATTAGGCAATTTAGCGCTATGTTAAGCAATCGTAATTGGACTTATGTAGAAGTCACAACTATCTGAGGCCTGTCAATAATAATGTAGGCAACAACACAAGTTAGAGATTTTGATTAGTGAATCAAACTCCTACAACTTGCCATGCCAAAAGAATATGAGAAATGATCTTGTATTGATTTAGGTTCTTTGCTTGATTAGGAAGCAACCTATCCTCAATGCAAAGCCATTCACTTGATCCATGATCAAATTGAATTAGATTTGAATCAAGGAAGGTTGAACCTCCCATGTATCAAGGATAACCACCAATCTTTAACTCATTGATCAAAAAAGAAAAAGAAGAAGAAGAAGAAGAAGAATAAAGTGCATTAATGGAAATGAAATGAGGTAATCAACAAGCATTGACCAAAGATATATGAGATTAAGGTCAAACAATAGTAAACAGAAGCAAGATGAAGATTAGAAGTCAAGAAACAAAATAAAATATTTTTGGTATTTTTCAAAATTAAAATAATACTTGAATTAAAATAATAAAGAAAGGTCAAACTTAAAATTCACTTCAAATCAACTTTGAAAAGTCCAAGTGAATTATCCTAAGTTCAAAAAGGTCAAACAAAGTTTGACAAAAAATTTCAGCATTTTTAGAAGTCAGAAACTATTTTTAATCAATTAAAAATGCATAAAAATAACCTAATTGAATTAAAATCTCAAATAAATCTCAAATCAATTAATAAATTGATGAGAATATTTTTCTTGATTCTATCATCATTCAAAGAGGTTGCAAAAATAATTTTGTATTTTTTGAATATCAAAAACTATTTTAAATGAATTAAAAATAATCAGAAAAGAGAAAATTCCTAAAAAATATCAAATGATAAAATAAAAAATATTAAAAATCATTTTTAGAAACTAGAAATTAAAAGAAGAATAATTCAATTGGTCTCACATTTTTTGGACCAATAATGAAGGAGATAGGATTTTTTGAAATGAAATGGATTTAAAGAAATAAAAAGAAAATGAAATCAGAAAATAAAAAAGGTGGAAAAACATGGAGCGTTGGATGAAGCTCATTAAATGAGCTGATAAATCATGTGGACCACATGCGCGCGTCCACCATGCGCTTCAGTTAATGCATCACACCTTGCCTATTAAAAAGTCATAACATGGGACGGCTTGGATCAAATCTGGAAACAAGGATGCACGGTCCATATTCAATCTGGAGACCAGACGGTGGTGTACACCACCGTCTTCTCCGGCCAACTTCCGGCGCCGACCAAAATTTGCAGGGATTAAAACTCCACCAAATGACACGATCCATGTATCAAATGAAAGTTGGGGTGATGTACATCACCCCTGTACCAACCAATTCTACTCTAGGCTTCCATAGAAAGAGGAATCAGAGCTTGAATTTTGTAGTGTTCAACTGAAACTTATTGGATTTCAACAATTCAAAGCACAAAATGATTGCCTCTATGGAGAGGACTTCAGACAACCCAGAAACAACAAGAAATATGCAATATATAAGTAGATTCGAAGGAAACAAATTCTGAAGTAAACCTCTGAAATGAAGAGCTTAAGAGCACGATCTCTTGATGCTTATGCTTGCAGTGTGTTCTATGGATCAAGGTGAACAAGGCTTAGGAACTGTAGATCTAAAAATCAATCAAGGAAATTGAAATTTAGATCTGAAAAATTTGAGAGAAAAGGTGAGTTCCTTTGAGTATGGTTGAGGAATGATTCGTGCAGCATGTAAGGCGCCCTTAGGTTGTGTAAATGATAAGCATGGAGCACTTATTTATAGCAAGAGATGGCTGAATGCATGATCAAAAGCATGTGCATGGATGGAAAGGGCCTCCATGCATGGGCCTGTACAGGCGCATGGAGGGCCCAATTCCACTTGGATTTGCAAGCTGATGCCCAATAGAATCAGAATGGACGTGCAGATTATGTGTGTTGAGCTCATGCAATTCAATTTTAATTGATTTCCAAAAATGCACCAATATGTTCATCCCTTCGAAAATGGCATTTCCAAAACTGAAACATAACCTTATGGGTAATGGTTGGAAAGCTTTTTTCATGAGGATTAATTGTTATATTGACCAAAAATTCATTTGCAATTTGGAAATTGCTGAAAATTGATCATGAAGTGTAGGGTGCAAAACATGTACATGTGAAAATTTCAAAAATGGCCAAACTTCAAGCCCTTATGTTTCAATGATCAAAGCTCCAAATGAAAACATCTTCAACACCAAAGTTGTATATATTTTCAAGGCAATCAATTTGGACTTAAAGTTTGCATCATTAGGATTTTTGATGAAGAAGTTATGGGCACTTGAAGTTGGACTTTTTCACATTTCAATGCCTTTGGTCCAAAGTGACCTATAATGTTTTGCATTATCACATGTATTTATTTAAGGATTATGAAATTTTGTTCAACTCAACAATTGAAATAGACATCTTAAAATTTCCAATGCATTTGATCCCACCTCAAAATCATTAAAAATGAATGAGTTATGTCCTTGGGAAGTTGACCCAAAATTAGGGTTTCAGTCAAAATGACCTATAATGTTTTGAAATGGATGATGACCTTCCAAGCTTCAAATCAATTTTTGATGAACATGAAAGATGTTCATAAGGTTCTTAAGAACGTTTTGTCTCTTGGGGTCATCTTCATTTGAAAACACATCAAAAGTTAGGTCTCAGTGTACTTCAAAATAGTCAGATGAATTTATTGATCAACTTCTCAAGCCCAAACCTCATATCTTGATGAATTGATGATTGAGGACACTCAAATAAGTTCAAATATGCATGAAATGATGAGTTTAAGAACTTCCCTTGATTGTATTTGATCATGGGTTGAGGTTGCTTCATGAGCAAGGCACAGTTGGTGAACAGATGGATTAGGGTTTCCTTGGGAAACAAACCTCAAGCCCTTTGGCTTGCTTTGATCAAAATGATGATTTGAGGTACTTGGGAGGCATATTTGGTGAATGAGAGCTTTGGGAACCATTTTCATGCTTGCTTTCATCTTCACCTAGCCCTATCTATGAGCATAGGGGCCTATAGGAGCCTTGAATCTTGTGATTGCTCAAGCTACAAACAAAAGCAAAGTTAGTGACATATTTTTGTGCTTTTGGTTAGTAAACAAAATAAGAAAAGCAATAATATACAATTCAAGCATGCTTGGTGATCTCAAACCAACTCACAAGAGATCCCATCCAAAGGTAAGAGCCAAGATGCTATGATCCTTGAGGCAAGATGCAAATGCAATGTTATGATGTCATGAGGGATCTTAGGATCAAAATTAGGGTCTTACAGATGCCCCTATTTAAGGTCATTCTAGCCGGAGAAATGAAGGTTAAAATCTTCGTCTCGACGAGGTAGAATGGGCTTAAATAATAACAAAGAGACGAATTTTGGTCCCTAAGAGACCTAATGATGCAAATGTATGTATGCAAAAGGGTAATACTTTGTGGGGATATGTGTCCACAAAGAAGAAAAGAAATCAGGAGAAACTGACAATCCATATGAGTAATACACTCATAAATGGGACAGAGACTATGGGAACTCACTGGGGAGTAAAGGGGATAAAATGCGTGAGCAGGTCACGACTTAAAACTTGCTGAGAGACACGAGGGGAATTCCATGAAAATAAATCAATGGAAAGACTCGGGCTGACGCGAAGATGCATGTATTGGGGAATATGCCAACATAGCAAAAAATATCCATAAAGGATACTTCAAATGAAAATTCGGACTCAGATGGGAAAAATCCACTAAGGGACTTCGCTGGGGAACATCCAAAGAGGACTCATTTGAGGAAACAACAGAATGAGGTATTACCGGTTACTGGGCAATAAGCTCAAGGAGACATGTGATTAAAACACCAGTATGAGGGTGAGAGAACAACACGCTCGGGGAGAATGAATATCTAAAACCGGTATAAGGGTGAGAGATATCAAACATCCAAAATCATCTGAGGAAGACATAAAAAGGTATACTTTGACTCAGGAAATCTGACTCCACAGGGGACAAAAAGTCATAATAGGGAGCAGAAAGGAAGGAACACCAGGGATACCGGTTACTGGGCATATAATAGGTGACCAACCGGGCGTGAATTGGGGAATATTTCCAAGACACTCATCATCCGAAAGGAGGGCTAAAAAAGCAAACTCGATTACAGGATGGACATTCGATTCCATAAGGAAATACGAATCTTACTCGACTGGGGAAGAACAAAAGACTTCGACTGAAGAGCGCATGAGATATATTATCTATTACCGTCAGAACATAGATATTATAATTGCATGGAAGATTATCCACAACCGGTTATTGGGTTAATAAAGGATAAATCGACCGAACGGAAAGGACATCGGGATACCGAATACTAGGTATAAAATGATGACCATTCAAAAGGAGAAACAATCATTACCAAACAAGAGTACATGAAAGATGACTCGTCGGGGATAAATGGCTTTATCAGAGCAATTATCCAAGAGATATATCACCGGTTACTGGGAGATATACTCAAAAAGTGAAGGAATATCAATACCGAATATTGGATAAAGATAACCAGTAATGAGGGAATTACATCTACCAGATACTAGGTAGAAAACCACAGAAGAGTAACCGCCATTGGTTAGGATGAACAAAAAGATTAACTATGTAAGGGGATAAAAATGGGGTTTACAACTACCGGTATGAGGGTAGAAAACCACAGAAATAGGACTTACAACTACCAGTTACTGGGTAGAAGGCCACAGACTCCACCGGGGAAAAGATGGACAATTATTGGTTACTGAGCAATCACTCATCTAAACTGCGGGGAAGTGCAAGGAACAAACAAAAGGAGACAATCTAGGAACAAACTAGAGAGACACAATGAAACAAGATTCGACCCAATGAGGATATAACTCAGGGGAGTAATTCCATCCCAATACATATTTTGGGAGGAAACTGAAATAACAATCGTCCACGAGAACACAACTCAGTGGGGAATATGGAAGAAAGGGTAAACACTTGCTTCCTATAGGGCTGACTCTATACGGAGATATCAGACACAAACATCTGCTTTGTGGAAGAAATATCACCAACTAGCAGGAAATAACAAACAAAGATATATGGCAAAGAATGCAACGTGAATATCTGAATGTTATGATTATGCATGCAGGTTTATGTATGATGAATGCTGACAAACAGACATATCTAACACAACCAGGTTCAAGAATTAATGAACAAGCATCCGGTACTACATCTCAAAAGAGAAAGTCAGGCCCACTGGAGAACATCCAATCTGATGGGGCCGACAGATACCGGGAACAAAGATCTTTGCAGGGAAAGGAGAACCAGTCACTCCCATGGGGAAGGGATCAACACGTCTTCCTCAGAAATTCCAACACCACTCTGAAATCAGGCAAGGTCTCGGGTGAGGAATCTACACATGGATACGATCCATGGTAGAAAGCCATTCTACTAGGGAAATTACCCAGGGGAAGGATGAAACTCTGTGGGGAACAACCACCAATCAAAAAGTTCCAACACCAACATATTTCCTTGCACTGCTGGATAGATCATTCCTGCCGAGGAGAAGAGAACACTACTCCGCTGGGGATGGAAAGATAAAGCCTTTTCATCACCCACTCTGCTCGGGAGGAAACCACAAACGGGGCTTGATCAAACAATTCCACTAGGGAAACACTGCTGATGACTGAACCGGGGATTACCCGTAGGAAAATCTACTGGGGAGTAAAAGTGGGATCAACCCTACTGAGGATGGTCGAGGAGCATATCTGTCGGAAATCACAATAGATAAGTCCACAGGGGAAAAGCTACCAACCAAACTTGATGATAATTCCGCTTATGCTGGGGATTTCCCGATCACTCTAGCGGAGAGATTTCTAACTTGATGTGAGGGAAAACCAACTTCTTCGGAAAGATTAGCATATTCAATTTATCAATCTATAAGGGATTTTAGGTCAATCCGCGCAAGGGATGATAACCATATAATTGATAACACAAATGTTAAATTCAGCCTCACTAGGGAGCTAGAAGATTAGGACCAGACTCCCAAACTCTCTGGGGATTTGGTGATGCATAACCTTCTTTTGCACTTTTGGGATACAAGTATGCTGGGAATATGAACAAATGTCTTACCCTTTTGGAGATCATGCCATCCTTGGGAGAGCACTGAAGACGTCACAAGTATCCTTTTTGTCATTGTGAATGTTCACTTTGTTTAAAACAATTTATGAAAAAATTAAAACAATGATATTTATCAATTAAAACATGCAAAATATTTGTTGAACAGAAACAAATAAGAGTGCAAAGAATTGGATAAAGGCTCAAATTTATTTGGTGGAATGGTAGTCTGCAAATGGCAAGACTCCATGGATCTTTACAAATTTGAAATTGGTGATATATATTGGAAAAAAGGCTACATTGAACATAATGACCATTTCTCCACCAACTCTAAATCCGATGTATTTGAAGCTTCAGTTGACGATGACTGAGCGAGAATCTTTGACAGATGACAGTTGTAGAACAAAGTCTTGTCAGGATGCAGTTACTTGCCAAATCCCTAATTTTTGCCTAGATTGCCCCAGGGTGAGGTACTCAATCTAGCGGGATACATATTCATTTTTTATGTCTCTAACTTTTTCCTGGATCGCCCTTTCGGGTTTTCAATCCGCCGAGAAGCTCATTTTTGCCTAAGCCGCCCTTTCGGGTTTTCAACATAGCGAGCTATTCTATTTTTATTTTAGTCGAAGTATTTCTTGACTGCATCTGAATTCACAGGACAAGTGAAATCCTCCCCATCCATAGTTGTAAGCATCAAAGCACCGCCTGAAAAGGCTCTCTTAACAACATATGAACCTTCATAGTTTGGAGTCCACTTGCCCCAGGAATCGAGTACGAAAGACAAAACTTTCTTGAGCATGAGGTCACCTTCTCGAAACACACGAGGTTTGACCTTCTTGTCAAAGGCTTTCTTCATCCTCTGCTGATATAACTGACCATGGCACATGGCAGTCAATCTCTTCTCTTCATTCAAATTCAGCTGGTCATAACGACTCTGAACCCATTCAGCATCAGTCAACTTGGCTTCCATCAAGACTCTCATTGATGGGGTCTCCACCTCTACTGGGAGCACCGCCTCCATGCCATATACAAGGGAGAAAGGGGTTGCCCCTCTTGAAGTGCGGACAGATGTACGATATCCATGCAAAGAGAATGGCAACATCTCATGCCAATCCTTGTACATAACAACCATCTTCTGGAAAATTTTCTTGATATTCTTATTAGCAGCTTCAACAGCCATATTCATCTTGGGTCTATAAGGAGAAGAATTATGATATACAATCTTGAACTCGCTGCACAGCTCTTTCATCATCTTGTTGTTCAAGTTAGATCCATTATCATTAATGATCTTATCTGGCACACCATAACGGCATATGAGTTGATTCTTGATAAACTGCACAACCACCTGCCTGGTCACATTTGTGTATGACACCGCTTCAACCCACTTGGTGAAGTAATCAATTGCTACGAGAATGAATTTGTGATCGTTGGACGCTTTCGGCTCTATCATGCCAATCATGTCAATTCCCCACATGGAGAAAGGCCATGGTGATGAAATCCCATTCAGAAGTGTCGGGGGAATATGAATCTTGTCCGCATAAATCTGACACTTATGGCATTTCTTCACATATTCGCAGCAGTCAGACTCCATTGTCAGTCAATAGTAGCCTGCTCTCAACATCTTTCTAGCCATGGCATGTCTATTGGAATGAGTACCAAATGAACCCTCATGGACCTCAGCCATTAACAGGTCTGCTTCGTGTCTATCCACGCATCTGAGCAGAACCATGTCAAAATTCCTTTTATAAAGCACATCGCCATTGAGGTAGAAACTGCCTGATAATCTCCTCAAAGTCTTCCTATCTTTCACAGATGCCCCAGGCGGGTAAATCTGACTTTGCAGAAAACACTTGATATCATAATACCATGGCTTATCATCATGTACCTCCTCTACTGCAAATACATGAGCTGGTATGTCCAAGCGCATCATAGTGATATTGGGAACTTCATTCCAGAGTCTCACCGCGATCATTGATGCAAGTGTAGCAAGTGCATCTGCCATCTGATTCTCATCTCGAGGAATATAATGGAAGTCAACCTCAGTAAAGAATGTTGAAATCCGCCTCGCATAGTCTCTATATGGGATGAGGCCAGGCTGATTCGTTTCCCATTCACCCTTAATCTGATTAACAACAAGGGCCGAATCACCATAAACATCAAGATGTTTGATCCTAAGATCAATAGATTCTTCTAAACCCATAATACAGGCCTCATACTCCGCCATATTATTCGTGCTTTTGAAAGTTAGCCTTGCTGTAAAAGGAAAATGTGTGCCCTGAGGAGTAATAATCACTGCCCCAATACCATTTCCATATTGATTTACAGCGCCATCAAAATCCATGCTCCATCGGGAACCAGGCTCTGGCCCTTCGTCGAGCGTAGGCTCATCACAATCTTTCATTTTCAAATACAGAATCTCCTCATCTGGGAAGTTATACTGAACTGACTGATAATCCTCGATTGGTTGATGTGCCAAGTGGTCAGCCAAGATATTACCTTTAATAGCCTTCTGAGCTCGATACTCAATATCATACTCAGATAACAACATCTGCCAACGGGAAATCCTCCAAGTTAAAGCAGGCTTCTCAAAGATATACTTGATTGGATCCATTTTGGATATCATCCAAGTCATATGATTCAACATATACCGGCGTAAGCGCTTGGCAGCCCAAGCCAAAGTACAACATGTCTTTTCAAGCATCGAGTATCGAGACTCACAATCAGTGAACTTCTTACTCAGGTAGTAAATAACATATTCTTTCTTTCCTGATTCGTCTTGCTGACCAAGGACACAACCCATCGAGTCTTCGAGAACAGTCAGATACATAATCAACCTTCATCCCAAAAATCAAATGCTAACAATAATTTGAAGTCATAAAAATAAAATCAATAAAAAAAAGTGTGTTAAAATGGACCATTTAGAATAAATAATTAAGATAAAATATTAATATTAAAAAAATACGAAAATAAAAATTAAATAAAATTAAATAAAACGTTAATAAAAGTGAAAAATATTTTTGGATAATTTTATGGACGAAGAAAATATTTTAAATAAGAAAAAGAAATATGAAAATGGAAGGATTAATGGTGATGAACATGGTAAGCAAGCGTAGATATATCAAAACATGGCCATGGAAGAGATGATTACCTAATGGACAATAGAAGTGGAATGGAATCTGATATGTGATGAAGCTTTTCCTCCTTGCCACGAAATTCCAATGCTCCTTTAGGGTTAGGGTTTCAGCTTCTTAAATAGGGTGGATTAGGTGTTCTCATGGGCTTTTTAATAAGTGATTTATCCATAAGAATAAAAGTGTGAAGTGAGGTGTAAAATGTTGTTATTTTGGGCCAAACTTAAGTGAATGGATTTCCAATGCATGGCCAAAAGAGGTAAAAAAATGTGACTGGTTTGTGCAGCATGCTTGGAAAATCTGATTGGGCCAGCCAGACCCAAAATCTGCCTAGAAAATCAAGTCATGGTGCCCACTTTAAATGAACGTATCTCTCAAACCATGGATCCAAATGAGATGATTCCAAAAGGATGTTAAAGAGGACATGGCAAGGTACAATTGTTGTGAAGAAAGTATTTTCAAATAATGCCTTGAAGTGCAAGAAAACTGGCCAAGAAGTCTTGACAAATTTTGAAGATTTTGGACTTAGAAAATTTTCTAAGTGTCCTAAAAAAATGTCTCACTTTGACTAAGCATAACTTTTTCAATTATAATACAAATGGAGCAAAATTTATATCTCTAGAAAGCTTGGAACAAGAGGAGCAACTTTCATGTTGGAGAAAGTTTCAAATGGAGCTTTTATCTTGATGCAAAATGGGCTTAAAGTGGGTGCAACGATCATGAAAACTTGCCCTAAGTGGAAAGTCAACCATTTCCAAATTAAGTAACTTTTCCAATTCCTGATTAAATGATGGATCCATGATCCAACCTTGATCAAATTTCACATGTAGGATCCTCTAGGCATGGATTTTGAGATTCCACTCTCAAAATGTCAGGAGTTGACTTTTTTGGCCCCATAGTTGACTTTTCCCAAACTGTCTGATTCCCGATTCCATTGATCAATTGAAGCACTTCTAGCTCAAATAAAGAGCTAATTTTTTGTATGTAGACCCTTGTGGACATATGGAGGGCCATGTAAAAGAGTTTCACCCAAAGAATCAGAAATAAACTGATTTTATACCAAACCCTAGTTTTAGGGAAAAATGATCAGGAACTGATTGCACTGATTGCCAATGGATCTTTCTGAGATAATTGTGAATCTTCCTAGGCCAAGATGCCTCTCTAATCATGACATGGATGAGCTCCTATACTTCCAACAAAACATTGTCTGTTGCAGATAGCCATGAAACCCTAATTTCTGATTAAATCCAGATGAACACTCTGATAGCTTTGAATCCTTCACTGATGAACTGAGGACCATAATAAGATACTTGGACCCCCCTGAGACCCTTGAGACTTGTATACTTAGAAAATGAAGTCCAATTCTCAATCTTGCATTGTGTGGGCTCCTTCTGTTAAGGAGTGATCGATCAAAACCCGATCTCCATGTCACTAATGCAGTATGCAATGAGTATGACCTAATATGATGCTAATGAAGTGTAAAACATAATCCCATGCTTCCAGGAAAAATGAAGGGTAAATTTTGGGGTATTACACAGGGGCACCTCCTTCCCATCATCCAATGCCACAACATTGTAACGATAGGGGACAGCTTTATCGGAAGAATATGGCACATGGCCAACTGGTTTAATAATCAAAGAGGGAGAAGCCTTCTGTTTGCTGCCATCATACCGGATGACAACAGGGTCTGGAATCCTAAATACTGGAGATATCACATTGACTTCATCATCACCATCGCGATTCTGAAGTATTTTAATTACACCTTCATCTAGCATTTCTTGGATGTCTTTACGGACTTAGGAATAGGATCAAAGGTGACCCTCTTCCTCCCATAGCTGGTACTAGTCTGATTGTTGTTTCGACGCTGGTAGGTCTACTGTTGAGGACGGTGTTGTTGTTGTTGATATTGTTGATGTTGTTGTTGCTGGTTATTGTTGTGTTGATAGTACTGATTTTCCCTGAAAACAGGTGCTATGTGAGCCACCTGATGCTGATTATCGGCGGGGCGCACGGTCTTCCTCCTTACTAAGGGTCTTCTGGGTTTAACATGGGAGGTCATAGCATGTGCCTCGCTATCTTTCTTCTTTCCAAACGCCCCATATCGTTTGGCAGAAGAGCCTTCTTCTCTAGTCAGGCGCCCTTCCCTGACTCCTTCCTCCAAACACATCCCCATGTTCACCATCTCGATGAAGTCAGAAGGAGCATTGGCAATCATCCACTCATAGTAAAATGAGCTCAAGGTCTTCCGGAAGATCTTGGTCATTTCTTTCTCTTCCAGCGGAGGCACAATCTGTGCAGCTAGTTCTCGCCACCTCTGGGCGTATTCTTTGAAAGTTTCCTTGTCCTTCTGGGATATGGCTCTCAATTGATCCCTATCGGGAGCCATATCCACGTTATACTTGTATTTCTTGACGAAAGCTTCGCCAAGGTCATTGAAGGATCGGATGTTCGCGCTGTCCAAGCCCATATACCATCTCAGGGCAGCACCGAACAGACTGTCCTGGAAAAAATGAATGAGGAGCTGATCATTGTCGGTCTGAGTCGACATCTTCCTCGCATACATAACCAGGTGGCTGAGAGGGAAAGTATTTCCCTTGTACTTTTCAAAGTCAAGTACTTTGAACTTTACAGGGATTTTAACATTTGGAACTAAGCAGAGTTCAGCAGCAGACTTGCCAAAGAGGTCCTTTCCTCTGAGAGTTTTGAGTTCCTTGCGGAGCTCAAGAAACTGGTCATTCATTGTATCCATCTTTTCATAAACATCTGGGCCCTCAGACGGCTCAGAGTGGTAGATGGTGTCGTCTACTCTTGGCATAGTATGCACGACAGGAGGTGGAACGGCGAGGACCGGGCTAGATGTCGGCAGAGAAGCAAATGTGGGGGCAAGACCCTCAGGAACAAAGTTGGAAGGCATCCCCCAAGGAAACCCGGCTGGCATAGCAGTTGGTGCAAAGTGGGTGCTGGCCGTAGGCACTGTTGAAGAGGCAATCTCAGAGATGACTGTCCTCTAGGGAGGAGTTGAAGGTGTCGGAGATGACTGACTTTAGGCGGCCATGAAAGACTCCATCAGGGAAGTCAATCTGGCCACTTCCTCCTTGAGTTCACGGTTCTCTTGCTCTGGATGATCCATCAGTCTTGAAGTGTTGGCTCGAGTGTAGTACCAGTGAGTCAGCTTGTCTTTAAAATAAATGAAGAACACAAAGTTAGACCAATGAACAAGAAGCTTGGAGCAAAACCTGCTTATGCACATGATGCATGCAATACTTGTGCATATGATTTGTTTTTTAATCAGAGGAACTTTAGAGTCCTATTTGCAAATATTTGAAAATATTAATCATTTAGACATATATGGAAATATCACATCAATAATATCTGGAAAATATTTTTACACCAAAGAAGTACAGTCTTGGTAACCAAATACAACACAAGAGAGAAGGAAAATGAACATCCTATGGAACCCTATAAACAATCATCTAAAGCTCTGGAGACTGGAAGATAAGTTGCACGAAGCCTCTTCACCTCCCTCTCATAGGCTGCCTCCATATCCGCCTTCTCTTTGGCGAGTCGATCATACTTCCTCTTCCAAAACTTGGAAAACTGAGGAAGAAGAGAAGTCACCACATCATCAGGCTCGTCGATAACCTGATGCTCAAGAAACTCTATCAATGCATCCTTATCTCTAAGTTGCTAAAGTAACTCCTCTCGTTCACGGATCCAGGCACGTGAACGGTCTTCGTCTCTCAACTCCTATACTCCTTGGTCTGGGAGGGTTGAAGGCCCAGCCACAACCAAAGGCGTAGGTCTCGGATACTCATAAGGCATAATGTACTCGGAATCTCTCCTCCTAACCCAAGAGGTATAGGGTTCCAAAGCAATACAGTTCTTCAGACCAAGCTCTTTCCTTCTCTTCCTATGGATCTTACGCCAAGCGTGAACCATCTTGCCCTTCAAGCCTTAGGGATCTTAACCCTCCTGGAAGAACACACCTTCTAACAGAATGTTATTAGGTTTATCCTTTAGGGGGAACCCAATCTGACGACGTGCCAAAATAGGGTTGTAGTTAATCCCACCACATGTACCAAGAAGAGGCACATTGGAGAATTCACCACAAGAGACGATAATCTGCACACCATCATATACACGATTGTACCAAAAGATATCATCATTAGTGAGAGACATAAGTCTCGTGGACCACCGTAGACATCCTTTGTTCTCCTTGAAGGCGACCGTCTACGGCAAGTGCGAAATAAACCACTTGTACAACAAGGGAAAACAGCACACAATGGTACCACCACCCTTTGCATTCGTCATATGTAAAGAGAAATAAGTGTCACCCAACAGAGTCGGAATGGGATAAAGAGTAGAGAAAATCCTAATAGAGTTCACATCCACAAACTTGTCGATGTTGGGGAATAACACTAGCCCATAGATGATAAGTACAAATATGGCCTCAAAGGCGTCCTCACTCATGGCCTTCCCATACATAGTAGCTTGAGCAATGAGGAACTCAGAAGGGAGACCTTGAATTCCACCTTTGGTAATCATATGAGCACCAACCAAAGATTCATCTATATGGAACAGATCAACAATCTCTTGAGAAGTAGGAACCCTCTCTAAGCCACTGAACGGAAACTGATCCAGGATAGGTATACCCACAAGATAGGCATACTCCTCAAGCGTGGAAAAAGCTGGAAATCCGGAAATGTGAAGCAACGGTACAAGGGATCATAGAACTGCACCAATACACTCATCAATCCTTCGTCCACTTGAGTATCCAGAATAGATAGAAGTTTCCCATGACGGGCCTTGAAATCCAAGGGATCTAATACATAGGATGTCAAATTCCTTAGCTCTTTCAAGTCGGGTTGTCTGAAACTGTACTTCTTCGTATTCCTTCTTTGTCTATCCATGTCTGAAAATTTGCAAATAGACCTCTTAAGTTCCTTGAAAATTTTCTCATTATTGATGATATGGATGCAAATGGGTGCATGAATGCATGGATGCAACAATCACACTCAAGGATCAAGCAAAGCACGCCACACAAAGGTCATGGGATGGATCAAGTCATCCTTAATATCAATCATCCATTTTGGTGGATTATGGTTTACACCTTATCAACACCCAAGTTCCATTGATATTAAGGATACACAAGAACGGATCAACCATGAATCAAGGGTTTGTTGCGAGTCACGAGCATGGAGTCTCGGTTAAGAACCACCCAAAGGGAGTGTACTAGGGTTTAAACCTGCCAAACATGTTCTACAAGAGGTTCTCATAGTCATCATCCCATCTTTCAGATATTATCGGATAAACGACTACTCGTATTCCAAAAATATTCTCAAGAGAGGCTCTTATGAGTGTAGTATCGTGTAACAATCGTATCAAATCTTACACTTGAACGACTTTCGCACTACGTCCTAAAAAATAGGCCAAGATGGGCTTGGTAAACTAAGGTCCTTGGCTTCTAAGGTCTATATTGAAAGAGTAATGCCTAACCACGACTACTCGTGTGACATTATTGATCCCAACATGACCTCCACCAAGTGAATGGGCTTGCAAGTCAACTTGCTAAGGAATAACTCCACACAAGTCAACAAGACTATGCCATTCTCCTATCCTAAGTGCACTCGAGTTCGGGTATACAACTCATCTCACAAAGATCACCAAGCATACAAGGAATTAATATATCAATAAATTCAGTCATTATATGCAATACAGTAATCCAAAATTGCACAAAAAATATGTCACAAAATAATATACAATACAATACAACAAATATGAAAAGTAGGCAAAACCCACTGGGCAAACATCCCCAGCAGAGTCGCCACTTTTCTGTAGCGGGGTATTTGTTACCTTTAGATTTATTGACTAAATCAAAAGTAAACCATACAAGTCGAGTCGCCACCGCACTTCTATTTATCCAAAGGAAAGGTTAGAAAGCGAACAAAAACCGAGAAGTTTTATCGAATCAAAAACTAATAAAAATGTCAGAGATCGGGGTAAGGGGGTTGGTTATGCAATGGGAAGGTTTTAAGCACCCAAAACATCCTAGGTACTCCTAGGGAGCCCTTTTCACACTTGTTGTAAGGTTGGTATTTTTGTGAAAATTTGTTTGTGCAAACATGATTGGGGGGATGAGAAGAGAATATACAAGTTATTTACAATTTTGTGTTTGAATGGATAAACCCATTGCCTATGTACCATCTTAAAAAAGATTAGGATCAAAACCTCGTAGTTCGGGGTAAAAATCTCAAAACAAGTTGGTGAATTGATTTAGTCCAAAAGCCTTAAGGTCTTTTGTTATCCAAGGGAGAAAACTCAACCTAAAAACCACAAATTCACCATGTGAGGAATGCTTCAACATGCTAGTGAGGGGTTAACCCTATAATAAGCATGGAAGACTCATTGTCCATCACTAAGGATATAGGTGAGCATTATATCTACCTCAAGGATAACTCAAACCTAATAGCTAAAGGTTATGAAATGTTTTTGATAAGAAAGTGGCCATTGAAACCACAAAAGCATTTGAATGAGTTATATTTACCAATGAAAAGTATTTACAAAATATGGTCAAAGTTGACTTAAAGATTTAATTCAAAATAAGTGTTATGAAAAGAAAGTTTGAAAATCAAAAGCATAATGCTTAGGTTTCTAACGTTTGAAAACAAGTGTTAATGTTTGCACAAAAGTTTTGGCTTGGGTTAGAGTGGAGGGAAGAAGAAGAATGGCTAAAGTCCTAATCATACAAGAGATGAAGGATAAGAAACAAGACCACAAATGGAGTTCCTTTATTGAGATCATATTGATGATGCAAGTAGCTCCCATCATTTGGAATAAGCAAGCAAATAAGTGTATACTCAAGCAATCAATTAAGCAAGCAAAGCTCTTAAGAATCTTCCAATGGCTCTTGTATCTCTCTCTTTTGAAGCACATGACAATGGTTCTTCAATTTGGCTCAAATAGGAATCCCTACCACAAAAGCACACACATCAAAAAGTTCCATTAAGTAAATCAAGAATGGACAAGAGTGAGTTTAGAGATTTGGTCCTTCTAATCCATCTTCAACATTAAGGCCTTTTTTTACTCCATTTTTTGCATAGGGAATGCCCTAGAGTCTAAGTCCATTTGTCCATTTTGCATTTGGTCCACAACAATCAAAACAAAACACAAGCGCAATAATATATACACAATTATGTGCTCAAGTGAGCAAAAGGCAAATTGCATTAACATAAACATGTGCTCAAATGAGCAAAGGGGAAAAGCAAATGAATAATATGTACAAGAATAGTAAATTGCATAAATGTAAAGTGCAAGAATTAAATGTTAATGGTTAATGGTTAGTGTTAGTATTAGTGTGCCATTAGGCAATTTAGCGCTATGTGAAGCAATCGTAATTGGACTTATGTAGAAGTCACAACTATATGAGGCCTGTCAATAATAATGTAGGCAACAACACAAGTTAGAGATTTTGATTAGTGAATCAAACTCCTACAACTTGCCATGCCAAAAGAATATGAGAAATGATCTTGTATTGATTTAGGTTCTTTGCTTGATTAGGAAGCAACCTATCCTTAATGCAAAGCCATTCACTTGATCCATGATCAAATTGAATTAGATTTGAATCTTGGAAGGTTAAACCTCCCATGTATCAAGGATAACCACCAATATTTAACTCATTGATCAAAAAAGAAAAAGAAGAAGAAGAAGAAGAAGAAGAAGAAGAAGAAGAGCAATAAAGTGCATTAACGGAAATGAAATGAGGTAATCAAAGATATATGAGATCAAGGTCAAACAATAGTAAACAGAAGCAAGATGAAGATTAGAAGTCAAGAAACAAAATAAAATATTTTTGGTATTTTTCAAAATTAAAATAATACGTGAATTAAAATAATAAAGAAAGGTCAAACTTCAAATTCACTTCAAATCAACTTTGAAAAGTCCAAGTGAATTATCCTAAGCTCAACAAGGTCAAACAAAGTTTGACAAACAATTTCAGCATTTTTAGAAGTCAGAAACTATTTTTAATCAATTAAAAATGCATAAAAATAACCTAATTGAATTAAAATCTCAAATAAATCTCAAATCAATTAATAAATTGATGAGAATAATTTTCATAGATCTATCATCATTCAAAGAGGTTGGAAAATTTTTTTTGTATTTTTTGAATATCAAAAACTATTTTAAATGAATTAAAAATAACCAGAAAAGAGAAAATTCCTAAAAAATATCAAATGATAAAATAAAAAATATTAAAAATTATTTTTAGAAACTAGAAATTAAAAGAAGAATAATGCAATTGGTCTCACATTTTTTGGACCAATAATGAAGGAGATAGGATTTTTTGAAATGAAATGGAATTAAAGAAATAAAAAGAAAATGAAATCAGAAAATAAAAAATGTGGAAAAACATGGAGTGTTGGATGAAGCTCATTAAATGAGCTGGCAAATCATGTGGACCACATGCGCGCGTCCACCATGCGCTTCAGTCAATGCATCACACCTTGCCTATTAAAAAGTCATAACATGGGATGGCTTGGATCAAAACTGGAAACAAGGATGCACGGTTCAAATTCAATCTAGAGACCAGACGGTGGTGTACACCACCGTCTTCTCCGGCCAACTTCCGGTGCTGGCCAAAATTTGTCGGGATTAAAACTTCACCAAATGACACGATCCAGGTATCAAATGAAAGTTGGGATGATGTACATCACCCCTGTACCAACCAATTCTACTCTAGACTTCCATAGAAAGAGGAATCAGAGCTTGAATTTTGTGGTGTTCAATTGAAACTTGTTGGATTTCAATAATTCAAAGCACAAAATGATTGCCTCTATGGAGAGGACATCAAACAACCCAACAACAGCAAGAAATATGCAATATATAAGTAGATTCGAAGAAAACAAATTCTGAAGTAAACCTCTGAAATGAAGATCTTGAGAGCACGGTCTCTTGATGCCTATGCTTGTAGTGTGTTCTATGGATCAAGGTGAACAAGGCTTAGGAACTGTAGATCTAAAAATCAATCAAGTAAATTGAAATTTAGATTTGAAAAATTTGAGAGAAAAGGTGAGTTCCTTTGAGTATGGTTGAGGAATGATTCGTGCAGCATGTAAGGCGCCCTTAGGTTGTGTAAATGAGAAGTATGGAGCACTTATTTATAGCAAGAGATGGATGAATGCATGATCAAAAGCATGTGCATGGATGGAAAGGGCATCCATGCATGGGCCTGTGCAAGCGTATGGAGGGCCCAATTCCACTTGGATTTGCAAGCTGATGCCAAATAGAATCAGAATGGACATGCAGATCATGTGTGCTGAGCTCATGCAATTCAATTTCAATTGATTTCCAAAAATGCACCAATATGTTCATCCCTTCGAAAATGGCATTTCCAAAACTGAAACCTAACCTTATGGGTAATGGTTGGAAAGCTTTTTGCATGAGGATTAATTGTTATGTTGACCAAAACTTCATTTGAAATTTGGAAATTGGTGAAAATTGATCATGAAGTGTAGGGTGCAAAACATGTACATGTGAAAATTTCAAAAATGGCCAAACTTCAAGCCCTTATGTTTCAATGATTCAAGAACCAAATGACAAAATCTTCAACATAAAAGTTGTAGATATTTTCAATACAATCAATTTGGACTTAAAGTTTGCATCATTTGGATTTTTTATGAAGATGTTATGGGCACTTGAAGTTGGACTTTTTCACATTTCAATGCCTTTGGTCCAAAGTGACCTATAATGTTTTGCATTATCACATGTATTTCTTTTAGGATTATGAAATTTTGTTCAACATAACAATTAAAGTAGACATATTAAACTTTCCAATTCATTTAATACCACCTCAAAATCATGAAAATGAATGAGTTATGTCCTTGGGAAGTTGACCCAAAATTAGGGTTTCAGTCAAAATGACCTATAATGTTTTGAAATGGATGATGACCTTCCAAGCTTCAAATCAATTTTTTATTAACATGAAAGTTGTTCATAAGATTCTTAATAACATTGTTTCTCTTGGTGTCATCTTCATTTTACAAACACATCAAAAGTTAGGTCTCAATGTACTTCAAAATAGTCAGATGAATTGATTGATCAACTTCTCAAGCCCAAACCTCATATCTTGATGAATTGATGATTGAGAACACTTAAATAAGTTCAAATATGCATGAAATGATGAGTGGAAGAACTTCCCTAGATTGTATTTGATCATGGGTTGAGGTTGCTTCATGAGCAAGGCACGGTTGGTGAACAGATGGATTAGGGTTTCCAAGGGAAACAAACCTCAAGCCCTTTGGTTTGCTTTGATCAAAATGATGATTTGAGGTACTTGGGAGGGATATTTGGTGAATGAGAGCTTTGGGAACCATTGTCATGCTTGCTTTCATCTTCACCTAGCCCTATCTATGAGCATAGGGGCCTCTAGGAGCCTTGAATCTTGTGACTGCTCAAGCTACAAACAAAAGCAAAGTTAGTGACATATTTTTGTGCTTTTGGTTAGTAAACAAAATAAGAAAATGAATAATATACAATTCAAGCATGCTTGGTGATCTCAAACCAACTCACAAGAGATCCCACCCAAATGTAAGAGCCAAGATGCTATGATCCTTGAGGCAAGATGCAAATGCAATGTTATGATGCCATGAGGGATCTTAGGGTCAAAATTAGGGTCTTACAATGTTTACTAGGTATATAATGATGACCAATCAGGAGGAGAAACAATCATTACCAAACGAGGGTAAATGAAAGATGACTCGCAAGGGATAAATTTCTTGACAAAAGCAATTATCCGAGAGATATATCACCGTTTACTGAGTGGTACACTAAAAAACGAAGGAATATCAATATCGGTTACTGGGTAAAGATAATCAACAAAGAGGGGATTACATCTACCGGTTACTGGGTAGAAAACCACAGAAAATAGGACTTATAACTATCGGTTACCGGGTAGAAGGCCACAGAATCCGCTGGGGAAAGGATGAACAATTACTAGTTACTGAACAATTGAACAACTAAACCACAGGGAACAACAGGGGATGACAAGAAAGGAGAGTCAATCCAGGAACAAACTAGAAAGACACAATCAAACAAAACTCAACCCGATGAGGATATAACTCAGGGGAGTAATTCCCATCCCAATACACACTTGGGGGGGGGGAGAGACTGAAACAATAATCATCCACGAGGACATAACTCAATGGGGAATAAAGAAGAAAAGAATAGACACTTTCTGCCTATGGGGCTGACTCTATATGGAGAGATTAGACACAAACATCTGCTTGGGGAAGAATATTTCACCAATAGCAGAAGATAACAAGAAAAGATATATGACAAAGAATGCAACATGAATATCTGATTGCTATGATTATGCATGTATATGCGTGATTTGTGTATGATTAATGCTAACAAACTGACAGATCTAACACAAACAAGTCCGAGAAATCACGAACGGACACCCGACACAACATCTCAACAAGAAAGGGCAAATCCTACTGGAGAACTCAGTTGGGGAACACCCTGAGCAGGATGAAAATAAATCATCGGGGATATCAAACCCTATCCCAAAGCTACACTCGTTGAGGATACAAAGAAGATGTATTCAGGAGTAGCGAAAAAAAGATAACCATTCAGAGAACTCAACTCTGGTGGGGATTATCTCTAGAAGAAGAATAAACACGGGAAGACGTTGACCACTGCTGGGGATGAGGAAAGTCAAAGCTTCCAACTGCAAGGAACAATACTCATGCACATGAGGAGTCTTCCAGGGGTAAATAATCCTGACATAAGGAAGATGCAGAAGAACCTGCCGGGGAGTTTCCATCAATTCTCTCGGGGACAGGCTACTGAAAATCAATAAGATCTGTCGTAGAAGAAAATCTATTGGGGGACTTATCAAGGAATGATGTGAAACTCCATGGGGAACAACCACCAACCAGATGCACACCAATCAAAACACTCCCTTCTATCTGCTGGAGCGGAAACTCTGCAAAAGGGGAAATAGCAATTTGCTCCATCGGGGAAGGAAATAAACACATCTTCAACACCAGTGCTCAATTCTAAAAGAAAATCTTCAAACCCGGAGAAGATACCAACATCAAACTCGGATCAGACAACCCTACTGGGGACAAGTTGCAAATATTTTCGAAGGAACTACCCTGGCTGGGGAAATTGGAAATGAATCCTTCGTCAACAAACGACACGCTGAGGATGAAAAGGGAGACAAGCCCTTCATTCATTACTCTATGCAACTTCCTGCTAAGGAGACAATTATCTAGAAAGATAGCTCTGTAGGGAACACATGCTTACTCCGCTGGGAACTTCTACTCATACTGGGGAAAGACGAACCTCCTCATGAGTAGAATAGCATATCGACTTTTATCAATCTATAAGGGATTTTAGGTCAATCCGCACAAGGGATGACAACCATATAATTGATAAAACACAAATGCTAATTCCTAATAAAGAGGGATACACGTCTCTAAAAGATCAAGGCAAAAACTGGAACAGAAAGGATCATCCCTAGATTATCCAATCATGGATTGCCAAGACTCCGCGGGAGAATCAATCAATGTATGCACAAACAAACTATCCGGGAATGCGTTGGATGAACATCCAAAAATTCCGCTAGAAGAAAGCAATCCAATCAGATAGATCAATCTACTGCCATCAAAGAGAACTTCTCATATTAGATTCTCTGGGAAGCTGATGATGTATTATTCTTTCAGCGCTTACTGGGGAGGCAACTGACAGATGATGAAGAGGATATAAGATTCCAGAACATGAAAAAATGTCTTATCCTTTGGTGATCATACTATCCTTGGGAAAGCACTGAGGACATTCCACTTATCTTTTCACTCATTGTGAATGTTCATTTTGTTTAAACAGTTTATTTATGAAAACTTTAATTTTTTAAAACAATGATATTTATCAATTAAAACATGCAAACATTTTTTGAACAGAAACAAACAAGAGTGCAAAGAATTGGATAAAGGCTCAAATTTATTTAATAGAACGGTAGTCCGCAAATGGCGAGACTCCATGGATCTTTACAAATTTGAAATTGGTGATTTACATGGAAAAAGGGCTACATTGAACATAATGACCATTTCTCCACCAACTATGAATCCACTGTATTCGAAACTTCAGTTGATGATGACTGAACGAGAATCTTTGATAGACGACAGTTGTAGAACAAAGTCTTGTCAGGATGCAGTTACTTGACAAATCCCTAATTTTTGCCTTGGTTGCCGCAAGGTGAGGTACTCAATCTAGCGGGATATATATTCAATTTTTTTCATGTCTCTAACTTTTGCCTGGACCGCCCTTTCGGGTTTTCAATCCACCGAGACGCTCATTTTTGCCTAAGCCTCCCCTTCGGGTTTTCAACTTAGCGAGCTATTCTGTTTTTTTACTTTTAGGCGAAGTATTTCTTGACTGCATCTGAATTCACAGGACGAGTGAAATCCTCCCCATCCATAGTTGTAAGCAACAAAGCACCGCCTGAAAAGGCTTTCTTAACAACGTATGGACCTTCATAGTTTGGAGTCCACTTGCCCCTGGAATCGAGCGTGAAAGACAAGAATTTCTTGAGCATGAGGCCACCTTCTCAGAACACACGAGGCTTGACCTTATTATCAAAAGCTTTCTTTATCCTCTATTGGTACAATTGACCATGGCACATGGCAGTTAATCTCTTTTCTTCAATCAAATTCAATTGTTCATAACGACTCTGAACCCATTCAGCCTCAGTCAACTTGGCTTCCATCAAGACTCTCATTGATGGGATCTCGACCTCTACCGGAAGCACAACCTCCATGCCATATACAAGAGAGGAAGGGGTTGTCCCTGTTGAAGTGCGGACAGATGTACGATAGCCATGCAAAGCGAATGGCAGCATCTCATACCAATCTTTGTACATAACAACCATCTTCTGAATAATCTTCTTGATGTTCTTGTTAGCAGCTTCAACAACCCCATTCATCTTGGGTCTATAGGGAGAAGAATTATGATGTGCAATCTTAAACTCGCTACACAGCTCTTTCATCATCTTATTGTTCAAGTTAGATCCATTATCAGTAATGATCTTGTCTGGTACACCATATCGACATATGAGTTGGTTCTTGATGAACTTCACAACCACCTGCATGGTCACATTTGCATACGATGCCACTTCAACCCGCTTGGTGAAGTAATCAATAGCTACGAGAATAAAACAGTGACCGTTCGACGCCTTTGGTTCAATCATGCCAATCATGTCAATTCCCCACATGGAGAAAGGCCATGGTGAGGAAATAACATTCAGAAGTGTGGGGGGAATATGAATCTTATCCGCATAAATCTGACACTTGTGGCATTTCTTCACATACTTGCAGCAGTCATACTCCATTGTCAGCCAATAGTAGCCTACTCTCAACATCTTTTTATCCATAGCATGTCCATTGGAATGAGTACCAAATAAACCCTCATGGACTTCAGTCATCAACAGGTTTGCTTCGTGTCTATCCATGCATCTGAGCAAAACCATGTCAAAATTCCTCTTGTAAATCACTTCACCATTAAGGTAAAAACTGCCAGATAATCTCCTCAAAGTCTTCTTATCTTTAACAGATGCCCCAGGCGGATAAGTCTGACTTTGGAGAAAACACTTGATATCTTAGTACCACGGCTTATCATCTTTTTCCTCCTCAACGGCAAACACATGAGCTGGTCTATCCAAGCGCATCACAGTAATATTGGGAACCTCATTCCAATACTTCACCATAATCATTGAAGAAAGCGTAGCGAGAGCATCCGCCATCCGATTCTCATCTCGAGGAATATGTTGGAAGTCAACCTTAGTAAAAAAAGTTGAAATCCTCCTCGCATAATCTCTATATGGGATGAGGTCAGGCTGATTCATCTCCCATTCACCTCTAATCTGATTAACAACAAAGGCCGGACCACCATAAACATCAAGATGTTTGGTCCTAAGATTAATACATTCTTCCAAACCCATAATACAAGCCTCATACTCCGCCGTATCATTCGTGCATTTGAAAGTTAGCCCTGCTGTAAAAGGAAAATGTGTGCCTTGAGGAGTAATAATCACTGCCCCAATACCATTTCCATACTGATTGACAGCACCATCGAACACCATACCCCACGGGAACCAGGCTCTGGCTCTTCATCAAGTGTAGGCCCATCACAATCTTTCATCTTCAAATACAGAATTTCCTCATCAGGGAAGTCATACTGCACAAACTGATAATGTTCAATTGGTTGATGCGCCAAATGGTCAGCCAAGATACTACCTTTAATAGTTTTTTGAGCTCGATACTCAATATCATACTCAGATAACAACATCTGCCAACGGGCAATCCTCCCAGTTAAAGCAGGCTTCTCAAAGATATACTAGATCGGATCCATTTTAGATATCAACCAAGTTGTATGATTCAACATATACTGGCGCAAACGCTTAGCAGCCCAAGCCAAAGCACAACATGTCTTCTCAAGCATTGAGTGCCGAGACTCACAGTCAGTAAACTTCTTACTCAAGTAGTATATTGCATATTCTTTCTTTCCTAATTCATCCTACTGACCTAGGACACACCCCATGGAATCATCAAGCACAGTCAAGTACATAATCAATGGTCTCCCTTCAAAAGGCGGAGATAGAACCGGAGGCTCGGATAGATACTCTTTGATATTTTCAAAGGCCTTTTGGCAATCCTCGGTCCAATCGTGACGCTGGTCTTTTTGGAGGAGCTTGAATATAGGTGCACATGTGGCATTCATGTGGGATATAAATCTCGAAATGTAATTCAAGCGGCCAAGAAAACCTCGGACTTGCTTCTCAGTCTTGGGCGCATGCATCTCTTGTATTTCTTTGACCTTGGCAGGATCAACTTCAATACCTCTCTCGCTGACAATAAAGCCCTATAACTTGCCGAAACGGACTCCAAATGTACACTTGTTCGGTTTCAAGCGGAGCTTGTACTTCCTCAAACGCTGGAAAAGCTTCAACAAGTGTTCTACATGTTCAACTTTTGTTTTCGACTTTGTAATCATATCATTGACATACACCTCGATCTTCTTGTGCATCATATCATGAAACAAGGTAGTCATAGCGCGTTAATACGTGGCTCCGACGTTCTTCAGACCAAAGGGCGTCACTCGATAACAGAATGTTCCCCAAGGTGTGATGAATGTTGTCTTCTCCCTATCCTCAGGTGCCATTTTAATCTGATTATAACCGGAAAATCCGTCGATAAATGAAAAGACATTGAATTTAGCTGTATTGTCTACCAACATATCAATGTGTGGTAGAGGAAAATCATCTTTCGGACTAGCTTTATTCAAGTCACGGTAATCCATACACATTCGGACTTTTCCATCTTTCTTAGGCACAGGCACAATATTGGCCACCCATTGAGGATATGTAGAAGTCACCAGAAACCCCACATCAATTTGCTTCTGAACTTCTTCTTTAATCTTCACTGCCATATCAGGATGAGTTCTTCTGAGCTTTTGCTTCACAGGCACACACTCAGGCTTCAACGGCAAGAAATGTTGCACAATATCAGTATCTAGACCAGGCATGTCTTTATAGGACCAGGAGAAGACGTCGACATATTCTCGTAGCAACTCAATCAACCCCTTCTTAACAGACTCTTCAAGGAGTGCCCCAATCTTCACTTCACGAATGCAGTCTTCAGACCCCATGTTGACTATTTCCAGATTCTCAAGATGTGGCTGAATGCTCTTCTCCTCATGCTCAAGCAGACGTGTAATCTCATCAGGAATCTCTTCAACCTCATCTTCTTCTGCCTCAAATACAGGGAACTCAATGTTGGGAGATGGTGTTGGATCATTATGTTCAATGGGTTTGATTAACCTGCATAATGATTTTGAGTATAAAAGAGATTTCAGAATTCAAACAAGGCAAATCATTATGCAGATGAAAAGATTGATTTTATTCTTTTTTTTAGGGTTGTATGGTGATCACCAATTTCATGCCAAAAGCAAAAAGGAAAAATAATTTGAGAAAAACAAACATTTAACATGCGATTATTGAATGAATATCATTGTATTAATCAAATTATGCCAACAATGTCTTCACTTCTCCTTTTGGCATGGGAGAAGAGTTTTTAAACAAAACGGACACATTACATTGACTTATGGATAACTGTTGGAACATTAACAGCAACCCAAATATTGCAGGTTCCTCCGGGTATGACGAAGTTGCCAAGGTCTTCCTCTTCATCTTCTTCAATGATGGCAGCAACTTCCTGATCTTCAACGGTGTGGATGAAACCTCCACTCTGGAACAGCCCAAGATTATTGGAAATACTAGAAGAGTACCCTATGCTAGCCCGGGACTTGTTATTTTCCAACTTGATCATTTTCCCCAAACCAATAGTTGCATCATGCTCAATGGCTAACTTCGCATCCTTATAGGAGACAAATGAAGAAAGTCCTTTCCTAGAAGGCTCAGTAATAGACAAAGCTTGGAACGGCGTTCCAACCTCATCCTCAGCATCAATGTAGGAGAAGGAAGATAAATGGCTGACCAAGAGAGCCTTCTCTCCCCCTATCACCACCAACTTCTTGTTCTTCACGAACTTCAACTTTTGGTGTAGGGTGGATGTCACGGCGTCTGCCTCGTGAATCCATGGTCTACCAAGTAAAAAGTTATACGACGGATGTATGTCCATGACCTGGAAAGTGATCTGGAAATCACTAGGTCCAATCTTGACTGGGAGTTCTAATTCGCCAATCACAGTTTTACGCGATCCATCAAACGCCTTCACTACCACTCCACTCTGCCTCATGGGAGGCCCCTGATATGAAAGTTTAGCAAGAGTGGACTTTGGCAATACATTCAGTGATGATCCTGTGTCCACCAGCACATTGGACAGGGCATCATCTTTACAGTTCACGGATATATGTAAAGCCAAATTGTGGTATTTTCCCTCCTCGGGAAGATCGTCATCACAGAAGCTCAAATTGTTGCAGGACGTTATATTTGCAGCATTGCTATCAAACTGCTCAATCGTGACATCGTGATCCACGTATGCCACGTCCAACACCCTCTGCAACGCTTCGCGGTGTGGCTTTGAATTCATTAGCAAAGATAAGACAGATATCTTTGATGGAGTTTGTAGCAACTGATCCACAACATTATATTCACTCCTCTTGATGAGCCTCAACATCTCATCACCATCCTCTTTCAAAATGCCAGACTGGCCAACCAGGATAGGAGCATTATTGGGTTTAACAACAACAGGGTCAACACCCTTCACAATAGGAACAAAATTATTTGAAGAAGAAGTCCCCACGGGACTGGCAGGATTAACAGCAACTCTCTTCACAACGTCTTCATGGGATTTCGGCTGAGCCGAGAAAACACGACCACTACGGGTCACTCCACTAACGTCAGAAATGCTCACAACAGAGGTTGAGGGAAACGGCACCTCCTTTCTGTCTTCCAACATAACAGCGTTATAACGGTAGGGAACCGCTTTATCTAATACATACGAGACAGGGCCCGCTGGCTTAATCACGAGAGTTGGTGACACTTTCTTCTTTCTGCCATCATACTTGATAACAACAGGATCAGGAATTTTGAATACGGAAGTAATAACATCAACTTCATCCTCATTACGATTCTGAAGTATCTAAATCATCCCTTGATCTAGCATCTCTTGGATGTCCTTTCTCACTTGACGGAATCCTCTTTCATTGATAGTGCACACCTGGCACCTATAATGATCATGCTCATAATGGTTGTGTTCACACAACAGCTTATGCATCTCTACTAAGGACTGCCTTATGTCATTCACATAAAGGACTTTGTATTTGCCAGGGCACCCCTGAACTATATTAACAACTGCTTTCCCATGCTCGGCAATGGGTTCTTCTTCACATTAGGGCCTACGTCCTCAAAGAACAGTATCCCACTCCTCACAAGGTCTTGCACCTTGGTCTTCAAAGGAAAACAATTCTCCATATCATGTCCAGGAGCACCGGAATGATATACATAGTGAAGTTCGGGCTTATACCACCATTGAGGGTTGGCTGGTACAGTAGGAGGATCACGAGGAGTTATCAACTTCCTATCAATCAAGGAAGGATAAAGTTCAGCATAAGTCATCGGAATCGGGTCAAAGTCACCCTCTTCCTCTCGTAGTTGTTGGTGCTGGTGTTGTTATTATTGCGAGGCTGGTAAGCCTGTTATTGTTGACAATGTTGATGTTGTGGTTGTTGTTGAACTTCTCTGAAAGCAGGTGCTACATGAGCCACCTGGTGTTGGTTAACAGTTGGACGGGCTTCCTTCCTCCTTACAGAGGGCCTTCTCTTGACATGGGAAGAAACATCATGAGTCTCCCCTTCCTTCTTTCTAGAAAATCCTCCACACTTCTTTGATGAGGAACCATCATCACGAGATAAACGTCTTTCACGGACCCCTTTTTCTAGACTCATCCCCATACCATATTCACCATTTCGGTGAAGTCCGAGGGAGCACTAGCAATCATGCGCTCATAGTAGAAAGAGCTCAAAGTCTTCAGGAAGATATTTGTCATCTCCTTCTCCTCCAAGGGTGGCACTATCTGAGCTGCCAACCTATGGGCGTATTCCTTGAAGGTCTCTTTGTCTTTTTGGGACATTTCCCTCAACTTGTCCCTGTCTGGAGCCATATCCATATTATATTTATACTGCTTTACAAAGGCCTCGCCTAGATCGTTGAAAGTGAAGATGCTTGCACTCTCCAGTCCCATATAACACCGGAGCGCAGCACTTGTCAGGCTATCCTGAAAGTAGTGAGTTAGCAGTTGATCATTTTCTGTCTGGGTCGACATCTTGCGAGCATACATCACAAGATGGATGCGTGGATATGTATTTCCCTTGTACTTCTCAAAGTCAGGCACTTTGAATTTAACAGGGATTTTAACGTTGGGCACCAAGCACAACTCAACAGCACTTTTACCAAAGAGGTCCTTACCCCTCAAAGTCTTTAGTTCCTTGCGCAACTCAAAGAAATGATCTTTCATTTCATCCATTTTTTCATATACGTCCGGGCCCCCAGATGACTCGGAATGATAAATGGTATCTTCTACTCGAGATAAGGTATGCACAACGAGAGGTGGCACAGATAGGACTGGGCTAGATGTCGGCATAGAAGCAAAAGTGGGAGTGAAGCCCTCTGGTATGAAGTTGGATGGCATTCCCAAAGGGAACCCAGCTGGCATAGTTGGAGCGAAGTGGGCGGTAGCAGCAGACACCGTTGAAGTAGCTACCTCAGAGATGACCGTCCTCGCGGGAGGAGTTGCAGGAGTTGGTGAAGCTTGACTTTGCGCGGCCAGAACTAACTTCATCATGGAAGTCAGTCTAGCGATCTCTTCCTTCAGGTCTCGGTTCTCTTGCTTGAGATGTTCCATTATTTTCGGATGATTTACTCTGGTGTTATACCGGTGCGTCAGCTTGTCTTCAAAATGAATGAAGAGCAAAGAGTTAGACCACTGATCAAGAGCTCGGAACAAAACCTGATTATGCATATGATGCATGCAATGCTTGTGCATATGATTTGTTTTTTATCGGAGGAACTTTATAGAGATCTATTTGCAAATATTGAACTTTTAAGACATATATGGAATACTCATAACAATATAATATTTGGAAACTTTTTACACCAAAGAAGTAGTACACTTTTGGTAACCAAATACAATACAAGAGAAAAGGAGAATAAACATCCTATGGAGCCCTAGAAGCAATCATCCAAAGCCTTCGAGATCGGAAGATACATAGGACGAAGCCTCTTCACCTCTCTCTCATAAGCTGCTTCTATGTCGGCCTTCTCTTTGGCGAGCTGATCGTACTTCCTCTTCCAAAACCTGGACGAGTGAGGAAGAAGAGAAGTAACCACATCATCGGGCTCATCAATAACTTGATGCTCTAGAAACTCTATCATTGCATCCTTATCCTTGAGCCACTGAAGAAGTTCCTCACGCTCACGAACCCACGCACGCGAACGGTCTTCGTCTCTCAACTCCTCTACTCCTTGATTAGGGAGGGTTGAAGGCTCAACCATAACCACAGGGGTATGTCTCGGATACTCGTACGGCATGCGGTACTCGAGAGCTCTCCTCTTCACCCAAGAGGTGTAAGGTTCCAAAGCAACACAATTGTTCGGACCAAGCTCATTCCTCCCTTTCCTATGAACTTTGCACCAGGCGTGGACCATTCTATCCTTCAGGTTTTGGGGATCTTTACCCTCTTGAAAGAATAATCCTTCCAACAAAATGTTGTTAGGTTTATCCTTTAAGGGGGAACCCAAGCTGACGGTGAGCCAAAGCAGGGTTGTAGTTAATTCCATCATATGTACCAAGAAGAGGTACATTGGAGAACTCACCACAAGAGTCAATAATCTGAACACCGTCATAAACACGGTTATACCAAGAGATATCATCATTAGTGAGAGACATAAGTCTCGCGGACCACCATAGACATCCCTTGTTCTCCTTGAAGGCAAGTGTATGAGGCAAGTGCGAAATAAACCACTTGTACAACAGAGGAAGACAGCATACAATGGAACCACCACCCTTTGCATTCCTCATATGCAAAGAGAAATAAGTGTCACCCAACATAGTCGGAACGGAATTAAGAGAAGAGAAAATCCTAATAGCGTTCACATCCACGAAGTTGTCGATGTTGGGAAATAACACTAGCCCATAGATGAGGAGTACAAATATGGCTTCAAAAGCTTCCTTACTCATGGCCTTCCCAAACAAAGAAGCTTTGGCAATCAGAAAATCAGATGGGAGACCTTGAATTCCACCTTTGGTAGTCATATGGGCAACAATATCAGATACATATACATGAAGCATGTCATCAATTTCTTGAGAAGACGGAATCTTCTCTAAACCACTGAACGACAACTGATCAAGAATAGGTATACCCACATGATAGGCATATTCCTCAAGTGTAGGCAAAAGCTGGAAATCTGGAAAAGTGAAGCATCGATACAGAGGATCGTAGAACTGCACCAACACACTCATCAGACCCTCATCCATCTTAGTAGAAAGAATAGATAGAAGCTTCCCATGGAGAGATTTGAACTCCAAAGGCTCTAATACATAAGATGTCAAACTCCTTAACTCTTTCAAGTCGGGTTGTCTGAAACTGTACTTCTTCGTATTCCTTCTTTGCTTATCCATGTCTGAAAATTTGCAAATAGACCTCTTAAGTTCCTTGAAAAATCCTCATTATTGATAACATGGATGTGAATGAGTGCATGAATGCATGGGTGCAACAATCACACTCAAGGATCAAGCAAGTCACACCACACAAAGGTCACGGGATGGCTCACGTCATCATCAATATCAATCATCCATTTTGGTGGACTTTCGTTTACACCTTATCAACACCCAAGTTCCATTGATATTGAGGATATACGAGAACGGATCAACCGTGAATCAAGGGTTTGTTGTAAGTCACGAGCGTGGAGTCTTGGTTAAGAACCACCCAATGGGAGTGTACTATGGTTAAACCTGACAATCATGTCCTAAAAAGGTTCCCGTAGTCATCATCTCATCTTTCGGATATTATCGGATAAAACGACTACTCATCCTCCAAAAATATTCTCAAGAGGGACTCTTATGAGTGTAGTATTGCGTAACAATTGTCTCAAGTCTTACACTTGAACGACCTTCGCTCTACATCCTAAAATAGGCCAAGATGGGCTAGGTATCTAAGGTCCTTGGCTTCTAAGGTTCCTATTGGAAAGAGTAATGCCTAACCACGACTACTCGTGTGACATTATTGATCCCAACAAGACCTCCACCAAGTGAATGGACTTGCAAGTTAATTTGTTAAGGAATAACTCCACACAAGTCAACAAGACTATGCCATTCTCCTATCATAAGTGCACTCGAGTTCAGGTATAGAACTCATCTCACAAGAGACCACCAAGCATACAAGCAATTAATATATCAAGCAATTCATACATTAAAAACAATACATTCATCCCAAATTTGCACAAAAAATATGTCACAAATAAATATCAATATACAACACATACAAGCAAAAAGTAGGCTAAACCCGCTAGAGAGATGTTTTGTCTCCCCAGCAGAGTCGCCACTTTTCTGTAGCGGGGTTTTCGTTACTTTTAGTTTTATTGACTAAACCAAAAGTCAACATACAATTCGAGTCGCCACCGCACTTTTATTTTTCCAAAGGAAAGGCTAAAAAGCGAACAAAAGCCAAGTAAGAAGTTTTTCAAATCAAAAACTAATAAAAATGTCAGATATCTAGGTAAGGGGGTTGGTTATGAAATGGGAAGGTTTTACGCACCCAAAACATCCTTAGTACTCTAAGGGAACCCTTTTTGCAAATATATGTCGTAGGTTGGTATTTGTGAAAAGATTTATGCAAAGAGATTGAAGGGATGAGAAGAGAATAGATTATATTTACCAATTTTGTTGTTTGAATGGATGAACCCATTGCCTACGTACCATCACAAAGGTAGGATCAAAACCTCGTAGTTCGGGGTAAAAATCTCAAAGATTGGTGAATTGGTTTGATCAAAAGCCTTAAGGTCTTTTGTTATCAAAGGGAGAAAACTCAACCTAAACCAACAATCCACCATGTGAGGAAAGCTTCAACATACTAGTGAGTGGTTAACCCTATAATAAGCATGGAAGACTTTTAATCCAATCACTAAGGATGAGGTGAGATTTACATCAACCACTAAGATAACTCAAACCTATGACTAATGTTTTTGAAAAGTTTTAACAAGTGGCCATTGGAACCACAAAAACAACTTGAAGTGAGTTATATTTACAAGTTAGATTTATTCACAAAATGGAGTCAAAGTTGGATTAAGATTTATTCACAATGAGTATTGATGAAAATGGTTTTGAAAAGTCAAAGGCTTAAGGCCTAGGTTTCTAATTTAAAACAAAGTCAAAGTTTGAAGAAAAACATTTTTGGCTTGGTTAGAGTGGGGAGAAGAAGAGAAGGGCTAGTCCTAAAGCATACAAAGATAAGAGGAGAAAGATAAACCCTTGGAGTTCCTTTTCTTGAAGTCATAGAGATGACTCAGGATGCTCCTTTCCTTTGGACTTAGCATACAAATAAGCAATCAAACAATTTGAATTCAAGTTCCAAGGGTCTCCACTTTGCTTGTCTCTTAACTTGGCTACTCATGACAATGGCCCTCTTTTCATTATCTCAAGGTAGGATCCCTATCACACAAGAGCAAACATCAAAAAGTTCATAACACAAATAAGGGGAATGGACAAAGAATAAGTTTGGATGAGAAGTCCTTTGAGATCAACTTTGGATTTTAGCATTCTAAAGGCATGAGGCCTAGTTGCTCTTCAACAATTTAGCATTCTAAAGACATGAGGCCTAGTTGCTCTTGAACTCCTTTAAGCATAGGTAAGTCCTAATTCTAAGTCCTTTCTCCTTTTGCATTAGGTTCACACAAAGCAAAACACAAAACAAACACAAGATGGAAATATATTTATATACAATAGTGGGCTCAAATGAGCAAAAGAAAAATGACATAAACATAAAATATGTGCTCAAGTGAGCAAAATGAGAAGCAATATGAATAAATGAGCAAGAAATAAATCACATTAAAAGTAAAGGGGAAGAAATTAAATGCTCAAATTAAAGTTAATAATTAGTGGAGGTTATGTTAGCTTGTCATAAGACAATGTAGCGCTATGTTAAGCAATCGTAAGTGGACTAATGTAGTAGTCACACCTATCTGAGATCGATCAATAAAAATATAGGCAAATAACACAAGTTATAGATCATGACTAGTAAGCCAAACTCCATAAACTTGCCATGCCAAAACAAAAGGGGAAGGGCCTTGTATTGTCTTTAGGTTATTTGCTTGACCAAGAAGCAACCTATCTTGGACACAAAACAACTCACTTGATCATGGATCAAATTGAGTTTGGTTTGGATCAAAAAAGGTTAAACCTCTCATTTGTCAAGACCAACCATAAGAACTTAACTCATTGGCCTTTGATGGAAAGAATGGGATGAAGATGAAAGGGAATGGAAAAGAAGACAAGTACCAAGTCCAATTTATCAAATGTGAATCAAGTCATCATCAATCAATGCCAAACAGAAAGGAAATGAAGATTACAAGTCAACAATAAATTTTTGGTATTTTTTGAATTAAAATAAAATGAAAATAAAAAATAAACAAATAAGGTCAAACCTCAAATTCAATTCAAATCAACTTCAACAAGTCCAATTAAATTCGCATAGGTCTAACATGGTTAAACAAACTTTGACTAATTTTCTCAACAATTTTTGAAATCAAAAAGCAATTAAAAACAATTAAAAATAGCACAAAATGGATTAAAATCTCAAATCAAATAAGAAATTGATGAGACTATTTTTCATTGACTTATCATGATCCATAAATGCTAGAAAAATATTTTTTGATTTTTCAAATATCATAAAGTATTTTAAAATGAATTAAAACTATTAAAAACCAAATAATTCACAAAAAATATTAAATGAAGTCACAAAAATAATTAAAATTCAAAATATGAAACTAGATTTTTCAAGAATTTTGGAGTTGGTCTCATATTTTTATGACTTCAAATAAATTTTTTATGAATTTTTGAAAATAAAAGGAATTAACTGAAATTAAAAGAAAATGGATTAAATGGAAAAAAAAAAACCACAGCCGCGTGATGCACCTCATTAATTGACGTGGCATAAATGGATTGTCCAGATGTGAGGGTGCAGCGTGTACACTAGTCAAGCGCGCGGTAATATGAATTAAATAAAGTAAACGCAATGAAGGATCCAGATTAGAACGTGGAAACATGATCCAATGGCCATGAAGGCATACACGGGGTGATGGTGGTGGAAACCACCATCTTCTCCGGTGAACCAGCAACCTCCGGCCACCAGTTGCAGAGAAAAAAAACTTAACAAAAATGGAAAGTAAGGACATGAAATTGAAGCTCGTGTGATAAAGATCACCATTGTATCCATGGATCTTCCTCAGTCTTCCTATATTGAGAGAAATGTGAAGTGGAAGATCATGGTGTTCAAACTGAAAGTGTACGAAATGGAAAATTGAAACCACCATTGGCTTGCCTCAAGTGTGAGGCCTTCAAAAAACCACACAAACAAGAGAATACTACATTGAATTGCAAGTTCTAGATCCAAAAAGTTTGAAAGTATACCTCTGAATTGAAGCTCTTTAAGCCACGAAACCTTCAAGATCTTGACTCCTCTTTACTCTAGGGATGCAGTGGAGATGAAAGGTTAAGGAATTAAGCTTTGAAGATCAGCTAATGATGCTGAATTTCAAGCTTGAAAGTGAGAAAAAATTCTGAAAAATTCCTTTAGTATGGCTATGGTTTCAACGCTGCAGCATTTCAGATCTCCAAAAGGTTGATGAATGAATGATAAAGAGTGCTTATTTATAGCTGAAATTGGATGTGCATCATGCTTTCCTTATGTGCATGGAATTTGAAAATGGATATGCATGGGCCTGTACAGGCGCATGTGAGGCCCAATGATGAGTGAAACATCTTGCTGAGTTCATTTGAAGAGTAATTGGACGTTCACTTTGGAGGGAACTGGCTTGCACATTAAGTTTCATCATAAAAATTCCAAATTGTACCTAAATGAAGAGCTCTTCGAAACTCACCAATGGTAAGTCAAAAAATGTAATGTGAGTAATGGTTGGAAAGCCCTTGAAATAAGGAACAAAAAACATGTTGGGAAAAAATTCATTTGGCATTTGGAAATTAACGAAAACTGGATGTGAAAATTTAGGTACAAAACATGTTTAAGTCACCTTTGAAAAATTTCACCAAAAGTAAGCCTATTCAAACCCCTCTGTTTTCATGATGCAAGCTTCAAATGGAAAAACCTCAAACATAAAAGTTGTATATCTTTTCAATATGATCAATTTAGACTCAAATTTTGCATCCTTTGGATTTTACATGACAGAGTTATGGGCATTTGAAGTTAGGTACTTTTTCAAATTCAATGGATTAGGTCCAATGTGACCTATAATGTTTTGTATTATCACATGTATTTATTTTATGATTATGAAATTTTTTCCAACATAACATTAGAAGTAGACATCTCAATATTTCCAATGTATTTGGTCTCACCTCAAAATCATAAAAATTAAGGAAGTTATGCCCTTGGTAAGTTGACCCAAAATTAGGGTTTAAGTCAAAATGACCTATAATGTTTTTAAATTAATGATGACCTTCCAAGTTTCAAATGGATTTTTGATGAACATGAAAGTAGTTAATATGGTTCTTAAGAACATTTTTTCTCTTGGTGTCATCTTTATTTGACAAACACATCAAAAGTTATATTTCAATGGACCTCAGTTTAGTCAGATGACTTGACTTGTCAACTTCTCAAGGCCAAACTTCCAATCTTGATGAACAAATGATTGAGGATTCTCAAATAGGCTCATATATGCATAAAATGATGAATGAAAGAACTTCCCTTGATTAAATTTGATCATAGGTTGAGGTTTCTTCATGGGCAAGGCACAGTTAAAGTAGAGTTGAAATTAGGGTTTCCTTGGGAAACAATCCTCAAGTCCTTTGGGCTATCTTGATCAAATTGGAAAATTGAGATACTTGAGAGACATATATGATGATTAAGATATTTTTGGACCATTATCATGCTTTTTCTCATCTTCATCTAGCTGTTGCATTGGGCTTAGGAGCCTCATATGAGCATTGGAGCACATGATCACTTGAGCTTCAAAACAAAAAAAGTTAGTGACATATTTTTGTGCTTTTTGTTATTAATCAAAATAAGAAAAGCAATAATATACAATACAAGTATGTTTGGTGATCTCAAAACACTCAAACAAATCCCAACCCTAGGGTTAAGGAGCCAAACATGCTATGATCCTTGAGGCAATGCACTTGTGCAATAACATGATGCCATGAGGGATCTTAGGGTTAAAATTAGGGTCTTACACTGTCCACTCAGTCATTTGGTGATGTACGCCCGAAATATGTCTACTCAAACAGATAATGATCAGCTTTTGATCCATTATTTTCAAGATAGTCTGACCGGTGCCGCTCTGAGGTGGTACATGGGATTGGATAGTGCAAGCATCCACACGTTCAATGATTTGGGCGAAGCATTCGTGAAGCAGTATAAGTATAATGTTGATATGGCTCCAGACAGAGACCAGTTGAGGTCGTTGTCTCAGAAAGATAAGGAGACATTCAAGGAGTATGATCAGCGATGGTGAGAGCTTACTGCTCAGATTACCCCTCCTTTAGAGGAAAAGGAGATGACCAAGATTTTTCTTAAGACCCTGAGCTCATTTTATTATGAGCGAATGATTGTCAGTTCCCCCGGTGACTTTATCGAAATGGTAAACATGGGGAAGAGGCTCGAAGAAGGTGTCCGAGAAGGACGGTTGTCTAGAGAGGAGGTGTCGTCCAGCAAGAGGTATGTCAACAATTTCAGCAAGAAGAAGGAGAGTGAAGCTAATGCAGTTTCAGTTGGGAGGCAAAAGAGGCCTTAAGTCAGAAGAAATCAACCACCCCGTCAATATCATCATCAAGTCTCATCAGTAATTCCAGTATTTTCAGCAAATCAATCAGCACCAATTCAACAACAACAACATCAACAACAACAACCACCGCAACGAACAAACACCTACAACAACAACAATAACAACAATCATCAACAACAAAATTTTGAGAGGAAGAAGGTATCTTTTGACCCGATTTTGTTGACATATGCATAATCATATCCCTCTTTGGTTCTCAAGAACCTTTTACAACCAAGAAATCCTCCGCAAATTCCCGAACCACTTCCATGGTGGTACAAACCAGAACTCCACTATGCTTTTCATCAAGGAGCCCATGGCCACGATATAGAAAACTGCTACCCTCTCAAGTATGAAGTTTAGAAACTGGTAAAGAATGGAATTGTGTCCTTTGAGGACCGAGCACCAAACGTCAAAGCTAATCTATTGCCTGCCCATGGGAATTCATCTGTTAATATGGTGGACGGTTGTCCATGGGAGTTCAAGGTATTCGATGTACGTTTCATAAGAAGGTCCTTGGTGATGATGCACAAGGATATTTGCTTGGTGAGTGATTGTGAGCATGACCATGATGGTTGTGCTATTTGCAGTGTCAATTCCAGAGGTTGTATGGTTGTGACGAGAGACATCCAGAGGTTGATGGATGAAGGTTTGATTCAGATTATTCAATCTTGTCATATAGATGACGATGTCAATGTTATAGTACTGGTTTTCAAGAATCCTGAGAGAGTGGTTATTCAATATGATAGCAGCAACAGTAATAGCGCCAACAAACGATCGATATCGTCGTTGGTTATACGGTTGGCGGGTCCAGTCCCGTATGCATCCGATAAAGGTATTCCATATCAGTATAATGCAACTATGTTGAAAGATGGTCAAGAGGTTCCATTACCTACAACCAGTTCTATTGTAAGTATTACTGATGTTACTAAGGTGACCCGCAGTGGTTGTGTGTTTGGGTCGGTGTTCCTAAAGAATGTAGAAGATTTGTCTATCAATAAGAGGGTGGATGCGCCTGTAGTAGAATCTGTTAATGCTCCAAAGTGTCAATCCGGTGAATCCAACGGTTTGAAGCCTAATGATGATTATGAGGTACTCAGGTTGATTAAGAAAAGTGAATTCAATATGCTGGAGCAGTTGCTCCAAACTCCCTCCAAGATTTTTGTACTATCTCTGTTAATGAACTCAGAAGTGCACAGAGAAGCACTACAGAAAGTCTTAGAGCAAGCATATGTGGAACATGATGTTATGGTGGATCAGTTTGATCATATTGTAGCTAACACCACTTCTTGCAACAACCTCAACTTTTGTGACGAAGAACTCCCTAAAGAGGGTAGGAATCATAACTTGGCTTTGCATATCTCTATGAACTGCAAAGATGATGCTCTATCAAATGTGTTGGTAGACACTAGATCTTCTTTGAATGTACTCCCAAAGTCAACATTGTCGAAGTTGTCATGCCAAGGAGTGCCTATGAGATATAGCAGTGTAATGGTCAAAGCTTTCGACGGTTCGCGCAAAACTGTGATTGGCAAAGTGGGCCTTTTGGTGAAGATAGGTTTGAGTGACTTCCAGATTACTTTTCAAGTAATGGATATCTATCCGGCCTATAGTTGTTTGTTGGGAAGGCCATGGATCCATGAGGCAAAAGCTGTTACATCCACATTGCATCAGAAGCTCAAGTTTGTCAAGAATGGGAAGCTAGTTATTGTTGGCGGGGAGAAGGTGTTATTGGTCAGCCACCTGTCATCTTTCTCTTATGTTGAAGTTGAGGATGAGGTCGGAAATCCGTTCCAAGCCTTATCTATTACTGTTGAAAAGAGACTTAGGTCACCCATGTCCTCATTTAAAGATGCAAGGAAGATCGTTGAAGATGGTCAGTCTGATAAGTGGGGACGAATGGTAGAGGTCTCCGACAACAAGAGTAAAGACGGTTTGGGTTTCCAACAAGGGTCGTCAACAGTCAGATCTGAAGATGTACAACTCAGCTTCCATAGCGGAGGGTTCATTCATGGTAATGAACAACACTTAACTGCCGTGCTAGAGGATAATGAAGAGGAAAACTGCACCAATTTTGTGACGCATAGAAAAGCTTGCAACAATTGGACCGTCGTTGATATTCCTGTTATTATGCATCAATCTAAGTAATTGCTTTTATTTGTTTTTGAAAATCCTTCTCCTATGCCCAAGGTAGAAGTGAACTTTGTTGGGCATTTTCAATTTGATCATCAATAAAATATAATTCTACTCATCCACATCTATGATGTTTTTTTTTTACTTTTTGCTTTATTCTGAAAATGGTAATCACAAAAAACATAAATAAATAATATAATTGTCCATCTATATCATATTTGGTCACAAATTTACTTCTCTAAAGACAAAATATCAAATCATTATTAGGTTGGTTTCTAACCCCATTGAATACAATGATCCTTCTCCTTCTCCAAATTTTGAATTCCCTGTGTTTGAGGCTGAGGAGGAAAGTGATGAAGAAGTAAGTGATGAATTGTCTCGTCTTCTTGAGCATGAAGGAAAAGCCATTCAGCTGTTCAAATAGAAAATTGAGCTAGTCAACTTGGGTTCCAAGGATGACGTGAAGGAAGTCAAGATTGGATCTCGATTGTCTCCTGAAGTTAAGAAGGAGTTGGTTGATCTTCTCTAAGGGTATTCAGATGTGTTTGCTTGGTCCTATTAAGACATGTCTGGGTTGGATTATGAGATTGTGGAGCATAGATTGTCGTTGAAGCCAGAATGCCCGCCAGTCAAGCAGAAGTTGAGGAGGACTCATCCTGATATGGCAGTGAAGATTAAGGAAGAAGTGTAGAAGCAAATTGATGCTAGTTTTCTTGTTACCGCTGAGTATCCGAAGTGGGTGGCCAATATTGTACATGTTCCGAAGAAAGATGGAAAAGTACGTATGTGCGTTGATTATAGAGATTTGAATAAAGCCAGTCAGATAGATAATATCCCTCTGCCACACATTGATATGTTGGTAGATAATACAGCTAAATGTTTATGGATGGATTTTCCGGATATAATCAGATCAAGATGGCACCCGAAGATATGGAGAAGACCACATTCATTACACCTTGGGGAACATTTTGTTATAGAGTGATGCCTTTCGGTTTGAATAATGCCGGTGCAACTTACCAGAGAGCGATGACTACTCTTTTTCATGATATGATGCATAAAGAGATTGAGATCTATGTTGATGATATGATTGCTAAATAAATTGATGAAGAGGAACATGTTGAGCATTTGTTCAAGCTATTCCAGCGTTTGAGGAAGTACAAACTCCGCTTGAATCCCAATAAGTTTACTTTTGGTGTTTGTTCTGGTAAGTTGTTAGGCTTTATTGTCAGCGAGAAGGGTATTGAAATTGATCCTGCCAAGGTCAAAGCAATACAAGAGATGTTTGCACCCAAAACTGAGAAGCAAGTCAGAGGTTTTCTCGGCCGCTTGAATTATATCTCAAGATTCATTTCACACATGACTGCCACATGTACGCCTATATTCAAGCTTCTTCGGAAAGATCAATCTTGTGATTGGACCGAGGACTTCCAGTAAGCTTTTGACAGTATCAAGGAATATTTGCTTGAACCTCCGATTCTGTCTCCACCTATTGAAGGAAGACCCTTGATCATGTATTTGACTGTGCTTGAAGATAGTATGGATTGTGTTCTAGGTCAGCAAGATGAAACTGGAAAGAAAGAATATGCAATATACTACCTCAGTAAGAAGTTCATCGACTGTGAGACTCGATATTCTACGCTTGAGAAGACTTGTTGTGCATTGGCTTGGGCTACTAAGCGTCTGCGTCAATATATGTTGAATCATATTACTTGGTTGATATCTAAAGTGGATCCAATCAAGTACATATTTGAGAAACCTGCTTTAACTAGGAGGATTTCCTGTTGGCAGATGTTGTTATCAGAGTATGATATCAAATACCGATCTCAGAAAGCTATCAAAGGTAGTGTCTTGGCTGGCCATTTGGCTCACCAACCGATTGAAGATTACCAGTCAGTACAGTATGATTTTCCTGATGAAGAGATCTTGTACTTAAAAATGAAAGATTGTGATGAACCATTGCTTGAAGAAGGGCCAGAACCTGGTCCCCGTTGGGGCATGGTATTTAATGGAGTTGCTAATCAGTATGGTAATGGCATTGGGGCAGTAACCATTACTCCTCAAGACACACATATTCCATTTACAGCTAGATTGACTTTCAAGTGTACAAACAATATGGTTGAGTATGAAGCTTGCATTATGGGGCTTGAAGAGGCCATTGATCTCAGAATCAAGTATTTGGACGTCTATGGAGATTCAGCTTTGGTGGTGAATCAAATCAAAGGTGAATGGGAGACGAATCAATCTGGTTTGATACCATATAGAGATTATGCAAGGAGGATTTCAACTTTCTTTACAAAGGTTGAATTTCATCATATCCCTCGAGATGAAAATCGGATGGTAGATGCTCTCATAACACTGGCGTCAATGATTGTAGTGAAGTATTGGAATGAGGTTCCCAATTTGACTATGATGCGTCTTGATAGGCCAACTCATGTGTTTGCTGTTGAAGAAGTCAAGGATGAGAAGTCGTGGTATTACAACATCAAGTGTTTCCTCCAAAGTCATATTTACCCGCCTGAGACATCTTTGAAAGGTAAGAAGACTTTGAGAAGATTAGTTGATAATTTTTACCTTAATTGTGATGTTTTGTACAAGAGAAACTTCGATATGGTTTTGCTCAGATGCGTGGATAGACATGAAGCAGACCTATTGATGACTGAAGTCTATGAAGGTTCCTTTGGTACTCATTCCAATGGACACGCAATGGCAAAGAAGATGTTGCGAGTAGGTTACTATTGACTGACAACGGAATCTGACTGTTGCAAGTTTTTGAAGAAGTGCCACAAGTGTCAAATTTATGCAGATAAGATTCATGTTCCTCCGACACTGTTGAATATCATTTCCTCTCCATGGCCCTTCTCCATGTGGAGAATTGATATGATTGGCATGATTAAGCCTAAAGCTTCAAACGAACATCATTTTATTTTGGTGGCTATTGACTACTTCACAAAATGGGTTGAAGCGGCATCATATGCAAATGTAACCAAGCAAGTTGTTGTGAGGTTTATAAAGAATCAGATTATATGCCGATATGGTGTGCCAAGTAAGATCATTGTCGATAATGGATCGAACTTGAATAATAATATGGTAGAAGCTCTTTGCAAAGACTTCAAGATTGCACACCATAATTCTTCTCCCTACAGACCTAAGACGAATGGGGAAGTTGAAGCTGCAAACAAGAACATCAAGAAGATCATTCAGAAGATGGTTGTGATGTATAAGGATTGGCATGAGATGCTCCCATTTCCTTTGCACGGATATCGTACATCCATCTGCACTTCAACATGGGAAACCCCTTTCTCTCTTGTATATGGTATGGAATCCATGCTCCCAGTAGAGGTTGAGATCCCATCATTGGGTGTTCCAATGGAAGCCAAGTTGACTGAGGTTGAATGGTGTCAGACCAGGTATGATCAGCTGAATTTGATTGAAGAAAAGAGGTTGACTTCCATGTGTCATGGTCAGTTATATCTGCAAAGAATGAAGAAAGAATTTGATAAGAAGGTCAAACCTAGTGTTTTTAGAGAAGGTGACCTTGTGCTCAATAAGATCTTATCTTTCAAACCAGATTCTAGGGGCAAATGGACTCCTAATTACGAAGGCCCATATGTTGTTAAGAGAGCCTTTTTAAGCGGTGCTTTGATCCTTATAACTATGGATGGTGAAGAGTTCACTCGTCCTGTGAACGTAGATGCAGTCAAGAAATACTTCGCCTAAAAAAGGAAAAGAACAGCTCGCTAATTTGAAAACCCGAAATGGCGGCTTAGGCAAAAATGAGCATCTCGGTGGATTGAAAACCTAAAAGGGCGATCCAGGAAAAAGTTAGAGACATAAAACAGAAAGAATTATCCCGATAAATTAAGTACCCCACCTTGGGGAAATTTATGCAAAAATTAGGGATTACGGCAAGTAATTGCATCCTGCTGATCTTCAAACTTGAAGACGTTCTTGAGCACAACGGTTCGTTTTCATTCATCGTCTCCGATAGCAGTCAAGAGCACAATGGATATCAAAGAGTTGATAGAAGGATTAGTGATCATTGTATCCAATGTAACCCTTTTTCCATGTAAATTACAATTTTCAACATTGTAAAGATCTATGGAGTCTTGTCATTTACATACTACCATTCCATTAAATAAAGTTGGGCTTTTATCCAATTGTTTCTACTCTTATTTAATTCAGCCAAATAGTTTTAAATTTTATTATGATCATTTTTTAAAATTATTTTTTTTAAATCAAAATCATGTTTTCTTAAACATATAAAAGCATTAATTTTAAGCAATCGATTTCATTTAAAAAGAGTATCAACAACGGTTCTCCTCAAGCAGTATGCACAATTTCTCTTTCATCCCCAGCAACATTGGTCAGCACTCGATGTTTGATGATTTCTTCAGATCCCCGGCTGAGTTGGTTGATTATTCCCCAACCAAATTTATATTTGGTTCCCAGTAGAGTTAGAACATTTCGTGGTTCCGGCAGGACTTTGGTTTCCTCACCAATCGCCGTCAGATCCGCTCCCCAATCAGAGTTCCCTCCGTGTTTCTGAGCAGTTATTTATGGTTATCCCCTTTGTGGTTGTTTTCCATTTGATATGGTGTTGACCTAAAATTCCCCGCGGAGTTGATAACACTTTTCCTTAGCAGATCTCCTCCTCCCCCAGCTAGGGTTGAGCCTTCGGGAGGTTGATCTCTCTTTTCTCCAGCAGTTGTTTCCCTCTTTTGTGGATTGGTCGAGAATTGTATCGATGATTCAAATATGTGACATTTTGTATCCTTTGAGATTGTTTTGTCATCATAACCATCATATATACATCTACATCTACATATACACTCATATAATTTCATTATTGCATTATTGCGCTTTGAAACTCATTCCTGTAATTCTTATTCTCTATTATGGTGGTACTTTATCCCCATATCAGATTGGTGTTTGTCCTCCTTCAATTGTAGAGTGTCATCCCCTTAAGCAGAAAGACTTTAACCTTTCTCCTTTCTCCACTGAGTTATTTTCTGGTGGATAATGATCGTTTCAACTTCCTCCCCAGTTGATTATCTGGATGGGACCACTCCCCTTGAATTATATCCTCATTTGGTAGAGTCTTGATTGACCGTTTCTTTCTAGATCTTACCTAGATAGATATTTTTGGTCCCCTGAGAGTTTATTACCCAATAACTGGTAGTATTCTCTTTAGTGGATAGTTTGTTACTTCTTGCCCAATACCTCGGCGAAAGTAACCTTGTTTCTCCCCAGCGGATTCCTTTTCACGTTTCCCCAGAGAGTTAATCCTTGATATGTTCATCTTAACTGATGATGGATTTCTTTCTCTTTGTGGTATTCTACCCAGTAAAAAGGTAGTTGTAATCCTTATTTTTATTCCCTAGAGAGTTAATCCTTGATATGTTCATCTTAACCGATGACGGATTTCTTTCTCTTTGCGGTCTTCTGCCCAGTAACCGATAGTTGTAAATCCTGCTTTTTCTCCCTTTGCAGAGTTTATCCTTGATATGTTCATCCTAACCGGTGACAGGTATTCTCTTTGATGGTATTCTATCCAGTAACTGATAGATATAATCCCTATTTCTCTCCTCGAAGTCTATCCTTGATATGTTCATCCTAACCGGTGACGGATATTCTCTCTGATGGTATTCTATCCAGCATTCGATAGATGTAATTCCTATTTTTATTGTTCGGGTGGTTTATCCTTGATATGTTCATCTTAACCGATGATGGATATCCTCCTAAACATCCCCAGGCAAGAATATCCTTGATATGTTCATCCTAACCGATGACGGATTTTCTTTCCTTTGAGTTTATCCTTGATATGTTCACTCTAACCAGTGACGGATATTCTCTCCTTGTGGTCTTCTGCCCAGTAGCCGGTAGTTGTAAATCCTATTTTCAGTTTTTCCCCAGCAAGGCTATTCTTACCCAGTGACCGGGAATGAATACATCCCCTGGCGGCCCTCAGTGAGTCATCCTTGATATATTTACTCTAACCGGTAACGGATGTCTTTCCTGTCAGATTTTATTATCTCCTTACCCAGTAACTGGTAGTGGAAGATAGATTTCTGCTCCTCCTGTGTTGAAGTTTGTTTCTTCCCCCAGTTGAGTTGAGTGTGTATTTCCTTTGTGAAATTGCTCTTCCTGTATGATTCGAGTATTTTAGTTTTATTCTAATCTACCCGTTTCCCCTGCAGGCTTTCCCTTTGTTTCCCGACTGAGTCTTTACATTCTCATGGAATTCTTCTAGTCCCCCAGTTGTTTTAAGTCGTAGTCTGGCCTACGCACACCCCTTTCCCCCCCCCCCCAAAGTCTTTGTCTCCCCAGTGAGTTTTCCTTAGGAAAATGTATTACATTCCTATGGACTTTCAGTCTCTCCGAATTCTTTTCCTTTATGGCAACAATTCCCCACAAAGATTTATTTTAACATTCATATCATATGCATCATGAGGTCTCTTAGGGACTAAAATTTGTTTCTATATGTTGTTATTTAAGCCCATTCTACTGAGTCGATACGAAGATTTTAACCTTCACCTCCTCAGTTAGAATGTCCGTAAACAGGGGCAGCAGTAAGACCCCAATTTTGACCCTAAGATCCCTCATGTTACACTCATCATATGTATTAGCATTGGGATCATACCCTGGAATCCTCCTTACCCCTCTTCCATTGGGTTTGTTTTGGGAGAGATCACCAAGCACTATGTAATTGTATCATACTTGTTATTTTATCATTCACTAACCAAAATACCAAAAATATGTCTTTGCATTTGTCCAACTCTTTTGTAGGTAGGGCACATGATCACCATTGATCTATCAAGTTCACATCTAGGGTTTAATACCCTCATTGCTAAAAGCTCAACCAATAAATAATCCACAATGGTTCTAGGAATCATATATGAGTCCCAATTATCTCTACATGTTATTTTGATCAAGAATTCTTCAAGAGTTTGGAGTTGGTTTGCCTTGGTAACCCTAGTTCATCTAGGTATCTTGAGTAACTTCTTCAACAAGCTTCTTCACCCATTGATCAAATACTTCAAGGTACACTTATAATTTCATCATCTTATGCATATATGATCTCCCATGAGCCTAAAAAGTCAATAGAATGGCAAGTTAGCAAGTTGGTTGATGGTAGTTGGCCAAATGAATTCATCTGATCAAAACTGGCTCGCCCTAGACCTTATCTCCTACCATTTTCATCATATGAAAATGATTCCAAGATAAAAGTTACTTTAAATGAAATTCCAAACAACTTTCATGTTGAGGTCTAGAGCTAGATTTGCTTGGAAAGTCATTGTTTATGTTGAAACATTATAGGTCATTTTGTCTAAACTCTAATTAGAAAGTCAACTTCCCAAGGCCATAACTTACTCAATTTTTATGCGATGAAATATTTCCAAGTTGCACAATCAAATTCAAGGTGTCTACTTCAACTTTTATGTTTGGAGTGAGAGCTAAATCAACTTTTATGAACATGTGATATGAGGATAGATTATAGGTCATTTTGGACCAATACCATTGAACAAGTGATTTTCCTCAACTTCAAAAATGCATAACTCTCTCATCCCAAATCCAAAGGATGTCAAATTGGTGACCATTTTGAAGGTATTTGAAAGGATACAACTTTGATGAAGACACTTTTCTCATTTGGAGCTCATATAAAAGGTTAGCCACGGTGGAATAATTGAACATATGGCTTGACACTTAGAAAACAAGTTTTTATTTATTATCATCCTTTTGGTGATAACAAGTTTTGTTATTGGTCGTACCTTCATCCTTTTGGTGATGGTGATCATTGAAGTTATTGACTTATTATCATCCTTTTGGTGATAACGAGTTTTGTTGTTTGAACTTACCTTCATCCTTTTGGTGACGGTGATCTTTGAAGTTGATGAATTAACTATCATCCTTTTGGTTATAGTCTTGTTATTATCCTTTCGGTAATGGAAAGCTTTATCAGGACAACCATCATCCTTTTGGTGACGGACATCATCCTTTTGGTGATGGAAATCTTTGAATTTTATTGGACTAAACCATCATCTGTTGGTGATGATCATGTTGGTTATTGTGTCCAACTATCCCCTTTTGGTGACAACAAGTTTGGTTATTAATCTTACCATCATCCTTTTAGTGATGGCTACCTTTGAAGCTTGGTTTAACCATCATCCTTTTGGTGATGACGATCCTGGAAATCATGGTGAGTTACTATCATCCTATTGGTGGTGGCAATTAACTCTACAGTCATCCTTTTGGTGCCAGAAAACCTTTTCAGTTTTAGTCTTACCATTGTCCTCAGGTCAATGACGACCTTTGCAAGATTTGAGTGTCGACTCGAGGGTTGGCATTGATTTGATGTTCTACCCCTAATACCTTGGTGTTGTTAGAAATCGTTACATTTTCTTTCTGCATTTCTTCATTGCATTTCAAAGGACAAAATTTGGGTCTTTTCGTATTTAATTACCTTCCACCACGAATATATGAAGACTGTTGTCCTTCTTACTTCCAGTTCAAGTTAATTAAATAGGGGCAGTTGTCATACCCCAATTTTGTCCAGGCATTTTTTAATTTTTCATAAATTTGATTTCATTTTTGATTTGCATCATATGTACAACATGACATGCATTTCATCATGAATAACACCTAAAATATCAGTCGGGATAAATTCTTGAATATACAGACAAATTGGTTAAATCGTTTCTAAAGTACGTGCAAAATCAACGGGTAAAAAGTTTCAAAATTAAAATTGCAGATGTCAGTATTATTAATTTACGGTTCGCGCAGTTTAACCTGGTGTGCTCGTCATATTTTTCAGCGACTTTTTCGGCTGCATTTTAATCTGTCAGAGCCTTTTAACCGATGAAAATTTATTCCAAAATAAAAAGAAACGCTGTATTTTTTCAATAAGTATATTTCGTGCTGATCATTTTAGTTCGTCCGATTTAATTTTTCGAGCAAATTTTTGCCCGACTTTTATTCATTTCTAATTGTATTAATTTTATTCTTTCGCCTAAATATTTTGAAAAAATAAATAGAATTTTTCATGTTCTTATTTTAATTTTATCATGATTATTTGAAAAGTTGTGAATTTTATTTGAATTAATTGATTTAACCCCATTTAAATCAATTAAATCATCTAGAAAGGGCAACTTTGCCATTTTTAAATTAGTTGTGTTTCTTTGAGCCAATCGGGATCGTCGATTCAAATTTATCAATGATCCTCATTAGCAATCCACACTTATTCCATTTATCCAATCAAAAATTAGAATTTTATTAATACTATTATAAAAAAATCTGAAAAAATAAATAAAATAAAAAGTCTCCAATACTCTCCCTCTCGCTGGCAAAGGAAGGAAAGAATCTTATCCTCTTCTTTGGTAACAACTATCACCCACATCATGGGCCAACGGTAATAAAGAAAAATTAGCTTTGACAGTTGGGACCACTGGATCACAGACGAGGCTTACCCACTAAAAAGAACTCTCTCTCTCTCTCTCTCTCTCTCTCTCTCTGCGGAGTAAAAAGGAAAAAGAGAGGTAACCTACCTCATGTCCTCCCCCTCTCGACGTGACAGCGAGAAAAAAAAATGAAAGGGTGGCCATTATCACCTCACTCTGTACTCTGACCTTAGCACACAAAAAATACTCTCACAGGCGAAAGGAGAGGAGCTCTCTCTTAAAAGAATAAAAAACAAAAAAATCTGAGAAAAGAAAAGGAAGATGTCGTCTTCTTCCTCAGACCCATTTGAACAGCGCCATCACCTTCACTCACTCTCATCCATTCCGCCGACGAACAACCCTCCAACCATCGCGCAAACACTAAACCCGCCTTCCTCTCCTTCACTCTTCACGCCTCTGTCGCGTCTTCATTGCCACACGCCACCACACATCCCTCTGTCTTCTCCATTTCACTCTTACCATCACTGTTTCACACACCTCAAAACCTCAACAACAACATCATCTCTAAACACAACAACCTCCTCGATTTTATGCTTTCCGCCGGAACTCGTACTACATAATATTTATCATGTATCCTCTCCCTCCGATCTGTCTCCAACAGACCTCACACCGCCAGAAATCCCTCCGCAGCCCTGATACCGTTCACGAACTCCATTCTAAAAACACCGTGCGCTACCACGTCGTCATCATCTAACACCGTTTCAATCTCCACCGTTCTTTAAACGCCGCCGCGGTCAACTCCATCCACACCTCTTCCGATCCACAAGCCTCAACGTCGGAAAGGAAGCTTCAGCCAGAAACATGGTTATTCAACAAATAGCAAGCATCACTAAACCATGGTTACTCCACAGTGGCAAAGTTCGTCCAAGATACCATAGTGTCAATAACAGAGCAACCATATGACGAATATACCCTACTCGAGTTCGGTTGGTACTTCATCATTTCTATTAATTAGAATTATGTTTATTGTCATTTAAATAGTTATCTTGCTGATGGTTTAAATATAGTTGCATTGTTGATTTGCTTGAGGGCATGACGCTACCCTGGGTTATTAAGGGAGGAAGATACCATTTGATTATGTTTTGCTGGTCTAAGTTAGTTGTTATTTTTTTATGCTTTATTTATAATTTTGGATTTAAACTCTAAAACCCAATGATAAATACATCCTCTGTTTATGTTTCGTTCATAATTTTTGGGATTGAACTCTAGAGCCCAAATGCTGAATGCACCCTCTATTTGTGCATATTGAATGTTCTGTTCAAATTGTAAATATGGTATTTGTTAAATTTTGAGAATTGTATGGAATTATCAATTTTGTAAATATTGTAATACGTGGTTGTTTGGTTTCTATTTCGTTGCGCCTTAAATCAGATTTTAATCCGCAAATTTGATAATGTAATGTCGCTATGCCGCCCAAGTTTCAATATATCAATAGAGCATTCCACCGATTTTCAACCCACATACGACGTTTTGATTCCGTTGTCGTTATGTACAAACGGTTTTGAGCACACCGATTTAATTCAATCCGTTAAATCAACATTGATATTTATTTCTACCACTTCTAATTAAATTAGTTCATTAATTAAAACTTTAATTAATTAGTTAATTTTAATTAATTAATTTTAATTAATTAATTTTAATTAACTTAATTATTTAACCCAATTAAATAATTTTGATAATTAATCTTAATTAGCTTAATTAATCGATTTAACTAAATTTTAGTCAATTAACTTTGGTAATAAAAAATTGATCGATTTCTTTCACTACCACTATTTCGCATCATTTCTAAATCAAAACCCATTTAATCTCATTCATAAGCAAAACCTTGGTTCAATGCCAAGTGATTCAGTTAAAATTCGATTAAATCCTTGCCAAGGTGAATTTAAATCCTTTCAAAATAATATAAATCCTCAAAACTTCTTAAATCTAAATTTTGGATGAAAAAAGAATATAGGAAGCGTTCGCTTCACTATTTCTCAAGTACTCGAACGATTGGCGCACGCCATATTGTTCGAATTCTTGTCACCCGATTAAAATCTCAATCATTACAATTTCAAATGACTTCTCCAAATTAAATACCATTCCTAAAGACTTTATTTTTCATAATTTAAATTTTTTGATGAAAAAGAGTATAAGAGGCGTTCGCTTCGTTATCTCCCGAGTATTCTAATGATTGGCGTATGCCATATTGTTCGAATTCTTGTCATCCAATTAAAACTGCAATCATATAAATTCAAATCACTTTCCAAACCAAACATAACTTCTAAGAATAATTTTTTTTTTACAAATTAAAATTCGGATGAAGAATTATGGGAGGCGTTCGCCTCACCATCTCTCGAATAATTGAATAATTGACGCTCGCCATATTGCTAAAATTATCAATTTCCGATTAAAGCTGCAATCTTACAAGCTTAAAACTAATTATAATACCTAAAGGATATTTCTTTTATAAATTAAATATCGGATGATAAAAGATGGGAGGCGTTCGCCTCACCATCTTTCGAATAATTGAATGATTGGCGCTCGCCATATTGCTCAAATTATCGACTTCCAAGTTAAAAAAAACATGTTAAATGAACTTGGATAAAGGAATAGGCAGCGCCCACCTCATTATTCCTTGAATAAGTAAGTGGGAGGCGTGCGCCTCACTATCGTGCATATTCGATTTCCGCAAATAAACTTTTAATAAAAATTTAAACGAAAAGGGAGTAGAAGGCGTTCGCCTTATTATTCCTCGAAAGAATCAAACGATTGGTGTGCACCATATTGCTCAATCTTTTGTCGTTCTTCAAAGATATCTCAAACATATTGAACCTAACTTCTCGCCCCCGTGCAATCAAAACCAATCAAACAAAACATCTAACATATTAATTCAACTTGTCACCCCCGCGTGACCAAAACTCTTGTAAAAAAGAACATTGTTTAATCCTTTCTAATGCGCACAAAAAACTAGTGCTTAAGCCTCCTCCGAGAGTAGACAAGCCAACGTTTAGCCTTTAGAAGGCAATCTAGATAATCGTTCATTATAAGACAGCAACAAACTGTAGTCCCCGAACTACAAATGCTCCGATTTCCTTATTGCATCATAAGGATACGTAGGCACGAGATTGCGATATCTTGGCGAGGACACTAATAAAAAACCACAATTTTCCCCCTTTCTAAGGTCCCCATCCATATCTATCATCTATTTTAATCACTCGAAGAAAGCAAATAACATTCAAATAGTAAATTAGACTAAAAGGTTCCCGTTGAGTACAACGGACGTGAGCGGTGCTAATACCTTCCCCTTGTGTAATCGACTCCCAAACCCGAATATGGTTGCGACGACCATTATTCTATTTTCTCAAAGGTTTTATCAATATTTTCCTATTCCTTCATTGGGATAAATAAAGTTCGGTGGCGACTCTGTTCGAACAAAATTTTTCCGCGTCCATCGTGAGGGATCGCATTTTTTTCGAGGTGCGACAATATGATTGCTAAGTCAAGTGATGAAGAAGAGCATGTTGAGTATTTGTTGAAGTTATTCCAGCGTTTGAGAAAGTATAAACTCTACTTGAATCCCAATAAGTGTACTTTTTGTGTTTGCTCTGGTAAGTCGTTGGACTTTATTGTCAGCGAGAATGGTATTGAAGTTTATTCTGCCAAGGTCAAAGTAATACAAGAGATGCCTGCACCCAAAAATAAGAAGCAAGTAAGAGGTTTTCTAGTCCGCTTGAACTATATCTAAAGATTTATATCGCATATGACTGCCACATGTGCGCCTATATTTAAGCTTCTTTGGAAAGATCAGTCTTGTGATTGGACCGAGGATTGCCAAAAAGCTTTTGATAGTATCAAAGAATATCTTCGTGAGCCTCCGATTCTGTCTCCACCTGTTGAAGGAAGACCTTTAATCATGTATTTGACTGTGCTTGAAGAAAGTATGGGTTGTGTTCTTGGTCAGCAAGATGAATCTGGGAAGAAAGAATATGCAATTTACTACCTCAGTAAGAAGTTAATCGACTGTGAAACTCGGTATTCTATGTTTGAGGAGACATGTTACGCATTGGCTTGGGCTGCTAAGAGTTTGCACCAGTATATGTTGAATCATATTACTTGGTTGATATCCAAAATGGATCCAATCAAGTACATTTTTGAGAAGCCTGCTTTAATTAGGAGGATTGTCTGTTGGCAGATGTTATTGTCTGAGTATGATATTGAATATCGATCTCAAAAAGCTATTGAAGATGTTAGTGTCTTGGTTGACCATTTGGCTCACCAGCCTATTGAAGATTATCAGTCAGTGTAGTATGATTTTCCTGACTAAGAGATTTTGTACTTGAAGATGAAAGATTGTGATGAACCATTGCTTGAAGAAGGGCCAGAACCTGGTTCCCGTTGGGGAATGGCATTTGATGGAGTTGTTACTTCATATGGTAATGACATTATGGCAGTGATTATTACTCCTCAAGGCACTCATTTTCCTTTTACAGTTAGATTGACCTTCAAATATACAAACAATATGGCATGGAAGTTGTGCTCCCCATGGAGGTTGAGATCCTATCATTATGTGTATTGATGGAAGCCAAGTTGACATAAGCTGAATGGTGCCAGACCAGATATGATCATTTGAATTTAATTGAAGAGAAGAGATTGACTGCCATGTGCCATGGTCAGTTATATCAACAAAGAATGAATAAAGCTTTTGATAAGAAGGTCAAGCCTCGTGTTTTCAGAGAAGGTGACCTCGTGCTCAAGAAGATTCTATCTTTCAAACTTGATGCTATGGGCAAATGGACTCGTAATTATGAAGGCTCGTATGTTGTTAAGAGAGCCTTTTCAGGCAGTGCTTTGATTCTTACAACTATGGATGGTGAAGAGTTCACGCGTCCTGTGAATGCCAATGCAGTCAAGAAATACTTTGCCTAAAAAAAGAAAAGAACAACTCGCTAAGTTTAAAACCGAAAGGGCGGCTTAGGAAAAAATGAGCGCTTCAGTGGATTGAAAACCCAAAAGGGAGATCCAGGCAAAAGTTAGAGACATAAAATAGAAAATTATCCTGGTAGATTGAGTATCCACCTTGGGGAAATCTAGGCAAAAATTAGGGATTATGGCAAGTAACTGCATCCGGCTAGGCCTGATCGTTGAAGCAGTTTTGAGCAATCATTTGGTTCCGATTTATCATTCTCTTCCTTCAGACAAGCACAATGGATTTCGAAGTTGGTAGGGAGAGTAGTGGTCATTGTATTCAATGTAGCCCTTTTCCATGCAAATTACCATTTTCAAACTTTGTAAAGATTCATGGAGTCACGCCATTTGCGGACTACCATTCTATTAAACAAAATTGAGCTTTTATCCAATTATTTGTTATTCTTATTTGTTTCTGTTTTAACATTGAATTTTTATGATGATAATTTTGAAATAAATAAATCAATAAACAATCATTTTTCCTAAATAATAAGGCATTTACTTTAAGAACGGTCAATTACAAAAAAGGAATGTCAACAACAATCTCAAGGACGGTAAGTCTTGATATGTGAAGCATTGTTGGTCTTCCCTGAGCATTGGTTTGGTGACTTTACCTCCACAACAATTTGTCGTTCATCCCCAGCATGGTTGATGGGTTGCCACCCCCAAGAAATTTATCTTACCCGGTAGAGCTGATGTGTTGTTCCCTTTGCAATTCATCCTTCTCCGGTTGAGGCGTTCATGTTTTTGCATTTTTCTTAGTTTGTATATTGGTGAATGAACCCTGGATTATCGTGAAAGCTTTATTTGGTCTCCAGATCCCTAACACATTTATTTATTTGTTGCATAACCATGACAGTTTCTCCCCTGTGTGACTCTGCAGATCCAGTTAACATTTTTTGTACCTTGGAATTGGTTTATTTCTCAATCTCCAAGAAGAGTTTGATGACTATTGTTTTCCTTTTGAGGAAGTTATTGTTGATCTTTGTATCCTCCTATGGTTTTTGACTTGTCTTGGAAGATTGTTGTATCCACCAAGTGAAGCCCCACCGAGATGTTTTTGGAATCCCCAATAGATTGTCTGGATCTCCCCACTCAAGATTTACCACTTATTGTGACTTGAAACTCTAGCTGAATTTCTTCTTCTGATAGAAGATTTCTTCATTCAGGCAATATTTGGTTCTAAGCAGTATTGATGATGTCCCCTGCAAGGTTGTCTCCCATTTGATACGGTGTTGACTAAAATTCCCCATAATGGTGACTTATTGCTCTGGTGAGTATTCTCAGTAAATCCCTCTTTATCCGCAACACTTTAGGTTGGATGCATGTTCTCCATGCCTTTCCCCAAACAGAGTTGATTTAGATTAATGTATTCTCATTCTCCCTTGAGTTGTGGTTGTATGCCATCCTGGGGAATTGAATTTATTTTGAGTTAGGATTTATATCCTCAATGATTTATTTTTCATCCCTAACCGGTTCTCCAGTGGGTGTTTCCATCCTATCGAGATTAGCCGAGTATCTAGTTGTGATGATTCAGATTTTCGTTATTTGTATCCTTTGTGCTCGTTCGTCAGCATAATCATATACATGCATAAAACACATCATTAGATACTTCATTGTGAATTATTATCATATTGACCTTTTTTCTGATCCCCTGCTTTGGTGATATTACTTCCCCATGCAGATTTGGTGTGTCTGTCCTCCTTAAATTGTAGAGTGTCAGTCCCTTAAGCAGAAAGAGTTTATCCTTTATCCTTCCCCACTAAGTTATTTCCTCGTGGATGATTGTTATTTCAGTCTCCTCCCCAGTTCATTATCTGGATGGAACCATTCCCCTTGAGCTATATCCTCATTGGGTCGAGTCTTGTTTGACCGTTTCTTTCTAGTTCTTACCTAGATAGATCTTTTGGTCCCCCAAAAGTTTATTACCCAGTAACTGGTAATATTCTTCTTGATGTTGAGTACTTTGCCCGTGTTAATTTACCTAATAATGGGTAAAAGGTAATTTACTTCTTTGTTTTTCCCAGCGAATTCATTTTTTTGTTTCCCCAGCAAGTCTATCCTTGATATGTTCATCTTAACCAATGACATATATCCTTCTTGTTTGGTATTCTACCCAGTAAAAAGTTTGTTGTAATTCCTTCTTTCCCTATAAGAGTTCATCCTTAATATGTTCACTATGGATAAACTTAACGTCAATAAAACCAGAGTCGCCACCACGCTTTTATTGTTTCCAAAGGAAAAAGGGAAAAGTACGAACAAAACCCAAAGATAAGAAGTTTTCAAATCAAAACTAATAAAATTCCAGAGATTACAGGTAAGGGGGTTGGTTACATAGAGGGAAGGTGTTAGCACCCAAAGTGTCCTAGGTACTCCTAGGGAGCCTTTTTTTATGTGTGTATGTGTTTTTGGTATAAAAGATGTTTGCAACAAATAGAGTGTGGGGATGAGAAAAGAATTCATTAATTATATTTTTGTGTTTGACAAGATCTTAGGACTTGTGTCTATGTACCAACATAAAAATGAGGGATCAAAACCTCGTAGTTCGTGGTATCAATTTCAAAATGAGTGGATTGCTTTTAATCAAAATATGAGTTTAAAAGAGGCACAAAGGGCCCAAAAGTTTGAATGAGTGTTAGTTTTTTTTGTCTTTTGAAATTTTAAGTCAATATGGTTAAATTTATTTACAAGTTTGATTAAGAAAAGAGTTTAAAATGCAATGGCATAAGGCCAAAGTTTCTAATTTTTGCAATAAAGTCTAGTTTTGAAATTACAAGTAAAGAAAGTTTTTGAAAATGGGGGAGAGATTTTGATATTTAAGAAATGGGAGGAGATGAAGAGATTAATCCTAAGCATAAAATTAAAAGTTAAGAGTTGAAAAGATCTGACGAATGAGATGCAATCCAATAGACAAGAATGTCATATAGAAAACCCACTTCCCCTTTGGACTTTGAATCAAGCAATAATCAGCAAGCAATTAGCAATATTAAGCATCATGTAGATCAAGGCATCAAATAAAGATAGACACATTCAGGCAAGAAAATCCCATAGCTAGAAGTCTTTTTTGTCTTCTCATGTATCAGATGAAATACTCTTTGATCACCTCAGAAGAAGATATTAGACACAAGATCAAAATAACAGTTGCATCAAGACCATGTAGCAGATGAATTCAAGGGGAACCCAATACTTGCATCAGATGAAAGCTCAAATCATAATAATTTGGTCTCAGAAATGTTGGCATTGGCCAAATCCTTTTGCTTATGGAATGTTGCCTAATTCTAAGTCCAAAAGTTCAGATCGAATCCAACAGTCCACACAAACATTTTTTAGGGTTTTTGTTGTTTATTAAGTATTTTAAGGTCCTAAGACCACAAACACGAACAAAATATACAAACAAATATATACAATCACAATATATGGCTCAAATGAGCAAAGTGAAAATGGCATAAACATAAACAAGTTAAATGATATGTAAAATGATAAATAAAATGGTAAATGACTTGAATTTAAATTGCATAAAGTAAATGACTTGAAATTAAATTGCATAAAGTAAATGACTTGAAAGTAAAGCAAGGTTAATAATAGTTAGTGTTAGTCAAAGTTAATTAGATGTTAGTGGATTTTTGCTTTTTAATTGATTAAGTCATTCTTTGGAGAACACTCAACTCTCTATTCACAAGCATGGGTCCTTGTGTCATACCCTAAATTTTACCCTGAGTTTTCACTCGCATCAGCATAGCATAATCTATCTGTCTTGTCGTACATTTCATCAGTTAAAAGCATTCATCAGGTTTTAGATGGAAAATCAGGAGTTCTTGCATTTTATTTGATCTTGATGACATTCATTCAGTCATCTATTGATTCAGAGATCAAAATCCTTGATTTTTCTATCTCTATGATTCATTCATCCATTGCATCGTGTTTCAGAGGTTCAGAGGGTGACAATCAAGAGTATTATCGTCATCTGTATCTTTGTAAAGTTTTGTTTGTGATTGAAAATCAGAAGTAAATGGTCCAAGGGTGATTTAGTTACATCTGACTGTCTGTTCACGGTTATTCACTCAGCAATTCAAAAGAAAAAAGAGAAAAATTAAAAAGGAGTAGCATAAACATTGTTCCTCTTCATCTACCGTTTAAGTTATATATATATATATATAATATATATATATATATATATATATATATATATATATATATATATATATATATATATATACTTTTGTTTTTGTTTTTGTTTATATTTATATTTTTTCTTTTTTTCTTTTGATATATACACTTCATTGATTTTTAGTTATATATATATATACTTATGTGTTTCTGTGTTTCTGTTAGTTTTATATACTATATATTATATATCATATATAATATATACTTTAGTTTTATAATATATACTTTGTTTTAGTGATACCACTACACTTTCGTCTTGGGATATATGTATATAATATAGTGCTTTAAGTTTTTTATATAAATATATATCTTTTAAATTTTTAAATTATATATATTACCTTTTGTTTAAAGTTTTATATGCATATATTTTTTTGTTTATTAAACTTTATATTAATATAGATTTTTGGGCTTATATTGAGTTTTATGCATATACACATATATACGGTGTCTTAATACGATTTTAAATAAAAATTTATTTTTAGTTTTATTTTGATTATGTAGCAATGCAGATTCATTGTGGATAACATATGTGTTTTGTGTTAGCTTTCTTGTTTTCCTATTACTTTGAGTTGATGCAATTTTTTTTTGCAATGTTCCTATAATAATAACAATATGCTATTTTGGAGCTTAAATCCAATTTAGCTTCTGAAAATTGCTTAGACGCATAGAGTTTAATGACCAACCTCTGAAAGGGTGATTTCTACATGAATCGCATTACGATTGTTTAATACAGTGCTAATTTTTTTTAGTTTAACTTCCGATTTTACTTCGAGTCTCTTGGCTTTCTCTTGGGCCTTGTTACAACGAGATCCTTTTATTGTTGTAATTGTCTTTCAAAACTTGTATGATTTAGTTATTGTGTTGTATCCTTATTCGATAAAATGTACCCCATTCCCGAAAATGTATAATAAATTTATCACTTTCATTTACTTTATTGTATCATTTGATTGTTAATTCAAAGATTAAAATCAATCTTTTTTAGAAAAATAACAAAAACAAATACTCGATCCAACGTCGAGCAATTTTTTTAAAAAAATAGAACCATTTCCACTATCCATTTCTCCGTCATTTTCAAAACCCTTAAATCATTCCATTCTGTTTCGATTCAAGCCCAAAGAATAAAAACCTTGATCCAACATCGAGTGTCTTTTCACTAATCAGATCCAAAACACTTGATCATAATTAAACACCATTTCATTAAAGATGAAAAGGGGGTGATCTCGAGCCTTCGATTCCTCTCCTCAATTACTTGAATACGAGTAGCCTTACTCAGCCATTCGAGCAATTGTCATCTGTTAAAAAACTACCAGGCCCCCGCCACATCCAAACTCTTTTCATAATTAAAACTTTAAGTCAAAACTCATTTTCATTACAAACTTGGACAAAAAAGGAGGTGGTCTGGACCCTTCCATTCCCTTCCCCGAGTACTTGGATACGAGTAGCCTTACTCGGTCATTCAAGTATTTGTCGTCCGTCTAAAATACATTAAGATTATTTAAATCCTTTTACAATTAGGGATGAAAAGGGAGATGGTCTAGAGCCTTCTATTCTTCTTCTCGAGTACTTGGATACGAGTAGTCTTACTCGTCCAATCGAGTAATTGTCATCCAACAAAACACTCAACTCATCAAACTTGTTTTCCGCCCTTGTGCGACCCCGAAAACATTTTCAGAAAAGAGTATGCAACATCCATTTTGATGCAAAACAAACAAAGACTTCACCCTCCAAGAGTGAGCAGCAAGTAAAGGTTTAATCGTTCAAATATGATCCAAGCATCACTCTTTTTAAAAGCAATCCACACAGTAGTTCTCTTTGGGTAGAACTACATATGTCTTGAGTTCTTCATAGCACCTGAAGATACGTAGGAGCAGGATGAAATCTTGTCAGGCACATTAATATTAAACAACCTAAGTCTTTCTTTTCTTCCTTTCTTTTTCTTGCTTAGTAAGTAGAAGATAACATTTAACATTAGCTAACACTCTATCGTAAATTTAACTAAGTGGTTCCCGTTGAGTACAATGAACGTGAGGGGTCCTAATACCTTCCCCTTGCGTAACCGACTCCCGAACCCAAATTTGGTTGCGAAGACCATTTTCTTTCTGTTGTTTTTCATGGGTTTTATCGATATTTTTCATTTTCTACCAACAGCGCCTTCTCTCCTCCAACAATCACCAGTTTGCCATTCTTGACAAATTTCAATTTCTGATGTAGAGTGAAGGTAACAACCCCTGCCTCATAAGTCCGTGGTCTTCCCAATAAACAGATGTAGGTCGGGTGGATATCCATTACTTGAAAAGTAATATGAAAATCACTCGGACCTATCTTGACTGGAAGGTCCACTTTGTAAGAACAAAACTGGTTCTACAATAGATTTCTAAGATTTTGATGATAACAAAGGATGAAACCAAAAATGGCACTCTAACGAGATTTTTTCTAAGTGTACAGGACTCTGAACACTCATGCAGGACTCTGAACACTTACGGAGGACTCTGACCATATATCAGATGCAAACATATGTCAGATACAAAGTATTAGATGATCAGACGCCGCTAAGGAAGGAGTACGACCAGGACGCTCTGATTCTGATCAAAGAAAGACAGCAAAAAGTCAGAAGCTCCAACAAACTATTGGTTGTAAACTCTGATACTTAAGAAGTCCAGAACACTGAGAACCTCTGATAAAGTCAGACGTAATCATCCTCTGAAGATTGACTCTGACACATCAAGATTATGATGAAGACTCACAAGTCAAGAAAGCGTAACGGAAAGAAATCTCACTATGGAAAGGAAATATTTTAAGAAAGAATTTAAGAGGCGGACAAAATGGTTATAGAAAGAAACAACAGAAGTAATGACATTAAATACTCATCAAAGACCAAGATTCTGCCATCACTCCAACGGTCCTTCTCAACTACTATATAAAGGACAGATTACTCCTCTAGAGAAACACACTTGAGACGCACAGAAACATCATTCATATTCTCTCTCAATTTTCACGAGTTGCTGCTCTTGCATGAAAAACTCTTGCTCCAATACTTTTTGTAATACTTGCTTACTGTTAGAAGCGCTCTACATTACAACTCTGTTTTGCTTAAATTATTTTTGTTCCTCAAGTGACTCTGCGCAATTTGTATACTTGAGAGGGCTAAGAGATTATTCTCTTAGACGATTGGTTGTGTAATCTTTCAAGATTAGTGGATTAAGTCCTTTTTGAAGGCGAAATTACCTTGGCCGGGTGGACTGGAGTAGTTTGTTTTTTTAAGCGAACCAGTATAAAATTTTTGTGTTCTTATTTTCTTGAAAAAGCTTTTATTTCCAAAACAATTCAACCCCCCCCCCCCCCCCCCCCCCCTTTCTTGTTTTTCTCACCTTCAGTTGGTATCAGAGCTTCAGCTCTGTTATTGATTTTCTAATCAAACACTTAACAGTGTAGAGAGATCCAGAGTGAGAAAAACTATGGCCAACACCAATGAAAGAGATAGTTACAATGCTAAACCTCCAGTCTTTGATGGAGAGAAATTTAATTATTGGAAAGACAGAATTGAAAGTTTCTTTTTGGGCTATGACACTGATCTCTGGGACATTATCACAATTGGCTACACACCACCTATGACAGATGCTGGAGTTGCTATTCCCATAAGCAAAATGTCACATGATCAGAAGCGTGAATTCAAGAACCATCACAAAGCCAGAACGATATTACTCAATGCCATTTCCTACAATGAATATGAGAAGATCACCAACAGGGAAACAACTAAAGAAATACTTGACTCCCTGAGGATGACTCATGAAGGAAATTCTCAAGTCAAAGAAACAAAGGCTCTGGCTCTAATCCAGAAATATGAAGCCTTCAAAATGGAGGATGATGAAGCTGTAGAGGTAATGTTTTTTAGATTCCAAACTTTAATTGTAGGACTCAAAGTGCTAGATAAAGGACATACAACTGCGGACCATGTCAAAAAGATCATCAGAAGCTTGCCAAAGAAATGGAGACCCATGGTTACAGCCTTAAAGGATCTGAACAACATCAGCCTTGAAGAACTCGTCAGTTCACTCAGAAGTCACGAGATAGAACTGGAGGAAGATGAGCCTCAGAAGAAGATCAAGTCTGTAGCACTAAAGTCCAGATCAGAAAGACGCAAGTCTAATAGAAACAAAGTCTTCCAGGCTGAAGAAGAAGACATTGATGACTCTGAAAAAGAAGACTCTGGCGATGAGGAAGAATTGTCCCTTTTAACCATAAAAGTAAAACAACTCTGGAGAAAAAGGAACAATAACTTCAGAAAACCAAGATCCAAAGGAGATCGATCAGAACCAACTTCAAAAGGTAAATCTAACAAAGATATAACTTGTTATGAATGTAAGGAAACAGGTCATTACATAAACGAATGTCCCAAGTTGAAGAAAGAAAGCTCCATAAGAGAAAATTTCAAGAAAAATTCCTTCAGAACCAAAAAGGGACTGATGGCTACCTGGGATGACAGTGGATCTGACTCATCGGAATCAGACTCTGATGAACAGGTAATTGTGGCACTTAGGGCTACCACCTCCAGATATACATCAGATGGAGAATCTGAATCCGGAGAGGTATTTTCTGATCTTTCTCGCTCTGACCTTGAATCATGCCTATTTGAAACTCTAAACTCATATCAAAAACTTAAACAAAAATTTAAAGCTGTAAAAGAGGTGCTTGAAGAAACCCTCGAAGAATGTGGTAAACTTGAGATAACAATTTCAGATCTAAAAGATGAAAACCGAATTTTGACATTAGAAAGAGATTCCACAAACAAACAATGTTTAAAACTTGAAGAAGCGTTATCTCAAGCTCCACAAACTTCAAACACAGTAATTTATAAATATGAAAAATCTTTTCAAAAGTTTCTGAAGAATGGGATAGAGAGAAGCAGAATGGCATCCATGATTTATGGGGTCAGTCAAAATAATAGAAGAGGAATTGGGTATGATCCTAGTGAAGATAAATCTTCTACTAATGACAAACCTAAATCTCCGTTTTCTTATCACTATACACATACACAAGCACAACATTTTGATAATGCCAGAAAACCCAAAGTGTTAAGAAACTCTGGGAAAACTAATAACAAAGGACCCAAAAGATTCTGGGTACCAAAGGATAAGATTGTTTATGTTGCAGATATCTTATGCAGTAGAGTTAAGACACCAGTCATGGTACCTGGACTCTGGATGCTCGCGACACATGACGGGAAGAAAGTATATGTTCCAAAACCTGGAACTTAAAGATGTTGGCTTCACAGGTTTCAGAGGAAATCAGAAAGGAAGGATCAGAGGCTCCGGAGCTATTGGTAATGGTACTCTTCCCTCTATATCTGATGTTATCTATGTAGAAGGATTAATGCATAATCTGTTATCAATAAGTCAGATGAGTGATAACGGGTATGACGTAACCTTCAATCAAAAAACATGTAAAGCAATTAATCAGAATAATGGAACAGTCCTATTCACTAGCAAGAGGAAAAACAATATTTACAAAATAAATCTTTCAGACTTAAAAAAATAAAATGTAAAATGTTTAATGTCTGTTCATGAAGAGCAATGGGTATGGCATAGACGCTTGGGCCACATTAGCATGAGAAAGTTATCTCAGCTAAATAAACTCGAGTTAGTCAGAGGTCTACCTAAGCTGAAGTTCTCTTCAGATGCTCTATGTGAAGCATGTCAGGAAGGAAAATTTTCAAAATCATCTTTTAAAAAGAAACACATTGTTTCTACCTCAAAGCCTCTGGAACTTCTTCGCATTGATTTGTTTGGTCCTGTTAAAACAGCATCAGTCAATGGGAAGAAATATGGACTAGTTATTGTTGATGATTTTAGTCGCTGGACATGGGTAAAATTCTTAAAGCACAAAAGTGAGTCTCACTCTATATTCACTAGCTTCTGTTCCAAAATGCAAAACGAATTTGACTCTAAAATCATCAGAGTCAGAAGTGATCATGGTGGAGAATTTGAAAATAAATTTTTTGAAGAATTATTTGATTCAAATGGAATATCCCATGATTTCTCCTGTCCTAGAACTCCACAACAAAATGGAGTTGTAGAAAGGAAGAATAGGACTCTCCAAGAGATGGCCAGAACTATGATCAATGAAACAAATGTGGCTAAACACTTTTAGGCTGAGGGCAGTAAATACAGCGTGTTATATTCAGAATAGAATCTCCATAAGACCTATTCTAGAGAAGACTCCCTATGAACTGTGTAAAGGAAGAAAACCCAACATTTCTTATTTTCATCCTTTTGGATGCTCCTACTTTATTCTGAATACTAAAGAACATCTGAACAAGTTTGATTCAAAAGCACAAAAAGATATTATGTTAAGATACTCAGAACGCTCTAAAGGCTATAGAGTATATAACAAAGAAACCAAAATTGTGGAAGAATCAATTCACGTCAGATTTGATGATAAGCTTGACCCTGAAAAGTCAAAGCTAGTTGAGAAACTTGCAGATCTGGAGATTACCCTTGCAGGTTCTGACGAGAAGATCAAAGCACCAGAAGTATCTGATACACAAAGTTTAGAAGGAACTGAAGCCCCAACGATCCAAAAGAAATCAAAAAGTCATCTCAACATATCTGAAGATTTGATTCTGGGAAACAAGGATGAACCTATTCGAACTAGGTCAACATTCAAGGTATCTGAAGAAATTCCTCTGGGACTAGTATCTCTGATCGAGCCTACTTCCTATGATGAGGCACTTCAAGATAATGACTGGGTTCTAGCCATGCAAGAAGAGCTAGATCAATTCTCAAAGAATGACGTCTGGGATCTTGTTCCCAAACCCAAAGGCACTCACATTATTGGAACAAGATGGGTGTTCAGAAACAAGCTAAATGAAAAAGGCGAAGTTGTCAGAAATAAAGCTCGACTGGTGGCACAAGGGTACAGTCAACAAGAAGGCATTGACTACAATGAAACCTTTTCCCCAGTCGCCAGGTTAGAATCTATTCGCTTACTTGTTTCATTCGTTGTAAGTCATTCTATCAAATTATATCAAATGGATGTCAAGAGCGCATTTCTTAATGGTTATATATCAGAAAAGGTGTATGTCAATCAACCTTCAGGTTTTGAAAATTCAAATTGTCCAGAACATGTCCTTAAACTTAAGAAATCCTTATACGGATTAAAACAAGCTCCTAGAGCTTGGTATGAAAGGCTAAGCAATTTTCTTCCGGAACATGATTTTATTAGAGGGAAAGTTGACTCTACACTCTTCTGTAAAAACATTAATAATGATCTCATGATATGCCAAATATATGTTGATGACATTATTTTTGGTTCAGCTAACCCTTCTGTATGTCAAGAATTCTATGAGCTAATGCAGGCAGAATTTGAAATGAGCTTGATGCAAGAATTAAAGTTCTTTCTAGGAATTCAAATCAATCAAGCTTCAGAAGTCACCTATGTTCATCAAAGTAAATACATAAAAGACATTCTGAAGAAATTCGAAATGGTGGAATGCAAACCTACTAAGACTTCTATGTATCCAACTTGCATTCTGGAAAAAGAAGAAGTTAGTCATAAGGTTTGTCAGAAGCTCTATCGTGGTATGATAGGCTCTCTTCCCTATCTGACTGCTACAGTCCTGATATTCTGTTTAGTGTATGTCTATGTGCCAGATTCCAATTAGATCCTAGAGAATCTCATTTAACAGTTGTCAAAAGAATACTCAGATATCTGAAAGGAACTCCTAACATGGGCCTGATGTATGAGAAAACATCAGAGTATAGACTTTCTGGTTATTGTGATGCAGATTACGCAGGGGACAGAATGGAACGTAAAAGTACATCTGGAAATTGTCAGCTCTTGGGAAAGAATCTGATATCCTGGGTCAGCAAAAGACAATCAACCATAGCCTTGTCCACTGCAGAAGCAGAATATATTTCAACATCATTATGCACTACTCAGATGCTCTGGATGAAAAATTAACTAGAAGATCTTCAAATCTTTGAGAGTAACATTCATATCTTCTGTGACAATACTTCTGCCATCTGTTTAAGTAAGAATCCTATTTTGCACTCCAGAGCCAAGCACATAGAAACAAAACATCATTTCATTAGAGACTATGTTCAGAAAGGGGTAGTAACGTTAAAATTTATTGATACAGACCATCAATGGGCTTACATCTTTACCAAACCCCTTGCTGAAGATAGATTCTCTTTTATCTTAAAGAATCTAAACATTCAAAATTGTCTTGAATAAAATGTGTCTCTGAGTTAGCAAAATAAGACTCTGAAGTAAACAGTTGGATTATGTATCTGACTCTGATTCTACTACCAGTTAGAAGTCATCTGAGTTAGAAATCTCCAGGAACCAACCCTTTGGTATTCCTGAAGATCAGATAAAGTAACACGTGGAGCATCATGCGTCTGACCTTGGAACTTCTAGACAGTTGTCTAGCAGTAATCAAGAAACAATCTCTTGAGATCTCCTCGAGCAGTGTGCTGATTTTGGGATTAGACATCATTTATGAGCTGTAATCATTCTCCCCTCTAACGTGCATACTTGGTTTTTGTGCTAAACTCTCATTTCTGTGTCGTTTTGCATGCGCCCTAATTTGGGTATTTATACGTTTCACATTTCACAATTGCACACTTTTCACTCACGAACACGCCTAACTCTCTCTCTCTCTCTCTCTCTCTCTCTCAGTTTTTCTCTCTCTCAAAGGAATTTCTGCAGTTTTTACTCAAGTTCTTCAACCTTTATCTCAAAGTTCATCAACGTTCTTCATGGATTCTCAACAACAGTTTGTGTACAACTTCTCTCAACAAATGAACTCAACTGAGCAAGCTCCAAGTTCAAGTCATCAAAACCCTGCAGTCACCGGTGTCGTTTCCACTCCCATCTATAAAGAACCCCACATTCTTGATCGTGAGCCTCATATTCATCTTGCAACACCGTTTGAGAAGTTGGAAGTGTTGTGTGAAACCTTGGTGGATTTTGACAACATGAAAAGAAATGGTGTCGACCTCACTGATGAACTGAAGAAGCAAGGGTGGGAAAACTACTTTCAATGCCTTTATGGCCCAGTCTACACAAATCTGGTAAAAGAGTTCTGGAGGTTCGCTGACTCTGATGATCACTACATTGTCTCATACGTTCTGGGAGTCAAGATAGTTATCATAGAGAAATCAATTGCTGCTCTTCTGAACATGGAGAAGACTGGAGGAAGACGCATATACAACATCAATCCTAGGGCAAAGTATATGTCCCATGAGATAAATCCTACAATCTTTCAACAGAATGCTGAAGGCAAGCATTCCAAGAACAAGGAACTGCATTAGAACCTCCGGGTATGGCTGAAGATCATCTTAGGCACCATCCATCACCGCCCAGCCTCTAACTCCTCAGATTACATCAACACAGACCAGAAATGCATTCTTTACTGCATTCACAAGGGTCTAAAGCTCTGCCTTCCTGCACTTCTCTTCAAATATCTCAGAGACTCCGTGAAAGATACCAAAAACAACATGAAGACAAGAAACTACATTCCTCTGGGGAGACTTATAGTTGATGTGCTGATTGAAAGTGGCCTCGTGGACCATCTGATACAGCTCAAACTCATGGAAGATGTGATGATAGACACTAGAAGACCTCTAAACGCTCGCAATATGAAGAGCATGGGAATTATTAATCAAGTGAGGGTCAAACCAACTCTGGACACCTCCTGGGAAGCACTCAAAGATCAGAGGGAGATTCCAAATGGACTCTATCTTTTCTCCAAGATCGACCCTCCAAAAGTAGTCGCATACTATCTAGAGGATCTGCACAAACAAGGAGTGGATATCTCAGATTTCTCCTTAGACTGGCTGCCCGAATTTCCTCCAGACTTCCAAAAGCAGACACGAGAACCATATGAGAAGACCAAGCAGGCAAAGAGAGCGAAGCTGGGAGAACCATCTGGATCAAGACCTCCAGTCCCTCTGGTTGGATCACCTGGTAAGTCTGTATCTCTCCCTCCCTATGTAAAAATTAAACATGTTGCTTCCTTACTGCCTCAACCTTCGCTCATATATACAACCTTTGATACTCCTCCCTCGATCTCTAGACCCTCTAACCAACCATCCCAAAAATTCAATCTTGCCACCACAACTCTACCTATTTCAGAAGCAAAAATGCTAAACGAAACCACTTCACCCTCTTCATCACCATCTCCATAATCCCCACCTTACTATAACCTCTCATATGACACTGAACCCTCTGATCCTCACTCACCAACTCTGGCTCAGCTCCAAAACCGTGCTCTGGCCTCTCAACAAGCAACACACTCTAACCCTGAACCTGAGGTTACCTCTCCACCCCCAGAAAACCCAAACATAACCACCTTTGAACCTCCACCATCAGAACAAATTCATCCCGAATCACAACCATCAGAACCAACCAACTCTGAATCTCAACCATCCGAACCACCACACTCTAAAATACCCCAACATACTACCTCCGCTTACCCAACAACTCCCACACTTAACCTAAGCCCTCCCACCTCTCCCTCCCAAGTCTCTAAACCAGAAACCACCCTTCTGACCCTTGAGGAAGCAATTACAGTTTTTGCAAAGTCTTCAATTGACAAGGTCATGTCTCTGACCATCAACTCTGGCATCAGTGATGATCCATCCGCTGTAAGGACTCACTGGAACAGAGTGATAGGTTGGATGACCTCTGAAGCCTTCATGCTGAAAGGCCTCTCTGAACAAGTCCGCAATGACTTCATCAGAGACGCTGAGATCAGACTCCAAGAGTGTCTAGACAGAGAAGCTGAGGAGCGGGCAAGAAAGGAATCTGAAGAGAAAGAAAGACAAGAAGAACTTCAGAGAATCAAAGAAGCTGAAGCCAAAGCTCTTGTTGATGCTGCTGCTGAAGCTGAGGCAAAAGCCAAAGCTTCCGCTGAAGAAGCATCTCGCCTTGCTGAAGAGTCTGCTGCCACAGCCAGAAATGATGCACTGACACAAGGGGAGACCTCCACCTTCGTCCCTCTGGTCCTGAAGACCCTTGAAGAGCTGCAGAAAGAACAACAGGTAGTTCGAGCCAGACTGGACCAACAGGATTCTGTCAATGTCAACATTCAGAACATGTTGTCCCAGCTGCTCCAGAGGATGCCTCCTCCTTCAAACCCTTAGGCACCTAGAATTTTTTTTGCTCGTTACTTTCTAATTTGCGTGTTGCTTTATCTGCTCTGCTTGTTGCTTCTTGTTTCCATATCTGCTTTCTGCGTTTCTAGCTTATGTAAATGTTATCTGTCTATATCAACCTTTTTGCTAAGTTTTCTTTTGCTAAGTCTTTTTGATTCTGACAAAAAGGGGGAGAACTAAAAACAGTTCTGATGAAAACATATCTAATTCCTTTCAAACTCTGCAAACATTGTCTCTAAATTTGACTTAAGATATGCGGGAAAATAGCTAAAAACACCAAACCATGGAAGGTCCAGTAAGAACTTCTGAACTCCCAGATCTAACTCAGGGGGAGCTCACTACAAATCTGATCTAAGACTCTTTTCTGAAAATGTTTCATCTTTAAATTAAATTGTTTTGTCATCATCAAAAAGGGGGAGATTGTAAGAACAAAACTGGTTCTACAATAGATTTCTAAGATTTTGATGATAACAAAGGATGAAGCCAAAAATGGCACTCTAACGAGATTTTTTCTAAGTGTACAAGACTCTGAACACTCATGCAGGACTCTGAACACTTACGGAGGACTCTGACCATATATCAGATGCAAACGTATGTCAGATACAAAGTATTAGATGATCAAACGCCGTTAAGGAAGGAGTACGACCAGGACGCTCTGATTCTGATCAAAGAAAGACAACAAAAAGTCAGAAGCTCCAACAGGCTACTGGCTGTAGACTCTGATACTTAAGAAGTCCAAAACACTGAGAACCTCTGATAAAGTCAGACGTAATCATCCTCTGAAGACTGACTCTGACACATCAAGATTCTGATGAAGACTCACAAGTCAAGAAAGCGTAACGGAAAAAAATCTCACTATGGAAAGGAAATATTTTAAGAAAGAATTTAAGAGGCGGACAAAATGGTTATAGAAAGAAACAACAGAAGTAATGACATTAAATACTCATCAAAGACCAAGCTTCTGTCATCACTCCAACGGTCCTTCTCAACTACTATATATAGGATAGATTACTCCTCTAGAGAAACACACCTGAGACGCACAGAAACATCATTCATATTCTCTCTCAATTTTCACGAGCTGCTGATCTTGCGTGAAAAACTCTTGCTCCAATACTTTTCTGTAATACTTGCTTACTGTTAGAAGCACTCTACATTACAACTCTGTTTTGCTTAAATTATTTTTGTTCCTCAAGTGACTTTGCGCAGTCTGTATACTTAAGAGGGCTAAGAGATTATTCTCTTAGACGATTGGTTGTGTAATCTTTCAAGATTAGTGGATTAAGTCCTTTTTGAAGGCGAAATCACCTTGGCCGGGTGGACTGGAGTAGCTTTGTTTTTTTATGAGCGAACCAGTATAAAATTTCTATGTTCTTATTTTCTTGAAAAAGCTTTTATTTCCAAAACAATTCAACCCCCCCCCCCCCTTCTTGTTTTTCTCACCTTCACACTTCACCAATTACTGTCTTTCGCGAGCCATCAAAGGCTTTGATGATTACTCCACTGTACCTCATGGGAGCTCCTTGGTAAGATAACTTCGACAAAGTTGACTTCGGAAGCACATTCAGTGACGAACCGGTGTCAACAAGCACATTTGACAAAGCATCCTCCTTACAGTTCATTGAAATATGCAAAGCCAAATTGTGATTTCTTCCCTCCTCAGGGAGTTCTTCATCGCAGAAGATCAAATTATTGTATGAAGTGATATTAGCCACAATGTGATCAAACTGATCCACAGTAACATTATGCTCTATGTATGCTTGTTCAAGAACTCTCTGTAGTTCTTCTATGTGCGCTTCAGAATTCAAAAGTAGAGACAACACTGAGATTTTTGAGGGAGTCTGGAGCAGCTGCTCAACCACCTTAAATTCGCTTCTCTTTATTAATCGGAGTACCTCATCATCATCATCATTGGTTTTCAAGTTGCTGGATTCACCAGACTTATCTTTTGAACAACCAATCGGATCTACATTAGGCACCTCCGTCTTCTTATCAACAATCATTTCTTCTTTGTTTTCTGGGAACACCGGCCCAAACACTTGACCACTGCGGGTCACCTTCGTAACATCAACAATGCTCACTACTGAACTAGTCATAGGTAACGGGACCTCTTGGCCGTTCTTTATCATTGTAGCATTGTACTGGTACGGTACAGCCTTATCAGATGAATACGGGACTTGGCCCGCTAACTGTATTACCAACGGCAATACTGATCTTTGACTAACATTCTTATTGTTGTTGCTATCATATTGAATTACTAATCGCTCTTGTTGCTTGAAAACGGGCATTATGACATTGACGTCGTCATCTACATGACGGGATTGAACAATTTGGATCAGGCCTTCATCCATCAGCCGTTGGATGTCCCTTTTCACCATATCACACCCTCTTGGGTTCACACTACAAACAACACAACCATCATGGTCATGTTCACAGTCATTCACCATACAGATATCCTTATGCATATGCACCAAGGATCTTCGGATAAACCAGACATCAAAAACTTTGAATTCTCCAGGACAACTGTCCACCATATATTCACTGAAGAGTTCCCATGAGCGGGTAAAGGGTTTGCTTTCACATTTGGCGCGCGGTCCTCAAAGGACACCATACCACTCTTCATAAGCTTTTGAACCTCATACTTTAATGGATAGCAATTTTCAATATCATGTTCGGGTGCTCCTTGATGAAAAGCACAACGAAGCTCAGGTTTATACCACCAGGGAAGTGGTTATGGGATATGCGGTGGGTTCCTTGGTTAAATTAAGTTCTTGAGAACTAGTGAGGGATACAGCTCTGCATACGACATAGGAGTCGGGTCAAAAGAGACCTTTTTCCTCTCAAAGTTCTGCTGATGATGATTGTTGTTGGTATTGTTGTTGTTATAGGTGTTCGTTCTTTGTTGTTGTTGTTGTTGACGTTGATGTTGTTATTGTTGTTGCTTGTTGATTAGAAAATACCAGAATTACTGATGACACTTAATGATGATGATGTTGACTGGGTGGTGGATTTCTTCTGATATGAGGCCTTCTCTACCTCCCACTGATTACTGCATTTGTCTCATTATCCTTCTTCTTACCAAAATTACTACCATATCTCTTGCTCGTTGACGCCTCATCTCTTGACAACCTTCCTTCACGGACTCCTTCCTCAAGTCTCATCCCCATGTTTACCATTTCGGTAAAATCACTAGGGGAACTAGCGATCATGCGTTCATAATAAAATGAACTCAAAGTTTTCAAGAAGATTTTCGTCATTTCTTTCTCCTCCAAAGGAGGAGTGATCTGGGCAGCCAACTCCCTCCATCTTTGCGCGTACTCTTTAAATGTCTATTTGTCTTTCTAAGACATAGACCTCAACTGGCCTCTATCTGACTCCATGTCCACATTATACTTGTATTGCTTCACAAAAGCCTCTCCCAAGTCGTTGAAAGTGCGAATGATTGCACTATCAAACCCCATGTACCAACGGAGTGCAGCACCAGTCAGGCTATCTTGGAAGTAGTGAATAAGCAATTGATCATTGTCGGTCTGAGTAGACATCATGCGGGCATACATCACAAGATGACTGAGCGAAAAAGAGTTCCCCTTATACTTTTCAAAGTCAGGCACTTTAAACTTCACCGGGATTTTGACATTGGACACCAAACACAACTCGGCAGCACTCTTCCCAAACATATATTTACCTCTCAGTGTCTTCAATTTCTTGTGCAGCTCAAGAAACTGATCTTTTATTCCGTCCATCTTCTCATAAACATCCGGACCCTCAGACGACTCAGAATGATAGATGGTATCCTCTACGCAAGAAAAAGTGTGCACAACGGGACGTGGCACGGACATGACGGGGCTAGATGTTGACATGGAAGCAAATGTAGGCGCAGAGCCTTCGGGCACAAAGTTGGGCGCCATTCCCCACGGGAATCCGGCAGGCATATTCGGCGCGAAGTGGGCAGTAGCAGCAAGCACAGTAAAGGTAACCACTTCTGAAGTAACAATCCTCGCGGGAGGAGTTGCAGGTGTTGGAGAAGCTTAGTTCTGAGCAGCAAGAACTGACTCCATCATGGAAGTCAGGCGAGAGATCTCGTCCTTCAGCTCTCTGTTCTCTTGCTCCAAGTGTTCCATGATTTTCAAATGATTGTCTCGGGTATTGTACCAGTGAGTCAGCTTGGTTAAAGCACGGAAGAAACACCAATCAGACATCTAGCAAAAACCTGCTTATGCAAATGATGCATGAAATGCAATTCTTGATTATTTTTATTTTCAAGGAACTTACTATATCATTTGCAAATATATAAAATTTAAATGGCAATTGCAACAATTTGATATGACCAAAAATCTCTTTTTATTTATATAAATTGGAAGGATTACACTGAGTACAATTTCAGAAACCAAAATAAAAGATACAAGAGAAAAGGAGACTAGTCATCCTAAGGATCCCTAACAACATTGTCAGAAGATTTGGCTGAAGGCGCGTACTTCCTTCGAATGCGACGGATCTCGGTCTCAAAAGATGCCTTCATCTGAGTCTTCCCGAGGACAAGCTGATCAACAATCTTCTTCTAAGAAACGGAAGGCTAAGGCATGCTAGAAGATGAAACCTCTGGCTCTCTCTGTCTCTTCGTCACTCGGTCTTCAAGCAGCTCAATAAGTGCCTCTTTGTCCTTAGACTCCAACTACAACTCCTCATGCTTCTTGCTCAAAGCATGGAAACGCTCTTCCCACATGTCCTTCTCTTGCTTCATCTTGGCGAGCGCGTCTTCCAACTCCTCTACATCTTGGTTAGGGAGAGTTAATGGCTCAACCACAACCATAGACATATGTCTTTCATAAGGATAAGGCATCTTCAACTTCATAGCTCTCTTCTTCGCCCAAAGAGTGTAAGCTTCCAAAGCTACACAATTGCACGAACCAAGCTCAAATCTTCCTTTCCTATGCACATTATGCCAAGCATGCACAATCTTCTGCTTCAAGTGTTGGGAATCTTTACCCTCTTGATAGAAAAGACCTTCTAACAACATGTTATTAGGTTTGTCTCTCAAGGGGAACCCAAGTTGACGACGAGCCAAAGCAGGGTTGTAGTTAATTCCTCCTTGTGTACCAATGAGAGGCACATTAGAGAATTCACCATAACTATCAATAATCTCCAAACTGCTCAAAGACGGATCATACCAAACTATATCATCATTAGTGAGAGACATAAGTCTCTTAGACCACCTTAGACATTGTTTGTTCTCCACAAAAGCAGGTGTCTGAGGCAAGTGAGAAATAAACCACTTGTACAGAAGAGGAATGCAACAGACAATCGTTCCACCACCTTTAGAATTTCTTAGATGCAAAGAGAAATACATATCACCCAACAAAGTAGGCACATGATTCCTAATCAAGAAAAGTCTAATTGCGTTAACATCAACAAAACCGTCAATGTTAGGGAACAAAGCTAATCCATAGATGAGCAACACAAAGATAGCTTCAAAAGCATCCACACTACCAGCTTGAGAAAAAGTAGTAGCTTCCTTGATGAGGAAAACAGATGGCAACCCAAATAACCCTCCTTTCTTCACCCAATGAGCCTCTATCTCAGACTTCTTCAAGTGAAGAGCTTCAACAATAATACTAGAACGGGGAATCTCCTCCCATCCACTAAAAGGCACTCTACTAGAAACAGGTATCCCCAAAAGATGAGAATACTCCTCCAAGGTAGGCACAAGCTGAAAATATGGTAAAGTGAAACAATGGTAGAGAGGATCATAGAACTGCACTAACACACTCAAAAGTCCTTCAACCATATCAGCAGACAAGATAGACAGAAGCTTCTCATGACTTTGTTTGAAGTCCAAGGGATCTAATACAAAAGATGCTAGCTTCCTTAACTCTTTCAAGTCGGGACATCTGAAACTGTACTTCTTAGTGTTCCTTCGTCCATAATCCATGGTTTGAAAATATTTGCAAATGATACCTTAGTTCCTTGAAATTTTCGTGTGATGAATGTTATGATGCGCATGAATGCATGAATGCAACAATCACAAATAAGGGATCACACACAAGGAAAACAAAGGTCAAGGGATGAATCAAATCATTGTCAAGATCAATCATCCATTTTGGTGGATTATGGTTTGCACCTTATCAACACCCAAGTTCCATTGATATTGACAAGACTTGATTGGATCAACCAAGAATAAAAGGTTTGTTGCAAGTCACGAGTATGGAGTCTGGGTAAGAACCATCTCAAAGGAGTGAACTAAGGATAAAAACCTGTAGATCATGTTCTAAAAAAGTTCCCATAATCTTAACTCCATCTATCGGAAATTACAAGTTAAGATGACTGACTCATCGACCCATAATATTCTCAAGAGAAACTCGTTTGAGTGTAGTATCATGTAACAACTATTTTCAAGTCTACACCTGAACAGTTTCCGCACTACGTCCTAAATAGGCCAAGATGGGTTAAATGTTCTAGGGTCCTCAGCTTCTCGGACCCAATTAGAGATAGTAATGCCTAACCATAAATACTTGTGTGACATTTCCAAATCCAAAGGAGTCTCCACTTAGCAGATGGATCTCAAGCCAACTTGTTAAGGACTACTCCACATAAGTCGAATATGACTATACCATCCTCCTATCTTAATTGCACTCAAGTTCGAGTTAGAACTTACTCACCGCTCAGAGATCACCAAACACAACAAGCAGATTATATCACACATACATATATACAAACATCATATATATACAAATATATTTACACAAAAAGTAGGCTAAACCCACTGGAGACTACTCCCCAGCAGAGTCGCCACTTAATTTCTGTAGCGGGAAATTCATGATCATCAAGCTATTGACAAGCTAGAGATCAAATAACAAGAGTCGACGCCGCGCTTTTATTGTTTCCAAGGGAAAGCGAAAAAGTACGAACAAAACCCAAAAGTAATAAGTTTTCAAATCAAAACTAATAAAAAGTCAGAGATCACAGGTAAGGGGGTTGGTTACACAGAGGGAAGGTGTTAGCACCCAAAGTGTCTTAGGTACTCCTAGGGAGCCCTTTTTGTGTGCATATGTATTTTGTACAAAGTGATGTTTACAAACAAATAGAATGGGGGGATGATAAAAGAATTCATTAATTATATTTTTGTGTTTGACAAGACCTTCGGTCTTGTGCCTACGTACCAACATAAAAATGAGGGATCAAAACCTCGTAGTTCGTGATACAAATTTCAAAGTGGATGCATTATTTTTAACAAAAAAATAAGTTTGAAAGGCACAAAGGCCTAAAATGGTTTTAATGAGTTAGTTATTATTGGCTTTTTGAAAGTTTAAGTCAAGTATAGTTAAGTTTATTTACAAGTTTGATTTAAGAAAAGAAGTTTGAAAATGCAATGGCATAAGGCCAAAGTTTCTATCTTTTTGCAAAAATGGTCAAAGTTTAGAACAAAAGTAGTTCACACAAAGAAGATTTTAAAAAATGGAGGGAGAGATTTTGAAATTAAAGAAATGGGGAGAAGATGAAGAGACTATCCTATGTACAAAATTAAAAGTTTAGAGTTGAGAAGATCTTATCAAATGGGTAGCAATCCAATAGACAATAATGTCAATAGAAACCCAGAATTCCCTTGGACTTTTAGAATCAAGCAACACACAAATGCACAATTATATTAGCTTGAAGAGCAAGGCATCAAATAAAGATGGCCACATCCAAGCTTATCCATTCCATGATCTTCTTCAAAATAGCCCATGTAACAATTGAATTCCACAAGTCACAGGTTCAAAATAATAGCTTCACAATGATCATGTTATAGATGAACTTAGAGAGGTCTTCACAGATGTATCAGATGAAGTTCAAATTGAAATCACTTGGTTCTTTAACAAGTTGGCATTGGCCAAGTCCTTTAGCTTAGGAAGGTTGCCTAGATTCTAAGTCCATTTGTCCAAGATCAAGCCAACAGTCCACTCAATTTTTTTTTACGGTTTTTGTTATTATTATGTACATTAATGGTCAAAGACCACACAAACAAGCAAAATATACACAAACAAAATATATCACACAATATGGTCCAAATGGACAAAGTGAAAATTGCATTAACATAAACAATTAGAATGATATGAACAATGACAAATGAAATAGAGTGCTAAAAGTAAATTGCATTAAAGTAAAAACTTGAAATTAAAAGTTAGTAGTTAATTGGTTAGAAGTTAGTGTTGTTTTGCTTTTGCTTTTCATTTCAAGACATTCTTTGGAGAACACTCAACCCACTTATCACAAGCATGAATCCTTGAACCAAAACATCTTCCAAACGAAGGAAAGAAGGCCAAGTTTCCACACAATACCATGAAAGAGGGGAGACTTACAATCTCACTAACTAGAATGCTTATGCCTTTTATGTCACAAATTTAGCGCTATGTTAAGCAATCGTAATTGGACTTATGTAGAAGTCACAACTATTTGAGGTCGGGCAATAGAATTTTGGTTTTAATTCATGTTAGAGACATAGTATAATGGACTATGCTCATGAGACATACCACACACAAAAAGAATATGCAAAAGGTGTGGCCTAATCTCATCCATACTCATGTCAATTTTTCAATCAACTAGCATTAGGACTTCGAGATGTTATAGGCCAAGTGGAATGAATGAATGAAGAAAGGGCATAAGATGAAGTGAGAGGGGAATGGATCAAAACACAAATTGGCCAAAGGAGGACTTTTACCAAATTAATATCATCCATTCATTTTGGGAGATGGAATGTACATTCCATCAATCCCCTAAATCCAATGAGATTAATTTGACAAAGTCAAATCAACCTTGACCAAGGTCCAACAACAAGAGTCAAACATAAACAAGTCATCACAATTGGTCAACAAATTTATTTGGCATTTATTCAAATTAAAAATACTAAAATAGTGCATTTAAATTAAATATGGTTTATCCAATTCGTAAAATGTCATCAAAACACCAAATAAATGGCCATGAGATTTATCATAGGTCAAACAAGGTCAAAGGACCTTGGAGAAAAAATTTCATAATTTTTGGACATTTAAAAATATTTTTAAACAATTAAAAACAAATGCAAAATCAATTAATTCATGAAAAATATTAATAATGATCCAAAAAATAATTTTAATTCAGAATATGAAAGAGAAAAATATTTGAATTTTTTTGGTGAAAGTCCCATATTTTTTGGATCAATATTGAATTTAATATGAATTATTGAAAATAATGCAATTAAAATGAAAATTAAAATATCATAAAAAACGTGGACCACTTGATCTCCCTCATTAATTGAGGTAGCAGATCAAGTGGCCACCAGCGCGTGTTTCATGTGGTCACTAGTCAACTACGCAACAGGCATGGTAATTACAATGCACGCTCGTGATTAAAACAATTCAAATCAATCCAAAGGCTCAGAACCAAGCCAGCATATCACCGGCATCCAAAGGTCGGCCGTCTTCTCCGGCGACCGTGGCCGGACTGGTTCACTCATCACCATTAAAAAAATGAAAAAGGAGGACATGATCTGAAAGAAAAAATGGCGTAGAGCACGAATCTGACCTTAATTCATCCTAACTCCAAGTATATTGAGAGATACATGGAGTTGAAATTTGAGGTACATGAACTGAGTTGCTTCGATTTAGCCTTAAATCAACTCAATCTTCTTGCCTACATTGGTAGGACTTCAGACCCAAAGAATCAATAAATTGAGCAAGAATTTGAGAGAATCGAAGAGTTCAAAATTTCTGGAAAATACCTTCAATGGAGGTCTGGATTCAACTGATCTTGATCTTGCTTGTGCTTGATCTCACTCCACTTGCTTGCAGAAGAAGGATTGGATGGTTACAAGGTTGTGGATTCCTGGAGATTTGAATTTCAAAACAGTGGAAATTCAACCTCAAATTCAAAAGAATTTCTCAGGCTTATCCTTTGCAAAGTGAGGGTTTGAGATGGGGAATCAAAGCTGGCGCGAATGTGTGTGAAATTCTGAGCATATGGAGCTCTATTTATAGTTGAAATCATTGATATTTGCACACTTGAAATCACTTTCCAAATTTGGTCATTGATGATGCATGGGTGCATGGGCGCGCATAGGCCCATAAAATGATTGCCATAAGTCCACAAATGAATGTTGGATAGTTTGAATTGATCTTGGATTGCAAGGCAAGTGTGCATTTGGATTTGAAGTTTGATCCTTGCCAAGTGATGTCACCATGTTCATGCCATGCGCAGCCTATGCATTCCTTGTCCAAAATGAATGAATTTGAGCTCTTTGGAAAGGTGAGTCAAGAGGAACAACTTTCATGTTAAAATTTTTTTCATTTGGAGCTTGGAACTTGGAGAAATTTGAGGTGGAAGTTTGGAAATGTTTGACATATCAAAAAATTTCTAAGTGTCAAGGCATATGTCTCAATATTCCACCTTGCTTAACTTTTTATATGAGCTTCAAATGAGATAAGTGTCTTCATCAAAGTTGTATATCTATCAAAGACCTTCAAAATGGTCACCAATTGCATGTCATTTGGATTTTAAATGATAGAGTTATGCATTTTTGAAGTTTGGAAAAATCACTTGATCAATGGTATAGGTCAAAAGGGACCTATAACGTAACCTCATATCACATGCTCAAAAAAGTTGAATTAGCTCCCACTCCAAACATCAAAGTTTAAGTAGACACATTGAATTTGATGATGCAACTTCGAAATCTTTCATATCATAAAAATTGGGCAAGTTATGGCCTTGGGAAGTTGACTTTCAAATTAGGGTTTAGACAAAATGACCTATAATGTTTCAATATAGAAAATGATTTTCCAAGCAAAACTAGATCTAGGTATCAAAATGAAAGTTGTTTGGAATGTCAATTAGAGTAAGTTTTCTCTTGGAATCATTTTCATATGGTTAAAATTGTAGGAGATAGGGTCTAGGGAGACCCAGTTTTGATCAGATGAATCCATCTGGCCAACCACCATCAACCAACTTGCTAACTTCCAATTCTCTTGACTTTCTTGGCTCATGGTAGATCATATATGCATAATATGATGAATTTTGAAGTGTCCCTTGAGAAATTTGATCAATTGGTGAGATAGCTTGTTGGAGAAGTTACTCAAGATACCCAGTCAAACTAGGGTTTCCAACGCAAATCACCCTCAAACTCTTGAAGAAAACTTGATCAATATAACATGTAGAGAACATTGGGACTCATATATAATGCTCATAACCATTATTGAATCAATTCTTGGTTGTGCTCTTTGTTCATGAGGGTCTCAAACCCTAAATGTGAACTTGATGAATCAATGGAACCATGTCCTTCCTACAAAAGAGTTAGACAAATGCAAAGACATATTTTTGGTATTTTGATTAGTGAAATGATAAAATACAAGTATGATACAATCACAAAGTGCTTGGTGATCTCTCCCAAAACAAACCCAATGAAAAGGGGTAAGGAGGATGTCAAGGTATGATCCCATGCTAGTGCTTATGATGAAATTGCATGAGGGATCTTAGGGTCAAAATTGGGGTCTTACAGGTTCAAAGGTCTTTGGTTCTGAACTTGGTAGGGCGGATTACGGTTCGATCCCCCGCAACTGCAATTTGGAAAGGGGCCGACCGTTTAGATAGCAGAACCCCATTGGCAAAAATAAATCACAAACCAGTAACAGATCTCCTCAATGTGTGTGTCGGATAAAGGCCTTAATCTGATTGCACGAGAGAGAAATAGAGTGAAAAAGGAAAAAGAAACCTCGGTTGAGTTATAAAATCATGATTCAAATTGGTTTGCATAAGAAGAAAGTTTTTAACCGCAAAAATGGATTTATGTCCCTACGGTATCCTTATTGTTGGTAATTAGTACCTATCGGTCTAGCGATAGACAAGCATCCAAGTATAATTAGGAGTATGTTGTGTCTTTGTTCCAAGAATGCGCTTAATTATGTCTATCTTGTTGGTCTATTGCTTGAGGACAAAGAAAAGTTCAAGTATGAGGGAGTTTGATAACACAAAATTATAGCGTTATTTTGACTCATTTTGTACATGTTTTATTATTGTTTTGCCTCTATTTCTAGTGTTATGTGGGTACTTTGTCTGTGTTTCATGTATTTAACAATATAGGAACCATGTGCGAAGAAACAGAGAGATTCGGATGCAAAACAAAGAAAAATGGCGTTCTCCATGCAAAGGGTGGCGTTCACGATCCTTTGTATTTCGCTGCAGCTACAATGGACTTTTCTAGGTCCTCCCACTCCCTCCATTTTCTCTTATTTTTCCTCAAACGAATCCAGCAACTTCCTCATGGAATTTTAGGGTTTTGAAACATTATAAATAATAGTTTTATTTCACCGTTTGAGGCATCCAAGCTTAGCACAATCTTAAGCACTAGAATTACCGATTAAAGTTATAACTCATCACATCAAAGGGTTATAGCACTAGAGAGCATTGAGTTTGTTCGAAGTTTGAAGCACTTTATTTTGACGAAGTTTAATCTTGCTGCCATTTATATTTCTTTACAAGTCTTCATCAATTTATTTTGTACCATATTCAAGCCTCCGTTTGGAGCAGTTTTTAATATATTACGCATTTTTATTATATCGCTTTGTTTGTTTACTCGCACTTTACTTTCCCCGTCTCGCACTTCGTCTTTTATTTTCAAGTCTTATTTCTCGCACCGTATTGCTTTACTTTGTTAATTGCATGTTCTTGTCGTTATTTTATTTTCAAAACCAATTTCTAAACTTCTCTTTTCAATTCAATTACTTTTCTGAAATTTTTACTTCTAAGTTTCAAATCTATGTTCTTATGTTTGTCATAAACATGTCCAGCTAATTTATTGATTCTGGGATGTAAGGACTGTCATTTGGCGGTACTCTAACTGTTGTTTCTTTAGGATTACAATTGTGGGTTGTTTTGATTTTAATATAATTTTTCTAACTTAGTTTAATCGATCACCATGAAAGTAGAGCCGTGAAAACATCGGGTAAGATCGAAAGTCGTATGATACTAAAGAATAAAATTGGTTTGTTTTTTATTAACAAACATCGCGAAAGCACTTTGTTAATTAATTAGGAAAGTCTAATATTTTTAGAAAGAGGTTTTAAAACTATTTGCGGACGCATTTATAAGTTTAGGATCAGGTCACCTGAGCGAAAGCCTGGAATCCTTTTAAGTTAAATTTTCCAATCAAAATTATTTTTCAACTGAGTAAAGGTCTAATTTCTTAATATAGGATTTACTACTTTAACGTAATAAGCGTCGGTCACACATGACAGTGGACGATGTAAATTAGAGAGTCAAATATGGTTTTGAATAGGCGAAAGCGGCAGTTTCTGTTCAATTAAATTCTTTTCAAAGTAGAAAATATTGTCCCGTAGAGTAATCATATTTAGAAACAATCATGAATGATGTTGTTTGATGAGAGTCACATTCCAGTATTATTTGTCTGAATTTATTAAAGTTATTTATTTCATCTCTCTTTTTCTTAATTCATTTGCCTTAGATAAACACTGTAGCAACTAGAAACGATAAATTGATAGTTAGGTCTCTGTGAGATTGATATCTTTTAAAGCTACATGATAGATTGTATACTTGTAGTTAGGTAATCTGATAGACTCATAAAGTCGCGATCAAGATGAAATCACTAGATATATGTGGATTTACCTTATTTAAAGGAAGAGTGAGGTATTCACACAGTTCAAGAAGTTCAAATTGCATGTCGAGAAGCAAAGTGGATGCAAGTTAATGAAACTGAGAACTGATGATGATGGTGAATACACCTTTTGAGAATTTGCTAGATTTTGCAATGAGGAAGGGATATGCCATAAGGTCATTGCACCCTATACACCTCAACATAATGGCATAGTTGAGAAGAAGAATTGAAGTATACTAAACATGACTAAGAGCATGTTCAAAGTTAAAGGTATGCCAAAGAGATTTGAGGTGAAGTAGCTTCGACAATAATATACATTCTAAATAGACATCCAACCAAGAAGATGGTCGAGAGGACTCCTTATGAAGCTTGGACGGGTGTGAAGCCGGATGTTAACCATCTTATAGTGTTTAGATCAATGTATTTCAAGTATGTACCAGAACAATTAAGGAAGAAACTAAATGATCGAAGTCAAGCTATGGTGTTCATAGTTTATCATTTGACTGGTGCATACAAGTTATATTCACTAAACGATGATAAACTTGTGATAAGTCAAAATGTTATAATTGATGAAAGAAAAGGGTGAGATTGGAGTTGTAACACCCCGATGAAATAAGGATAAATATTTAATTTAAATTAATATAATATTTATTAATTTAATTAATTAATTGGATTATTATTATTGGATTATTATTATTATTATTATTATTATTGGAATAAAAGTTGGAATTAGAAAAGGTCTCATTTGGTAAAAAGGGTTATTTTCACGTGAAAAAGGAAAAAAAGAGACAGAAAGTGGAAAAAGGGCAAAGAGAACCAGAGAACAAGGGTTGAAGAGAGGAAGAGCTTGAAGCTGAAGGATCGCCGGATTAACTCAGGTAAGGGGGGTTTATCGTCGATTAACGGGTATTAGGGGATAACATGTAGTGGGTAGTGATAGACCATTGATTTGTCCCTGATTAGAATGATGCATGATGAAAATTGTGAAATATTGGATGAACGAAAATTGGATTATAATGGAAGGGAATTCGTAGGAATTAGATGTAAAAATGTTAGGATTTGTGGAATCGAATAGGAGATGATTCGTGTTAGGTGATATGAACGATTATTGTGTAAAATTGGACTGTGGAAGGTTGGAATTGGGAGATCTCGTAGCAGAGAACACCATAGCAGATCTGGAAAATCTGGTTTCTGGTCATACGCGTATGGCACTAGGCAATACGCGTATGAGATGGTCTGGTACGCGTATGGCATTAGGCATTACGCGTATGGATGAGGAAGATGATGTTTTGAACGTGGTTTGGTCTCTGTTGGTACGCGTATGGGGAAGTGGTACGCGTAGCATACGCGTATGAGATAGGTGGTACGCGTATGGGATTGGTCAGGAGATGGGCCATACGCGTATGGGACTAGGCAGTACGCGTATGGGCAGGATTGTGATTTTTCTGTGCTGTTGTGGTGCAGTTTTTGGTTGTTCAGCTGAGTAATGTAATTTGGCTGAGGTATGATAGAGTAGGGATCATTTCCCATCGTTTTGAGTAGTATAGGTATTAGTAGAGTGTGCTAATACTGTGATTGATTATGTAGTATGACATGATATGATTATGTGGTGAATATATTGATGATGTATGATGATATGCATAGTGTGGTGAATGTATCTATCATGTATGAAATTATGAACGGACTGTTTATGGCTTAGAGTGTGAGCATATGTCCATTGTGGATGATTGTTGATGTTTGCATGACTAAGTGATTTAGCTTGCATATTGTGGCCTTTATGGTGGTAGCTAATTCCCATGGTGAGGAATTAGTGAGTGAATCATTGTGGATGATTGTTGATGTTTGCATGCTAGGTGATTAGCGTGCATATCATGGCCCTTGGGGTGGTAGCTAATTCCCATGGTGAGGAATTAGTGAGTGAGTCACTAGGTCTCAAATGAATGGGACTAGTGGGCTTGGTAGCCGTATCTGGATTTGATCGGTGAGGTGAACTATATGTTCACGAATAGTCGGTACCGCATGCATGGAGTCTCATTGCATAATGTATGTATGGCGTATAATATGAATGGATGTATTCCAATATTATACGTGTGTTTATGTTGGTATTGAGTATGAGTATGAGTTGTATTAGTATTGAGTATGATGTTTGAGTTGGTGTGCCGTTACCGAATGTGTGATATGATTAGGGTGATTAATGTGTTATTTACTTAGCATTACATGATATTTTATAATGCTCATTATATCGATTGAGGAACTCACCCTTACAACTATTTTTCAGGTAACGAGCAGTGATTGAGTAGAAGCTAGTGCTTGGAGTCTAGTGTAGTCTCCTTAGTGGGTCATGCTCTGATAGATGTAACATCGGGACGGGATGTTTTACCTTGTTGAATAATTTTACATGTAATGTGTTACATGTTTTGCATGATTGATTTGAATTCTATCCGCTGCGTATTGTGCAAATGCTAATTGTTTTGAATTAATAAAAGAGCATGACAGTTATTATGGTGAATGGTGTGGATTAAGTGTGTGACACCCTTAATTGCATAATTACTCTGATTGATATATTGCTATTTTAATTAATTATTTGGGGTATTTTAGAAGGGTGTTACATTAGTGGTATCAGAGCATAGTCGGTCGAGTCGAGTCGTAATTATTCTGTTTCCCTGTACGGGATAGGTGTTGTGTAACCCTATCAGTACTTATTGTTTAGCTTGTTGGGTTTTCAGAATAGAGATGGCTGGAAGAGGTAGAGACGATGCTGCGATTGCTGAGGCTCTGGGTATGCTAGCTGGAGTACTTGGAGGGAATCCGAATGTTGTGGGAATGGGAGTTGCTCGTCAACTGAGTGAGTTCCAGAAGAACAATCCTCCAATGTTCAAGGGAGCATACGATCCAGATGGTGCTCAGAAGTGGTTGAAGGAGATCGAGAGAATCTTCCGAGTGACTGAGTGTGCCGATAACCAGAAGGTCAGGTTCGGTACGCATATGCTGTCAGAAGAAGCAGATGATTGGTGGGTTGCTACCCGCACTGAGTTGGAATCTGCTGGGAATGCTGAGATCACTTGGGCTGTGTTCAGAGAGAGATTCCTGAGGAAGTACTTTCCAGAGGATGTCCGAGGAAAGAAAGAGATAGAGTTCTTGGAATTGAAGCAGGGCAACCGGTCTGTTACTGAGTATGCTGCTAAGTTCACAGAGCTGTCGAAGTATTACACTCCCTATAACGAGGCTACTGGGGAATTCTCAAAGTGTGTGAAGTTTGAGAACGGGTTACGTCCCGAGATCAAGCAGGCTATTGGGTATCAGCGGATTAGAGTGCTTTCTGACTTGGTTGACTGTTGCAGGATTTTTGAACAGGATACCAAGGCTAGAGCAGAGAGCTATCAGCAGAGGGTTGATAGGAAAGGCAAGAATCAGAATGATCGTGGGAAACCGTATGCAGCTGGCAAAGGTTTCCAGAGACAGAGTGGGATGAAGAGGCCTAGTGGGGGAGACTCTAGTGCCCCTGCTAAGTGTTACAGATGTGGTCAGGCTGGACATCGTATCCATGAGTGTACCAGTACTGAGAAGAAGTGTTACAAGTGTGGAAAAGGTGGTCATTTGGCTGCAGAGTGCCGGTCGAAGACTGTGACTTGTTTCAACTGTGGAGAGGTGGGTCATATCAGTCCACAGTGTCCTAAGCCGAAGAAGGAGAATTAGTCGGGAGGCAAGGTCTTTGCTTTATCGGGCTCTGAGACTTCTGCAGATGATCGTTTGATCCGAGGTACGTGTTATATTAATGGCTTTCCTCTTGTAGCTATTATTGACACAGGTGCTACTCATTCCTTTATATCTTTGGATTGTGCTGTGAAACTTAAATTAGAGATATCTGAGATGCATGGAAGTATGGTGATTGATACTCCTGCGAAGGGTTCAGTGACTACTACTTCAGTTTGTTTAAATTGTCCTTTGAGTATTTTTGGTAGAGACTTTGGGATGAACCTAGTGTGTCTTCCACTAGTGCAGATTGATGTTATTTTGGGTATGAACTGGTTGGTGTGTAACCGAGTTTATATCAACTGTTTTGATAAGACTGTGATCTTTCCTGAGATTGAGGAAGGGAAGAGTTTGTTTCTATCAGCAAGGCAGGTGAATGAGGAAGTAGCCGATGGGGCAGAGTTGTTTATGCTGTTAGCGACTTTGGAGGCTAAAGATAAACTGGTGATTGGCGATCTAGCCGTGGTGTGTGATTTTCCTGATGTGTTTCCGGAAGAAGTGAATGAATTACCGCCAGAGCGTGAAGTTGAGTTCTCGATTGATTTGGTACCTGGTACTAGGCCGATATCGATGGCTCCTTACCGTATGTCTGCTGTTGAGTTAACTGAATTGAAGAGTCAGTTGGAAGATCTGTTGGATAAGAAATTTATTCGTCCGAGTGTGTCACCGTGGGGTGCACCAGTGTTATTGGTTAAGAAGAAAGAAGGTACTATGAGGTTGTGTGTGGACTACAGGCAACTGAATAAAGTGACGATCAAGAATCGGTATCCTTTGCCGAGGATTGATGATTTGATGGATCAGTTGGTTGGTGCGAGTGTGTTCAGTAAAATAGATTTGAGATCGGGGTATCATCAGATACGTGTGAAAACTGAGGATATTCAGAAGACTGCTTTCAGAACAAGGTATGGACATTATGAGTATTCTGTAATGCCTTTTGGTGTGACTAATGCGCCTGGAGTATTTACGGAGTATATGAATAGGATTTTCCATCCGTATCTAGATCAGTTTGTTGTGGTGTTTATTGACGATATTTTGGTGTATTCGAAATCTGAAGAAGAGCATGCTGAGCAATTGAGAGTGGTTTTAGGAGTTCTACGAGAAAAGAAGCTATTTGCTAAACTGTCAAAGTGTGAATTTTGGTTAGAAGAGGTTAGTTTTCTTGGTCACGTGATTTCAAGAGATGGTGTTGCTGTTGATCCTTCTAAGATAGAAGCGGTATCTAAGTGGGAAGCTCCGAAGTCAGTTTCTGAGATAAGGAGTTTTCTTGGTTTGGCTGGTTATTATAGGAAGTTCATCGAGGGATTTTCTAAGTTGGCGTTACCGTTGACGATGTTGACTAAAAAGGGGCAAGCGTTTGTTTGGGACTCAAAATGTGAAGAAGGTTTCCAAGAGTTAAAGAGAAGGTTGACTACTGCTCCTATTCTGATATTACCAAGTCCGTCGGAATTATTTGAGGTTTATTGTGATGCTTCATTGTTGGGTTTGGGCGGTGTGTTGATGCAGAACAAGCAGGTTATAGCTTATGCTTCGAGACAATTGAGGGTTCATGAGAGGAACTATCCGACCCACGATTTAGAGTTGGCAGCTGTGGTTTTTGTTCTGAAGCTATGGAGGCATTACTTGTACGGGTCCAGATTTGAGGTTTTCAGTGACCATAAAAGTTTAAAGTATTTGTTTGATCAGAAAGAGCTGAATATGAGACAGAGGAGATGGTTAGAGTTTCTGAAGGATTATGACTTTGGTTTGAATTACCATCCGGGTAAAGCAAACGTAGTGGCTGATGCATTGAGTCGGAAATCATTGCATATGTCTATGTTAATGGTTAAGGAATTGGATTTAATTGAGCAGTTTAGAGACTTGAGTTTGGTGTGTGAGAGTACTCACAATAGTGTTAAATTGGGAATGTTGAAGTTAACGAGTGGTATTCTGGATGAGATTAGAGAGGGTCAGAAATCTGATGTGCTTTTGGTTGATAAGTTGACTCTAGTGAATCAAGGTCAAGGTGGTGAATTCAGAGTTGATGAGAATGGTGTTTTGAAATTTGGTAATCGGGTGTGTATTCCGGATGTTACCGAACTTAAGAAGAGTATTCTTGAGGAGGGACATCGTAGTGGCCTGAGTATTCATCCTGGAGCTACGAAGATGTATCATGATTTGAAAAAGTTATTTTGGTGGCCGGGAATGAAAAGAGAAATTGCGAGTTTTGTTTATTCTTGTTTGACTTGTCAGAAGTCAAAGATTGAGCATCAGAAGTCGTCTGGGCTAATGCAACCGTTGGCTATTCCAGAGTGGAAGTGGGATAGTATCAGTATGGATTTTGTTTCTGGTTTACCGAGGACAAGTAAGAATTTTGAAGCTATTTGGGTGATTGTTGACAGATTGACGAAATCGGCTCATTTCATTCCGATCAGAATGGATTATCCGTTAGAGAGATTGGCTGAGTTGTATATTGAGAAGATTGTAAGTTTGCATGGTATTCCGTCTAGTATTGTTTCGGACAGAGATCCTATATTTACATCGAAGTTCTGGGAAGGTTTGCAGAGGGCTTTGGGAACTAAGCTGAGATTGAGTTCTGCATATCATCCGCAGACTGATGGTCAGACTGAGAGGACGATTCAGTCGCTAGAGGATCTTTTGAGGGCTTGTGTTTTGGAAAATGGAGGTGCTTGGGATTGTTATTTACCTTTGATTGAGTTTACCTACAACAATAGTTTTCATTCGAGCATTGGTATGGCGCCGTTTGAAGCTTTGTATGGTAGGAGATGTCGGACACCTTTATGTTGGTATGAGTCCGGTGAGAGTGCTGTGATTGGACCGGAGATTGTTCAACAAACTACGGAAAAGATTAAGATGATTCAGGAGAAGATGAGGATTGCTCAGAGTCGTCAGAAGAGTTATCACGACAAGAGGAGGAAATCACTTGAGTTTCAAGAGGGAGATCATGTGTTTCTTCGCGTTACTCCGATAACTGGTGTTGGTCGAGCTTTGAAGTCGAAGAAGTTGACACCTCGATTTATTGGTCCTTATCAGATTTTGGAAAGGATAGGGGAGGTAGCCTATCGTATCGCTTTACCTCCGTCACTTGCGAATTTGCATGAGGTTTTTCATGTGTCTCAGTTGAGAAGGTACATTCATGATCCGTCGCATGTGGTCCAAGTAGATGATGTCCAGGTGAGAGATAACCTGACTGTTGAAACATCACCTATGAGGGTTGAGGATCGAGAGTTGAAGCAGTTGCGGGGTAAAGAGATTGCTTTGGTAAAGGTAGCTTGGGGAGGACCAGCAGGTAGCAATGTGACTTGGGAACTTGAGAGCCAGATGAAGGAGTCTTATCCAGAGTTATTCGCTTGAGGTATGTTTTCGAGGACGAAAACTCTTTTAGTGGGGGAGAGTTGTAACACCCCGATGAAATAAGGATAAATATTTAATTTAAATTAATATAATATTTATTAATTTAATTAATTAATTGGATTATTATTATTGGATTATTATTATTATTATTATTATTATTGGAATAAAAGTTGGAATTAGAAAAGGTCTCATTTGGTAAAAAGGGTTATTTTCACGTGAAAAAGGAAAAAAAGAGACAGAAAGTGGAAAAAGGGCAAAGAGAACCAGAGAACAAGGGTTGAAGAGAGGAAGAGCTTGAAGCTGAAGGATCGCCGGATTAACTCAGGTAAGGGGGGTTTATCGTCGATTAACGGGTATTAGGGGATAACATGTAGTGGGTAGTGATAGACCATTGATTTGTCCCTGATTAGAATGATGCATGATGAAAATTGTGAAATATTGGATGAACGAAAATTGGATTATAATGGAAGGGAATTCGTAGGAATTAGATGTAAAAATGTTAGGATTTATGGAATCGAATAGGAGATGATTCGTGTTAGGTGATATGAACGATTATTGTGTAAAATTGGACTGTGGAAGGTTGGAATTGGGAGATCTCGTAGCAGAGAACACCATAGCAGATCTGGAAAATCTGGTTTCTGGTCATACGCGTATGGCACTAGGAAATACGCGTATGAGATGGTCTGGTACGCGTATGGCATTAGGCATTACGCGTATGGATGAGGAAGATGATGTTTTGAACGTGGTTTGGTCTCTGTTGGTACGCGTATGGGGAAGTGGTACGCGTAGCATACGCGTATGAGATAGGTGGTACGCGTATGGGATTGGTCAGGAGATGGGCCATACGCGTATGGGACTAGGCAGTACGCGTATGGGCAGGATTGTGATTTTTCTGTGCTGTTGTGGTGCAGTTTTTGGTTGTTCAGCTGAGTAATGTAATTTGGCTGAGGTATGATAGAGTAGGGATCATTTCCCATCGTTTTGAGTAGTATAGGTATTAGTAGAGTGTGCTAATACTGTGATTGATTATGTAGTATGACATGATATGATTATGTGGTGAATATATTGATGATGTATGATGATATGCATAGTGTGGTGAATGTATCTATCATGTATGAAATTATGAACGGACTGTTTATGGCTTAGAGTGTAAGCATATGTCCATTGTGGATGATTGTTGATGTTTGCATGACTAAGTGATTTAGCTTGCATATTGTGGCCTTTATGGTGGTAGCTAATTCCCATGGTGAGGAATTAGTGAGTGAATCATTGTGGATGATTGTTGATGTTTGCATGCTAGGTGATTAGCGTGCATATCATGGCCCTTGGGGTGGTAGCTAATTCCCATGGTGAGGAATTAGTGAGTGAGTCACTAGGTCTCAAATGAATGGGACTAGTGGGCTTGGTAGCCGTATCTGGATTTGATCGGTGAGGTGAACTATATGTTCACGAATAGTCGGTACCGCATGCATGGAGTCTCATTGCATAATGTATGTATGGCGTATAATATGAATGGATGTATTCCAATATTATACGTGTGTTTGTGTTGGTATTGAGTATGAGTATGAGTTGTATTAGTATTGAGTATGATGTTTGAGTTGGTGTGCCGTTACCGAATGTGTGATATGATTAGGGTGATTAATGTGTTATTTACTTAACATTACATGATATTTTATAATGCTCATTATATCGATTGAGGAACTCACCCTTACAACTATTTTTCAGGTAACGAGCAGTGATTGAGTAGAAGCTAGTGCTTGGAGTCTAGTGTAGTCTCCTTAGTGGGTCATGCTCTGATAGATGTAACATCGGGACGGGATGTTTTACCTTGTTGAATAATTTTACATGTAATGTGTTACATGTTTTGCATGATTGATTTGAATTCTATCCGCTGCGTATTGTGCAAATGCTAATTGTTTTGAATTAATAAAAGAGCATGACAGTTATTATGGTGAATGGTGTGGATTAAGTGTGTGACACCCTTAATTGCATAATTACTCTGATTGATATATTGCTATTTTAATTAATTATTTGGGGTATTTTAGAAGGGTGTTACAGGAGTCATGGGTCAGCTCGACAGGAGTCAGATATAGTTACAATTTTGTTTGAAGAAGACCAACAAACCGAAGTCCCAACTGATCGAAATGAAGAACAACCTGATCAGAATGCTAGAAGATCGACTAGAGCAAGAAATACATCGACAATGCTAGTTAGGTATGCTAGTTCTATTGAAGTAGCTAGTCTAGGTGTAAGAGTCAGTTATATTCGAGTGAGTCAAATTCAACATATAGTTGTTATGTCAAAATATAACTTGTAATTTTGTACTTTATATTTGGTATGTTTTAGACTTAAATTGATTTGTATAATTTTAAATATGGACTTTAGTTACCTATATAAAGATATAATATGATATAAATCAAAACAACTTCATTCAATAATATTTTCTCTTTTAAAATTCATTTTATAATTTTGGTCTCTTTTCTCTCTTCTTATTCTCTATTCTTTCTTGAAAAGTTCCAACATTAACTATATTAGTTAATTTAGTTTGAATGATAAGTTTTCTTTTATTATAAAAATTAAATATGATTAAATTTGTAAAAATCTTATAAGAAAGGAATTGAATAAGAATATTTTTCTCATATTATTGGGATGGGAGAAAGTAGTAGCACAATGTAATGAATTATAGGTATCGATGGTTCATTGGTTGGTTCCATCAATTAAAGAAAGAAAGAATTGTTAATTGGTGGGTAGCAAAGAAAAAGGCAGGCAAGTAGGGGCACGGCCAAACTATGATGTCCACTACCCAAACCATAATTATTCTCACTATAAAAAAGAAACAATCATTCTTATTATTACATCATCGATTACGTCAATCTCCCGACAATCCTCAAATAATCCAACCGTTCAAAACACATACACGTGTCGACATCTCAAACGATATGGTTCCCCACACCCTTTCACCGATATATCACCAAAACCATCCTCCAAGCGCACAAAAAAAACTTTCTCCATTTCCAAAACTCTCATATTCTGAGCTTTCATCTTTCACCAAAAAAAAAAAAAATTAACATTCGTGTGTTTGTTTTTTTCTTCTGATAAGCGAGTTAAGAGAAAATGACTTGCGTAGCAGAAGCTGAGCGTGACAAATACAACATGATAAATTTCGAAGAGACCGAGTTGCGACTCGGTCTTCCCGGTGGCTCAGTGAGTGATCAGGGCGAGCCATCGGTTAAAAGCAGTTGCGGAAAGAGAGGTTTCGCAGAAACTGCTAATATGGATTTGAAGCTTAATCTTTCTCCAAGTAATGATTCTGTTTCATCTTCTTCAACTATATCTTCTGTTACTGCAAACAAAGGCAAAGAGAAAACTTCAACAACAGTTACTGCACCTCCTCGCGCTAAGTGAGTTTTTCTATTCTATGATAAGTAAAACCTTTTATTTTGCTTAAGAATATTTCTTAATTATCATTTAGTTTAGTGATGATAATCTAGGTTAATTTAGTTTTTATTGTTTTAATTTGTTCATAGATCTATTGAATTGAAGTAATTAGTTGAAAAGATTAGATAGATAGATAGATGAATTAACAAGTTTGATTAGGTTGCTTATAAAAGAAGTTTGAATTAGTTTAGAAGGTTGTTTGTGATTAAAGCTTACGTTTGCAACTTGCAATTATAGTTTTTTGCTGCTTAATTTTCGGCTGAATTCACGCTTACAACTTGATTTGAATTTTTTGATATAGGACAAATTTAGTGGTTTTGTTCTGTGTTCTAAAGGTATTGTTCGAATTTGATTGTGAAAAAATATTCGCAAATTGAGTGGAATAAAGTTGAAGATGGAATTTATACCAAAAAATAAAGCTGAACAAGGATTTGAACTTTGTTTGTATATCATATATGCGCACTGTGATTGCTTTTGAACATATTCTTAGAAAATTTGTCAATAATGAGTTTTGAACAATTAGAAAACTATTTGAGTCACTATTTCTTTTATGACCAAACCATTTCTTTTATATATTTAAACTGTGTTGTTTTCAAATAGAATTAAATTTTTCTAGAAAATTTGATTTTCACTTGAAATTATTATTGAATTTTCTCATACTAATTAATTAATTAGTTTATATTAAACTCATAAATTTGATAAAATTGACTAATTACAAATGAATTTCTGTCATCAGAAAATGAAACTCACTAGATTTATTAATACATACAATTTGGATCATTATTATAAATAAATTTAATTTTTTTAATACATTAGACAATTGATAAATCTAGTCCATATATAATCAAGATATATTAAATGTTAAATATACTAAAAAAAATTAAATTTGTTTATATTAGTGACAAGAGGTTGCTCATTCAAATTTTATTTATAAGAGAAAATTTATTTATTTTAATTCATTGAAATAATCAATTTATTTAGTTTTAATATTATATTATTATATATATTGATAATTTAATAATTAAAAAAATAAAGTTATCTATAAATAAAATGAGGATAATTTTTCATAGAATTAAAGGTAGACAGGATTGTAGAAATGAATCAAGAAAAGGTGGAGGAGAAAAGAAAATCTGAAAAATATTATCCAGATTATGTGCAAGAAAAATATAAAAAATAAAAATAAAAATAGAATAATGAATGGTGGCTGAATAGGTTGGCAAGCAGTATTATTTTAGTTGGATTTCTTCTGCGGATGGCATGGTTGGTTGTCGGGTAGACAAAGGAAAAAGACAAGACACATGGAATCTTTACTTTTTCTATCCACTCAAATTATGAATTCCCTCTCAAAGGATAAAAAAGTTGAAAATGATAGTCCACACTTACACACATACACACGCCCATGTCCTTTGTGTGCGTGTCTCTCTCTCTCTAATAATTTAATTACCATGAATATTGAATTTGCAGAGCACAAGTTGTGGGATGGCCACCAGTTAGATCCTTCAGAAAGAACATAGTGAATGTTCAAAAGAGCAACAATGAATCAGAACCAGAAAAAAACACAAGTGTTGGAAATGGAGCATTTGTTAAAGTGAGCATGGATGGTGCACCTTATCTACGTAAGGTAGACCTTAACTTGTACAAGAGCTACCAAGAGCTGTCAGATGCGCTGGCTAAAATGTTTAGTTCTTTCACAATTGACAACTGTGGGTCCCAAGTTACCAAAGACTTTATGAATGAAAGCAAACTGATTGACCTCTTGAACGGCTCTGATTATGTACCAACTTATGAAGACAAAGATGCTGATTGGATGCTTGTCGGCGATGTTCCTTGGGAGTAAGTTTCCATCTTTTTTCATCTCACTTCAATAACTAATGTATCTAAATATCAATTTAATGTTCATCTTCACCAATTTCAGAATGTTTGTTCAATCCTGCAAGCGCCTTCGAATAATGAAAGGCTCTGAGGCAATTGGGCTAGGTAAAATTATAACTCAAAATACATTTTTAAACTATTATGGTTATACAAGTAAGAACATCTTATATTAAACTATTATGGTTAATTTGTAAATTACAGCGCCAAGGGCAGTGGAAAAGTGCAAGAACAGAAGCTGAAAACCTCGTTATCATGTTCCGACAAAAATCCTCTTGTTGTTGATCATGTATTGGCGTTCCAAGGAAGCAAATTGGGCTCGAGTAAGATCGGGGCTAATATAGGAATAATAAGAGTTCAATTATTATTATTATTATTATTATTATTATTATTGTTATGTGTCTGTGCTATTTCTTTTGTATTTTTTTTCTCTTATATGTGTATTATATATGAATGAGAAATTAGGTGGAAATTCGTTAGGGACAAGAAATAATATATAAGATGTTTATATGACCCACTTTTTGTTTTCTAAGGAAAAAAAAATGTGACTTGTCTATTGCCAGCGTGTGCATGACTTATAATAAATGTCAATTTTCCAGCTATCATTATTGCCTTGTCCCCTACGATTTTTATATTGTATATTTGCATAGTATACTAAGTGAGAGCGCATGTGGATACATACCATATACGTATTGTATTTATTTTGTATAGAGTTTTGTGAATGATATGCAAGATTCTGTATGTACAATGTGCACTTGTCTGTCAGGCTGTCATGGACCTGATTGGTTGAGGTGTTATTGCCTTTAGATTCATGAACATGGTGGACCCATGCCATGTGAGTGCTGTTACGGCCTTCAATTGAGGGTTCCACTACTTTATATCACATGTTCCCTCTTATTCTTGTTTTGTGATTTATATTTTGTGGTTCGTTTTGAAAGATGGAATGGAGGGTTATCCTAAAGAATTATTGGTTATGGATGGGTATAGTATAAGATGATATTTTAATAGGTATAAATATGGATATGTGTGTGGAATTACATGCAAAATTTAAAGAGAGGATAAAAAGGTGAAAAGGAGAAAAAGGAGGAAGAATGCTTTAAAATTAACTAAATAAAAAAAACACAATAACAAAGGTTATATATACACTTAATAATCTCTAACCAACTATCAACCAATTAAAGCTAACTAAGATAACTAAGTACAAACTATTTATATATACACTTAATAATCTCTTACAAACTATCAACCAATTAAAGCTAACTAAGATAACTACATTACAAACTATTCTGATACAAACTATATCGTTCTAAAATTATAATTGATGTGTGTTGATATTGAAAAATTTTGAGTCGGTGGTGTCGATCTCTGATACAACTGTGCGGAATGGATCTGCACGGTTAACACTCTAACGTCAAAGTCAGTTCAAAAATCAATATGAGTGTAGTAAAATATGGAGATCATAAAGTGTACCTTGAATGTCATATGTCTTAGCTTTTATATGTTGGATCGTTTTGAATGAATTTGTATTGAATTGAGCCATGAAATTTTTTGGCCTTTGGCCGGTCTAAAATAATGGCCCACGAAACTGGTCGGGCGAGGATTAGTTGGGGAAGTCTTCAAAGTTGCGGTTGACCCCCAGAATGATGTGCAAAAGTAGTGGAAACGCCTGGATCAATTGCAAAGGTAGTGGGAAACATGCGCATCAAATGTTTTTCCATCATTGAAATGTTTCACACTACGCCAAAAACTGGAATAAACAGCGCACCTTAGAGGGTGCTTTATTACAAAAGCGCACTCTAAAGTGAAGCGAAAAAATAAGGAGCGAACAACTGGAATAGACAGCGCACTTTAGAGGGCGCTTTTGTAATAAAGCGCCCTCTAAGGTGAAGCGAAAAAATAAGGAGGAGATAGAGGGACAACAATACAGGACGCCTTTTAGAAAGCGCCCTCTAAGGTTACCCTTAGAGGGCGCTTTTAAAAAAGCGCTCTATAAGTCCATGTGCATTTCCAGTTTATAAAGCGCTTTTGGAAAGCCTTAGAGAGCGCTTTCATAAGCGCCCTCTTAGGCCCCCTTTAGAGGGCGCTTTTTTTCCACAAGCGCCCTCTAAGGTCCCCTTTAGTAAACATTAAAATTATAACATACTGCGCGTTTTGTTATTTCACTCTCTGTTATTTTCATTCTTTTTCACGTTAGGGTTCTCACTGCTACGATTTTCGCTACTTCTAAGGCGTTCTCCTTCCACCTCTGTTAGATCTACGACGTTTCCTCCTTCTATTAATTCGTTGTTAGCTGTTCGATTTTGACACCATAGGTATTTTTTTAATCTTCATATTACTTGGTTTCTCTTCTGACGTTCGCTATTGTTCATTTTTTGTTTCATTTTTCTTGGTTCATACATTTATTGAGTATTCTTAACAATAATTATTGTGTTGCAATGCTAGCAATGGAGACTAGGCATTATGGGTTAAAAGTTTCACAGAGTTATTAGCCCTTTTAAAAGATATGCTTCCTGAGGATAATGTTCTTCCCAATCGAACATATGAGACCAAAAAGATGCTGTGCTCTATTGGCATGAGCTATGATAAGATACATGCATGTCCAAACGATTACTTTTTGTTTCGAAATGAGTATGCATCGTTAAATGAGTGTCCTAAATGCGGTGTCTCGCGATATAAGAACAAGTTGTCTCCAGCAAAAGTCTTGTGGTATTTTCCTATTATTCCGAGATTTAGACGCATGTTTCGAGTGATGTAGCAACATTTGGAGTCGGTGCTGTTCAGGTTCGACCGAAAGGAAACTAAATTTGTAACGTTCCAAATTTATCAGACCATAATCTGAACAATATTTACATGTCATTTAGGTTCTTGCTACGATTTTAACTTTGTGGTGAGCAGACAAATCTGGTCGCCGGCTTTTACTTATTGTGAGTCTGAGCTTTTTCGATAATTTTTGCATTCACATTACTATTTGTTTGGAGGGTAATAAGAGATTAATCAAAATCTCCTATTGCAGGTTTCTTCATCTGCAATGGCTTTGAGTCTTTTGGTTGTTTCAATATCATTCTACTTGAAGGTAATAATAATTTTTTTGTTTGTTATATTTTTTGAATATTTTTTTTTGTTTATTTTTATATATACATAATACATTAATTAGATATTACACATGCATTCATGCATAAATGTTCAGAAATTTGTAACACAGATTCACAGGATTATATATCAGTAAATTCTTCTTTATATTTTTGGTTTTTTATATGGATAATATATTTTATGTTGAATTTGCTCTCAGGAATATATATCACCAGATTCTGATTTATATGCGACATTGAGTCTCGTATCGGTGGCTGGAGTTGTGGTGTGTAAATACAACTTTATTACACAAATGATGGTTTCTATTGTTTGTTTCCCTAACTTCATTATTATAAACTTTCAATTTCTTTCAGGTCATGGTTATTGCATTCTCTCTGGGATTAGGAGCAATGCCATGGATTATAATGTCTGAGGTACAATTTTCTTCAATAATAATATGCATGACAACCCTATATGAACAAACCTTTGTTGTGATATAATGTGATAGTTGATGTGTTGAATATATTTTACATAATAGATTCTTCCGATTAACATCAAACGCCTAGCTGGAAGTTTTGCAACACTTGCCAATTGGTTCTTTTCCTGGTTGGTTACATTAACAGCAAATTTGCTCTTGGATTGGAGTTCGGGAGGTTTGTGTGCATTGCCTATGTTAATTTTCTATAAATATCTATTGTTTCTAACCAGAAGCTTCCTATGTTTTTATCAGGAACCTTCACAATATATACTGCAGTGTGTGTTTTCACAGCAGGATTTGTTGCCATTTGGGTCCCCGAGACAAAGGGAAAAACTCTTGAAGAAATACAACATTTTTTCAGATGAAGTTTCCTTTCGAGTAGCACTTCAGCTAGTGTTCACTCATGTATTCACATTCATTTTTTTTTTCTGAATCAACTCAATTCATTTTTGTGCTCTTTGGTCTTGTTAAATATGAAAAATACCAAAACAGTGTGATTTTCTAATCTAGCAGCATACTTGCATTTTTGTTGTAATTGATTGATTATAAACAAATAAATGAAAGAGAGTGGTTATTATACATTTCAATTAGAGTAGCAGTGGTTTCGGTTCATGACATTTCAAATAGCAAGAGGATCATATAAACAATAAGCATATATCAGTATTTGTATTTTAATATTATAAAAGCATAAAAAGAACCTTTAGTTGCTCTTGTGAATTATAACAAGCAGCTGTACGCCATTTTCTTCTGGTTACCTCTTGTGGCTGCAACATAACCTGAAATGAGAATATGGTCACAGAGACATGTGATGCATATAAATGTTAAATAACCACCCACTTTAGAGGGCGCTTTCCAAAATAAGCGCCCTCTAAACCCTTTAAATTTCCACTTTAGAGGGCGCTTTCCAGTAAAAGCGCCCTCTAAACCCTTAAAGGTTTCCACTTTAGAGGGCGCTTTCCAGTAAAAGTGCCCTCTAAACCCTTAAAAGTTTCCACTTTAGAGGGCGCTTTCTTTAAAAAGCGCCCTCTAAAGTGGCCCTTAAAGGGCTTAAAGAGCCACTTTAGAGAGCGCTTTCACCAGGAAAAAAAGCGCTGTCTTTACCTATGCCAGCGCCAGATTAGAGGGCGCTTTAAAGCGCTGTTATAGGCCAAAAAAAGCGCCCTCTTTTCCCTTATTTGGCGTAGTGTCACTATCCCTTCTGAGCGTGTGGCTTATAGGGGTACATGTTAGGGCATGATTTCATTGCCTAGGGTACACTAGTACTTTTGATCTTTTAATGCCCCTAGTGGGACGACTGCTTTGCCACACTTAGATCTTCTCCAGCTTTCAATTTGGATTATCCATATGTGATTGATTTCCCTATAAAGGGCATATTTTTGCACCAAATGTTTCTTTTTGCTTGACTTGCGACTCAACGCTCACTCCTCATTCCTAGGTTTGTTTGTCAATTCTCTTGTTCTGACATTTTGAACTTTCTCTATCGTTTCCTTACTTGTGGATAATCTTTTCTCTTATTCTTCCCCTTCAAAGGTACGTCATTGTCTTTCCTTGTGTGTTGTTATGGTTAACCTAGGGGATTCGCTCGCGAACAATGCTCTTCAGATTACTAACGAGGAGTCTTATTCGTTTGTGGGAGTGGAAAATCATGAAGTCTTAGACTTCTTTTACACACTAACTCTCATGTCCCTGTCTCGAATGTGTCTCACGGTAACTCTATGTCGAGGTTGGATTCTCCTGGAAATGAAGGTGATTCGCTAGTGAAGGAAATTATTATATGCACTACTTCTATAGCTTGCGCTGAATTCAACATGGGTCTTATTTTTTTATGGGATAAAGGTGCGAGAGACAGGTTGCTCCATTCATTCACTCGAGAGAAACCCTTCCCATCGGGGCTCGATTGTTGTTGATCAAACTGCTTTATTTTATGTAAGCATGTAAATGATCTAAACTGAATAGCTGATAGTGGCGACAGATGTGGGGGATTATTCCTAGGTGGACCCTGCGTACCTAGGGATAGTTTCCCCTTATATTCGGGAGGCTATTGTGAAGGAAGCCACCTTCAAAGTGGGATCATATTTGGATTGGCCAATCTCTGCCATTCCTACTAACAAGAGGATATGTAGCAAGTTCGATAGTTTCTATATCCCTTTTTATGAATGTATCTTCTGAAAGTTAGGTGTTTGACTTTTGTTGACTGCTTTTGAGATTGAGATATTGTACAACCTTCACAACACATCCTCGTAACTGAATTTGGTTGCTTAGGCTTTTGTGAGAGTGTTCCAGTACTAGTATGAATACCAGGGGACATGGGTCCATCCTTAAAGAGCCTATTCTTCCATCTTTTTAATGTCAACTCTCCTCTAGTCATGCCTTAGTTTCCCTCCGTTAGGATGATGACAAGATATTACACATTTACACATAGAGTTGGAAGAATTTCAAGCCTGACTACTTTTTGGCTACCCTCATCTCTCCCGCCGCTTGTCGCATCGCGCGAAAAACCGGCGGGAAAACAAGAACAACAGAGCCGCCACCGTGCGTTATTTATCCCAAAAGAGGGAAAGGAAACGCTCAGAGTAAACCTGGGAAAGAACATGGTCTCGCGACCAAAGAGAATGGGTTCGGGAGTCGGTTATGCGAAGGGAAGGTATTAGCACCCCTACGCATCCGTAGTACTCTACGGGATCCACGCACAATAGGAAGGATAAATGGTTGCTAAAACACTGCTCAAACTCACACACACTGGCTGAAAGAGACACAAGAAACTGACTGAGACTGACTCGGCAGGATGTCGCATCCTGGGCCTACTTAGTCTATCAGGCATAGACATCAGAGTCGAAGTAGTTCGGACTGGGGAAACGACACATGCTCGCTAGGATATCGCATCCTATGCATACGTATCTTCTCGGACGAAAGAAGAATCAGAGCATTCGTAGCTCGGCTGACACGCACACAAACAAACACAGGCAAAGGCAAACGTGGAGCCTGACTGCCAATCGATGGACTTATGTCAGCGTCCGAACCTAAACACACGCAAAGAGGCAAACGTGGAGCCTGAATGCCAATCACTGGACTTACATCAGCATCCGAACCAAACACACGCACACTGGAACCCAGATGCCACTCGATGGACTTACATCAGCTTCCAAGCGCACAACAACACAACAAGTTAATAGGGAGTCGGGGACTCGAGCCTATAACTGTCAAACACGCACTCAAACAAACAGACAACAAGTTGCTAAGGAGTCAGGCACTCGAGCCTAGCAAATGTCAGACAACACACACAAAAGAAAGAAAAGGCGCCCGGAGAGATCAGCTCAATCTCCTGCCTACATACTTCATCTGGTGTGAAGATCAGGGCGATGTAGTTCCCCTACGCAGGGATAAAGGATCTAGCCTAACCAGATAACAGAGGGAGACACAACTAGGGAGACTACGACTCGAGCCTAGATGTTATCATGCAAGATCATCCCTAAGTTAAGGTTTCTAGCTAAATGGCACAAGGGCCAACCTATCCTAAGCATGGCTCTCACAGGAAGCGAGCCACACACACTTAACTTGCACAGGAAGCAAGCCAAGTAAAACCTAACTTGCACAGGAAGCAAGTCTAAACTAATCCTAACTTGCACAGGAAGCAAGTCAAACAATCCTATCTTGCACAGGAAGCAAGTCAAACAATCCTATCTTGCACAGGAAGCAAGTCAAACAATCCTACAAGCACAGATAGCACATGCTATACACAGACAAGTGGCTCAAACAAGGGTTAGGTTTTAGTCAAGGGGTCATATCAACCTCAACAAACAAACCTCTGGAACTAGGTGAATGTTGCTCTTAACCTTGCCATTGAGGGGCTAAGGTGAAGCAGATGAAAGGATGAAGTGAGGATGAGACCTCCCAGCTCTTATCCCTGGCCTGGGAGAGCTCAAGACAAGAATGTGTGGGTTCAGAAAGTGGGAACCCTTCTACACATTTAAAACTGACTCAACTGTACCATTGTACAAGATCTTGGGTTTGTATCTGCAATGCATCAACACAGTGGTGTGAGCAAAGCAGATGACACACTGAATAGTGGGGGATAGATTGCATATCCCTACCTTCCACCAATTGCCTCTTCACTTAGGAGGACTTTGACTCTATGCAGGGACAAAAGTAAACATCCACAAACATTGCCTCTTAAGGAGGACTTCAGACAGTTGCCTGGTCAAGTAACAGGCCAGGTCTTCCAGACTACATGAAGTAAAAGAGACATACCTCAATGCAAATTGCTTATACAAGCAAAGCAAAGCAAAAAGTTCACAAGGAACTAAGCAACTAAAGCACCTGAAACAGTCAAGCAGATGTTAGTATGCAACCTCAAACAAAACAAACAGAAACAGACAACAACTGTCCATTAGAGGCACATGGATATGCAAGGCACAAGGCTTAGGGCATGTGAGCCAAGCCACCTACAAAACAAAGAGGTTAGACAATGATACTTGAGTAAGCTCAAACAAAAGAATTGGTCTCAATGGCCATTTGATGGTCAACCTGAAATCACAAACTCAAAGGTGAGTAACAGGACCACTAGGGCTAGCCTAGGGTCAAAAGTGAATGAGAAAGTCCAAACAGCAAGGGGTAAGTATCCAAAATCATGTTCAAACAATTAGGAAACAAAACCAATTGGGTTCACATTCATATCAATCATCATCATCATTTCATGAACCATTTAGGTCAAAACATGGCAAACAGAAGCTCATAGAAGTCAACAGCAAGACTTGCATCAAAAGCAATCTAAACATTTTTCAAAAATCACCAAATAAATCATGATCAAACCTAATACATAGCATGGTAATCATGTAAAATTTCATCCCATTTAGACAAGTGGAAGGCAGTCAATGAAAATCAGAAAGTCAAAGCAAATTTGAACATGCTCAATGAAGTCAACCAATCATGCATCAACTTAGAAAAATCATAAGTCAAGAATGGTGTATGATAAATGAATGGGATCAAAACCATGGCAAAGAGGAGGATGTCTAGTTATCTCATGCAAAATTTCATGTTCATCCAATAAAGTATGAGAATTTCACAAATGAAATGGGAACAAGTGTCACACAAGGTCAACATTTGACTAGGCAGGGAAGGAAAATCTCAAACAAATGGAAAATGCCACAAATAATTCCAAGAAAATTCACATGTGAACTAGACATACAAGAGTAGGCTCATGCAAAAAATCAAGTCATTTGGAGGTCAAGAAGCATGGCAATGAAAATCATGAAGTTGGTCATCAATGGTGTGACACAAATTGTCACACCCTAATTCAAAAAATCATAACTCACAAACCACAAATGATAAATTCACAAACTTTATACCAAAATTACCATGAATGTATCTAGTTTAAGCACGAAAAATTTGGGGGCCATTGGATAAAGTATCATCATTTCACAATTGATTTGGCAAAGTGTACAAAATTTGGTCACATGTCACACACCCTAGCAACATTTAAAAACCATTCATCCAAAAATTCTGGAAAAATAATGATAAAAAAGTAGAGATCATGATGAACACAACACAAAAAATCCCATTGATTTTGGATCAAAAATGAGCAAGTTATGAATTTTGGAAGGTTGGTTATAAAAATGTGAAATAAATGAAGCAAGAATGGCATTTTTGTAATATTTGAATCCACTTAACAAAACACAGTCGTTTTGGGCAGTAAATGGAATGTTTTGATTGGCTGGAGGGGAATGGCACAGTACACGTGAGGAAAGAAGAAAAACTGGAAAATGGCTTTGGGGTTTACTGTAGCAGCATCATCTCCAAATTCGAATTTCTTAATTTCTCCCCAAAAATGTCAATTGAGCATACCATTGTAATCATCAAACATCATACAACAACAATCCAAACCCTATTTTCATTAATTTGAACTACACAACAAGAAATCACAGGAAACATTTTCAAACATCAAACTTTATCTCATCATATCTTCATGGACAAGCAATCATTTTCAAAAAGGAAAGCATCATGGTACTCAGCATTGAAAGACCTATTCAAAACATGTAATAATTTGAAGAATAATGGAGCTCGAAAATTTACCAAACTGAACAGGGCAATGTTGAATGTGATGCTGGAGATGCTTTCAATGCTTGACAGGTATCCAAATAGCTTCAAAGGGTCCAAGGCAAGCTGTTTGACACTTTACTTGAACTTGAATCGAGCTGGAAATGAAGATGGCCACTGAACTGGTTTTTGTTTGATTTTGAGAAAGGTGATGTTTTTGATTTTCAAACAGTGAGCAATGGAGGTTTGAGACAGCTTCAATATACCCTATGGATCATGACAAACTAATTTGCTAAGCTTGGAATGGCCTGAGAGTGAAAGTGGCTTTGAAAATGCTAATTTGATACAATGTGACAAGTTGAAAAGTGATTTTGAGTTCTTGATGTTTTCTGCAGGTTTTGAGGCTTTGGACACTTGCTATATGATATTTGAGATGTGTTTGCAATGCTCTTTTGATCAACAAGTGCTTAGAACAAGAGCTGTCATGTTTTGGCTATTTGGTGGTTTTTTGGATGAAATGTGAAAATGAGATTGGGAAACCCTGGTTTATGCTGGCTTGCGGCTGCCCCTAGTGGTTCAAAAGGCTGCTTGGATGGTGGAGAGGCAATGCAAGGTTTGGTCTTCTTTTGAAGTTTGGACAATTTTTTTAGAAAATGCACAAAGGAGAAGTTTGAGGGAATGAGTGAAGAATGGTTTTCCACTGTGTGTTTTGGCTGTGGCTATTAGCTTCATGACAGATAGTGAGGCCTTTTCATTTTTTGTTTTTGTACTGTTGGTGGCATGGCAGGGTTTTGGTTATTTTGAAGCTATGTGTTTGGACAGCAAAATGGCCTTGGCCAACAAGTGAAGTGTGTGTAAAGAGATTGTATGAAGTTGGTTAGGTTTCAAAGTGGCAAATGGAGGGTGGAAATGGTGAACAAGGCTGCTGTTTGCAGTTGCTTTTTTGTTTTTGTAGTGTTTGGTTCTATTGTGTTTTTGTGACAGGAAAACCAGAAGTGCAAAGCCAGGATCAGGTTTTGGAGGGTGTGACCAATGGCCTTTGGCTGCTGTTTGGCAATGATGAGAAATTAGGATGAACAAAATGCTATGGTTGGCAAGGCAGGATGGATGGTATTAGAAATCCTTTGACAGCCTCTTTAGCAAAATGCAACAGCAGAGTCATCTTTAGAATGTGAGCAGGAATTCATTTTCTGTTGGTTTCCATGGCTTGGCTTGTATGACTGCTTCATGTGACAGTACAAGGTATGGTCTTTAGGGTGTTTTTGTTGGTTTTGTGATGACAGGGAAACGATGGAAGATCTGGTGTCAAGCAGGGCCAGGCTAGGTTTTGTGGTATTTTGGACAGGGTTTTGAAAAAAATGCCAAAAGGTGAGTGAGGCTTTTTGTTGGTTTTAGAAAAATAGCCAAAGTGAGGCTAGAGAGAAAATGAGAGGACCAAGGGTTTTTTTGCTGGTTTTGCTGCTGTTGGCTGCTGTTGCTGTCCTTTAATGACAGCAAATTCATCCTCCAAAACTGCTGTTCTATGGCAAGGCAATCCCTTTTTTACTGTGGTATTGTGCAGGTTTCTTGGTGTTGCTTTGTGGTGGGAGAGCAAGGGTTTTCTTGCTGCAGGATGTTGTGAGGAATGCAGGTTCCAAAGGGTGAAATGGTGAACAAGGCTGCTGCAGCAGTTGCTTTTAGTTTTTGCAATGTTTTGGTTCTATTGTGTTTTTGACAGCCAAAGCCAAATGCCAATAGCAGTGTCCTCTTTTGCAGGATGTGGTGACAGGATTTTTCAAATGCAAAACAAAATGGCCAAGTCAGAGAGTGCCCTTGTGCAGTTGCAATTGGTTATGTTGCTATGTTATGTTTGATGGCTGCAAGTTAGTTCAGAATGAGGAAAGGATAGTGAAAAACAAAGGCCAGGGTTTTGTTCTTTGAAGTTTGGACTGGTTTGGTAATTGCATCAAAAGTGAAGCTGGAGAAATGTGAAGTTGATTAGAGGCTGCTGCTACTGGCTTATTTTGATGGCAGGAAATGCATTTTGGATGGTATCAAAGCCAGGCTTAGCTCATTTTGTGAGTTTTGGAATGATTTGGTAAAATGCAAAGAGAGGGGCTTTTTGGTTCTTTTGACAGAAAAAATTCAATGCAAATAACAAGGTGAGTTTTTGAGAATCCAGTATGCAATCTGTTATGTTTTTTTTAGAAGCCCCTTCTGCTGTGTTGTGGCTGCAATCTATTTCAACATGACAGCCCAAATGATGCACACTGTCTGCTGGACAGTACAAGGTAAGATGTGGAAGCATGGAGGATATGGGGTTTTGTCCTTTCATTCCAAAATTCAAGCATATGAGGCATGGCTTCTTTTCTGAAGTTTTAGGCTGCAAGATGTGTTCAAAATGACAGCCAATAGCCTCTAAAAACTCTGTTTGAAAGTACCAAGGCATGGTTCAAATGCAAGCATGGAGTGGTATAGTGAAACTTGTACTTTTCTTACAATTCAAGCAACCAAGCAATGGCTTCATGTACTGCATATTTTGACTTTGCAAACACACTCTAAATGACATTTATGAGCTGTCCCAATTGGCCAAATGCTGAAAAAATGTTTAAATCAAAAAGTCAACTCTTGGTCAAACTTACATTTAAATGAAAAAGGTCAAAATATGCCATTTTGATTGGTGAAGTTTTGGCTCATGAAATTTATATTTTTGGAAAGAGGGGATCAAATGTGACTTGTAGGAAAAAACCCCACCAAAATTGGCCAAACGGTTTGAGAGATATGGCCCTTTGAAGTTCAAGATTTTCTGAAATCGATTCGATCATAACTTGCCAACCACACATGGGAATTGAGAGTTCTAGGACTTTTGGAAATGGGAGAACAAGATCTTCAACTTTCATGTTGGACAAAAATTCATTTGAGGCTTGTATCACAATGTAAGTTTGAGGATCAAGACTTTCCATTTATGGTAAGTTTCAGTTACAGGCCCAGTTTCTACTTTTGGAAATTTTTGATCTGGCTTCAAATTCTTCCATGAGGGTGCTTGGCATGATGTATGATGACTATTTGGACATGAATGAGCTCTCACAAACCAAATCCAATCATCAAATCACTGATTAAATGGACAGTTGACCAACAGTTGACTTTTAGGGTTTCTGCCTGATTGTGCATTGACTGATGACTTCCAAACCCTAATTCCTTGAGAACTTGACTTCAAATGATGTCCCAAGTTGTATGAACTCTTGATTATTGACCATGGTGCCCAAATTCCACAAGAATGACCACCATCCACTGCTTTGACTGACAGTTGACTTTCTTTGACTTTTGACTGTCTGTGTATGAACTACTGACCTCTGAGCCCTCAACCCTTGCCTTGAACACTTCAAATGGACTACCAAGTCATGTGAACTTGTTGGACAAACCCCAAGGCCTTGGTTCAATGAGAAATTCCTTTGCTTGCTTGGTTGACTGATCAGGAGATTAGTTTGACCTAATTCTTGATTGCTTGCTCTTGAGGCAACTGAGGGACAATGCAAATGCTATGCAATGGATCATGCTATGCTATGACCTAATATGAAAATGTATGCATAATGATAGGTGCAAATTTGAGGTGCTACAGCTGCCCCTATTCAATCAGCTGGGAACCCGAATGGATGAGAGCGACGGCTGTCAGACTTTCAGGGTAAATAGGGATTGAATACCAAAGAACCGTAGAATTTGCACAATACAGGGATCCACCAATGGAAACGTCCACTGGGATTTGATATTTATTACTGGGTATATATTTTTTGTTTTTTGGTTTTCAAAGGGTATGGCCACATCCAGACATCACAACGATGACGAATGGGAATAGAAATCACAACTAGATGCCAACGGACAACTAGGAAAAACTCGACGTTTACCAAGACCAACGGAGAGGTAACCAGACGCTATTGAATAACTGGGAGGGATACAACCATACGTCAACGGACGAAATGGGAAAAACTCAACGTTTACCAAGACCAACGGAGAGGTAACCAACTGGGGACGACCAGGAAAAACTCGACGTTTATCGAAATCAACGGAGAGGTAACCAACTGGGGACGACCAGGAAAAACTCGACGTTTATCGAAACCAACGGAGAGGTAACCAGACATTAATGAATGACTGGGGAGACTCGACCAGACATCAACGGATGAATGGGAGAAAACTCGACGTTTACAGACATCGGAAGATGATGTTTACAGACACCAAAAGGATCGACCAGACATTTACAGATGAATGGGAATACTCGACGTTTACAGACATCGGAAGATGATGTTTACAGACACCAAAAGGATCGACCAGACATTTACAGATGAATGGGAATACTCGACGTTTACAGACATCGAAAGATGATGTTTACAGACACCAAAAAGATCGACCAGACATTTACTGATGAATGGGAATAAAAAAAACACAACCCGACGTCGACGGACGACTGGGAAAAACTCGTCGTTTATCGAAACCAACGGAGAGGTAAATCCACATGGGGAGGGTACAACTAGACATCACCGGATAACTAGGAAAAACTCGACGTTTATCGACACCAACGGAGAGGAGTAATCTTCACTAGGGAAGGGATAGCGACGTTATGAACATTGAAAGAGGATGTTTACCGACATCAAAAGAAGACCAGACACTTACGCATGACTGGAAATCACCGAAAGATGGTGTTTACCGACACCAAAGAAGACCAGACACTTACGCATGACTGGAAATCACCGAAGGATGGTATTTGCCGACACCAAAGAATACCAGACACGGGTGCTGACAGGGTATACTGACATTCTCAAGATGACAGGGCTAGGCTGAACACTTGCAGGGGGCCTCACTAGGGAGAAACAAACTTTCTGTCACCAACAGGTGAGGAAATAAACCTCTGTGGGGATTATAAACACCAAATGTTGACTGGAGTAACTGTAGCCGATGCGTTTGTACAGGTTGAACAAAAATCCGTTTCTGCAGGGAATACGGTTTGATGGGGTTTCGAACACATGAATGCATATGTTTGAATTTTTCTATGGCGTAATGCTCCATTTAGGAATGGAAATGCTACGCGATTTTTGAAGATGCAATGATTACTACATGCAAAATGCAAATGAACCCTGGCCAGGGAGCCAAAATGATCAGATACTCTGACTCCGTGGGGAGACTCCTCTTGGGGAAATATTCTGCGGGGAGCTCTGCTTGAGGAATAGTAAAGCAACTTCACACTCATGTTGAAGAATAGCACTGCTGCTGGGAAAAGGTAAACTCCGCTGGGGATACAGATATCAGTCTACTACAGAAACCCGTCCAATCCACTGGTAGGATGAACTCTGCTGGAGAAATAAATGCTATTCCATTAGGGACGACCCAACCAATCCATATGTAGGAGAATCACTGCTGGAGAAATAAATGCTATTCCATTAGGGACGACCCAACCAATCCATATGTAGGAGAATCACTGCTGGAGAAATAAATGTTATTCCATTAGGGACGACCCAACCAATCCATATGTAGGAGAATCACTGCTGGAGAAATAAATGCTATTCCATTAGGGACGACCCAACCAATCCATATGTAGGAGAATCACTGCTGGAGATGTATTTCATGAGACCCGCTCCACTCGGGGAACTTGCTGAGGAAAAACCACACCATTCTGCTGAGGAGAACGATCCTAGCGGAGAGATCAACCATAGTGGTGAGAGTAACAACTCTGTCGAGGATGATAGCACGTCATATCATACTGGAGACGAATTCCCACAAACCTTGCTTGGGATAAGCACCCACGGCCACACTGGAGATGATAGCGTCACAAAACCAATTGTTGGGGAACACACCAACGGTCTACAGATAAACTCCACTAGGGGACTCCCGGGGAAAATAGCTGTCAGGCGCTCAGCGGGGATTCTCAACCGGGGAAATCTGCAAGCATAGGCCTGCTGGGGGGAAGCAATCCTTAGATTTGCTGGGGAAAGAAGGTACTGTCCACAGGTATCTCTGCAGGGGAAATAACTCTGATAGCTTCAATACTGGCTCGGGCTGGGGACGCGATGACCTTCAGGCTTGCTGAGGAGACAACGATCTTGAATCTGCCAGGGAGATCACACTCTCAATCCTCTGGGGAGATACAGCTTGTTTGACAGGGGTGTCGGTCGACTCGTCGAACACCAGTATCCATCATCCACCCATAGTGCTGACTTTCCACTTTTAAGAACTCCCAGACTCTTCTGGACTTTTCTGCTCCATCATCTTGTATTCCAAATCTCGTCCGTACTCCACGGGGATCGAGCTCCTGGTATTCATACATACTTTCCAATCATCAGACTTTGAAGAGTCTTCTTGATTAAATTTCCAGGATCGTCGTTGTAATCCTTCACCGTCTTTTCACGGTTCATCTATCCCTTGCCCCTGGTTGGACTCTGAGGGGATCTTTTGTCAAAAAGGTTCATATTACAACTGGCAAGTGAATGAAAATGTCTAACAGCACCTGCACAAGAGATCGTCAGATAAAAACGTGCCCCAGGTATGCCCCAGGTGTTCTGATATTTCAACACTTAGGTCACTCAGACTTCCAAGTAAGATTTCCAGATTTCAATCTCACAAGCATGCATCAGAAGGGACCTCTATGTTTCAAGATGCAAATATTCTTATCAAAATGAATAGATGTTTTCGTAATCAAAACAGTAATGACACAAAAACAAAATTTATTTGATCGAACACACGCTTTATTTGACTGGAATAAAAGATGGCTCACAATTGAGCAACACACAGGAAGCAAACCCTGGAAAGAGGTGATTGCACATAAAAGAAAAAAAATTATCCTAATGGCAACGTGAAACTGCGATCTCATCGGGTTCCAACTCGGTTACACCTCATATGTCCTTAGGACTTTCCGCACCTTCTGTCTTCTGAACAAGACGCTTCCAATCGGTCTCTGTCGGAGATTATCCAAGTCATCATGAGCACAAATGATCATGCTAGACGCAGTTGTTCGTTTCAATCCCTCTTTTGCCTGGACCGCCCTTTCGGGTTTCAGTCCACCGGGATACCCTTTTTTGCCCAAGTCGCCCTTGCGGGTTTTCAACTTGCCGGGTGTACAGTTCTTTTCTTTTATTTTTATCCCTAACTTTTGCCCGAACCTTTCTCTTTTCTTGGTTCGCCGGGATGCCCATTTTTTGCCTGGACTCTTTATTCTCTTTTTTTTTGTCCAGCGGGTTTCTTTCACGAAGTATTTTCTAACTGCGTCCGTATTCACAGGGGATGGAAAATCGTCGTCGTCCGTGGTCGTCATTAACAAGGTTCTGTCAGAGGAAAACTGTCTTGACCACGAATGGACATTCATAACTATTTGTCCATTTGCCCCACAATCGTCTTGAGGAGGAAGGATCCTTTTCCACCAATTCTTCCACGTGGTATGCGCGAGGTCACACTTCTTGGTTAACAACATGCTTCGTTTACTGGGTACAGCTGCCCCATGCCAGGTAACTGTCAGCCCTTTCCTTAATTGGACTCAACATGTCATTCCGGGTCTTTATCCATTCAGTCTTCTCTAATTTCTCATATTTCTGTGAGGAAGACACTGCCCTAAGTAGATGCACATCCCTAGGTTCAATATCCAGGATACAGACTTTATGTTCAGCCACCATTGTTGGTGCAACCAACTGGGATCCGGGAAGTACTAACTTATTCACCTCATCTCCTCCCCCTCAGACATCGGAATCCGTTCGGATTCAGGGTCAGGCCCCTCCTCCGGGATCGGTCCCTCTCAATCTTTCGATTTGAGTACCTTGAGATGTCCTCATCAGGGACCTCAAACCTCCTTGGTTGATAACCTTCCATGGATTGTTACTAGCTTCTCAAACACATATCTGATCAGATCCATTATGGACATTCACAAAGTGGTATGAATCAGCATATACTGTCTCAGTCGGCGAGCAGCCTATGCCAAAGTACATCAAGTTTTTTCGAACAGTGAGTGTATTGTTTCACAGTCGATAAACTTTTTGCTTAGGTAAATTGCATACTCTTTTCGACAAGACTAGTCATGCTGACTCAATACGCACCTCGCAGACCCCTCGAGGATTATCAAGTACCGGATTAACAGTTATTTCTTTTACTGAGGTATCAGAATCAGAGGTTCCTACAACTTCCCCCTTTTTTTTTTTTTTTTTTTTTTTTTTTTTTTTTTAGCAGGATTGGCCTCGATTCCTCTGATTTGCTCACAACAATCCTTGGTAGCTTGATGAATGACACTCCATAAGTGCACTGATTCAGACTCGAAAGTATGAGTTATCTCAAACGGTTAAACAACTTGCCCCAAGTCTACCGGATGCCCCTGTTCTGCTTGGGACTTTGCCATCATGTCATCAACATGGCATTTGCTTTCACGATGAATCATATCACGAAACAAAGTCACCGTAGACCTCTGGTACGTGGCACCGGCCTCATGTGACGGAACGACATCAATCTTAGGACAAGAAGGTGCCCCTTGTGTGATGGACCTGGTTTACTTCATATCATCTGGAAACAATTCAATCTGGTCTTGGCCAAGAAGCCATCCATGAAGATAAACACTGAGACCTGAGCCATATAATCAACCAATACCTCATCGTGATGTACCGGGAATGCATCTTTCTGATTAGCTCTGCTCGCATCTTGATAGTCTATTCACACCTTCTCTCTTTCTCATCCTTTGTCGGCCTCAGCTTTTGCTTTCTAACCTCGGTGGAGCTTGGAGTAACAATCTTGAATCGCTCCTCGTGTGGTTGAATCACCTTCTCCTCTTGTTTCAATGACCTGGCTAATTCCAACAAAACACCATCTTCTTCGCCTTTTTTCTCTGGCATGATAGGTCGAATTATCGAAGTCATACAGAGGTGTAACCAAATCGTTATCGGTGAGATCAGGAGAGTAATCACTTTGGAATGAGACAAAATCAAAAGGAGAGAGAATGAAAAAACGTTGCCATTTTTATTTGTTTTTTTTTTCCTTTTTTTTAAATTGCAAAATTAAACGAAAAACAGGGAACACCGTTTTTAACTACAAAAACATCCCTTCATTACTGATGCAAAATGTTGCATAATGAAACACATGAGATGGCCCTTACAATGGACCATTACGTTTTCGGGCAAAACGTATGGCTTTCATGCAAACAAAAATTGAAAAACAGAAATACTATTCTTCAGAATGAGTGACAGTGATGCTTTTGGAGGCCTTCCAATCGCCTGGCACGCACGACTCTATCCACAACTCGAGTTCGCGGTCGCTGTCAACATCTTCAACCACTGAACGGGCATGACCGGGATCCAACATTCCTGCACTGACGAAGGCGTACAGTGGACAACATCCTCTGTCTGGTCTAGACGACTCTAAATCCGGATGATAACCGACTCCAAACATGTCTGCTTTTGCCACGATGTCAATGATCCTTCCCCAGCCTTGGGTTTCTTGGTTCTTCACCACCTCCAGAGCTTGTTTATAAGAAGAAATGGACAACTTCTTCTCTTTCTCAGCAACAAGGGCCTTCTCTACCTGGACGGTTTCAACTGCCAGACTGGGTGCTTTGCGTCTTACATTACCCACTTCTACCTTCTTCATCCTCTGGGTCGGGTCCTTTATCAACATACACTCCTCTGTAGTGACAGTTGCACAAGTATTATCAGCAACAGGTAAGGCTCCATCCTGTAGCAGAAGTTTTGGAAACATAGCCTTTGGACCTTTTAGCTGACCCTCTTCAATCATTTCTACTCCTTTCTTGGCCTTCTTCACCATCTTGACTTTTGCTGGTCTCTGCCTGAGTGCGGGGTCGACATCCTCATTCATTATTTGGGCCAAGCTAATAGCCTTGGAGTCCACCAGATCTTGGACGATATGCTTAAAAGCTCTGCAACCTTCAATGCTGTGTCCGGGTGCCCCAGAGTGAAACTCGCACTTGGCACTCTCATCATAGTTGGCAGGCCTCCGCTGCTGTTCTATAGGAATCAAAATCCTCGGCCGAACTAAAGCAAGATCCATCAACCTTTGGAACAGATGGGCGTAAGTCACGGGTGGTTCCTCAAACTGACGATCCTCATTCTTCTTCTTCACCTGGCTCTTAGCTCCTGGTGTCTTCTGCTGAGGTGGCAGTTGTTGCTGTTGAGCAGGGGGACTGCTGACAGGAATGGTTACAGTGGCAGCATAAGGATGATAACGGTCTTTGCTACGTTCTTTCTTTGCAGGCACACCAACTGGCTCAAACTTTTTCTTGGACGGACCACTGTCGGAGGATTTCCTTGCTACAGTACCGGAAGGTTTGTTCACTTCGGAGGACGGAGCCTTCTCCTGAACTTTCTCCACTATCAGCCATTTCTCGATCCTTTCCAATCTCTCAGACATGGCCTTCTGTCCCAAGGCAAGCCCTTGCACGACACTGAACAAGTCCCTCATCATCCCTTTCAGCTCGAGGATATCGGCGTTGGGAAGATCCATCAGCTTGGATTTGTTGACCCCCAGCAGGTTATCTGAACAGACAAGCTATGCACACCGGTTGAATTACTGAAACCTACAAAACAGCAAATGGGTTAGTATGACTCACACATGCAATGTCTGTCCGTACTAGGAATATTCAGTCCTCCTTTTTTCTGGTTTCACTGAGACAGATAAAATTTCATCAACAACATTTTGACATCTGGATGTCTCTCAACCTGGGTTTTTAATTTAAAAATAATGGACCCTGAGTACGGACAGACATGAGTTGAATGCAGATGAATGCGAGATGATATGATGCAAATGCATGAATGCAGGTTACTGTGCCACCAAGTTATCTGAAAGCCCAATACTTCTCTGAACCAGTCATATCTGTGGGATCAAGTCACCAATAAATCCGACTTGGGGAAGTTCCGAAATAAACGGAACCGGAGATTACATCACTAACTTCACAGGAACAATCACTGAACGGATGACAAACAGATCCTCTGAACAAATGCTCTCAATTCAACCCGGGGATCCGAAATAAACGGAACCCGCTGATAAACCACGGACAGAACTCTGGCGTCCCAGAAATAAATGCCCCACAATTCACAGTCACCATCAGCACCAAGAGTCACCAACAAAACACCAACCAATCAGCAACTGTACCTGTAATGATCAAACCCTCCCCACTCACGGGTGTTATCTAGGCCAGGGTAAAGTCGAAGAGAAACGCAGCATAAATAACCTTTCGCAGAATATCATCCTGTGCACACCCGATGTATGCACCGATAATATCCCACCAGGGTCTGAACTGCTCGTGATGTCAATGTTCCGCTAAGTGGCGTACACCACCCGCTTCCCATGAATCACTCTATTCCTAGGTTTCCTAGATTTCACTCGTAGCCTGGGTATTGGGCCTTTTACCTCGAGTAACTCCCACCCCAAACAGAGAAACACAGCACAACCAGCAGATGAATATGAATAAATGCAAACAATAATGCAAACAATAAATGCAAACAGTAAATGCAAATATATACAAATGAATGCAATAAATAAACACAGCACAAAGCAACCAAACCCTAACCTAGAGAGCGCTAGGAGAGACTCGCTCAGGGAAGATGGACCAGCACAGGTCAACTTCTCGGATATCCCCAGCAGAGTCGCCAGCTGTCGCATCGCGCGAAAAACCGGCGGGAAAACAAGAACAACAGAGCCGCCACCGTGCGTTATTTATCCCAAAAGAGGGAAAGGAAACGCTCAGAGTAAACCTGGGAAAGAACATGGTCTCGCGACCAAAGAGAATGGGTTCGGGAGTCGGTTATGCGAAGGGAAGGTATTAGCACCCCTACGCATCCGTAGTACTCTACGGGATCCACGCACAATAGGAAGGATAAATGGTTGCTAAAACACTGCTCAAACTCACACACACTGGCTGAAAGAGACACAAGAAACTGACTGAGACTGACTCGGCAGGATGTCGCATCCTGGGCCTACTTAGTCTATCAGGCATAGACATCAGAGTCGAAGTAGTTCGGACTGGGGAAACGACACATGCTCGCTAGGATATCGCATCCTATGCATACGTATCTTCTCGGACGAAAGAAGAATCAGAGCATTCGTAGCTCGGCTGACACGCACACAAACAAACACAGGCAAAGGCAAACGTGGAGCCTGACTGCCAATCGATGGACTTATGTCAGCGTCCGAACCTAAACACACGCAAAGAGGCAAACGTGGAGCCTGAATGCCAATCACTGGACTTACATCAGCATCCGAACCAAACACACGCACACTGGAACCCAGATGCCACTCGATGGACTTACATCAGCTTCCAAGCGCACAACAACACAACAAGTTAATAGGGAGTCGGGGACTCGAGCCTATAACTGTCAAACACGCACTCAAACAAACAGACAACAAGTTGCTAAGGAGTCAGGCACTCGAGCCTAGCAAATGTCAGACAACACACACAAAAGAAAGAAAAGGCGCCCGGAGAGATCAGCTCAATCTCCTGCCTACATACTTCATCTGGTGTGAAGATCAGGGCGATGTAGTTCCCCTACGCAGGGATAAAGGATCTAGCCTAACCAGATAACAGAGGGAGACACAACTAGGGAGACTACGACTCGAGCCTAGATGTTATCATGCAAGATCATCCCTAAGTTAAGGTTTCTAGCTAAATGGCACAAGGGCCAACCTATCCTAAGCATGGCTCTCACAGGAAGCGAGCCACACACACTTAACTTGCACAGGAAGCAAGCCAAGTAAAACCTAACTTGCATAGGAAGCAAGTCTAAACTAATCCTAACTTGCACAGGAAGCAAGTCAAACAATCCTATCTTGCACAGGAAGCAAGTCAAACAATCCTATCTTGCACAGGAAGCAAGTCAAACAATCCTACAAGCACAGATAGCACATGCTATACACAGACAAGTGGCTCAAACAAGGGTTAGGTTTTAGTCAAGGGGTCATATCAACCTCAACAAACAAACCTCTGGAACTAGGTGAATGTTGCTCTTAACCTTGCCATTGAGGGGCTAAGGTGAAGCAGATGAAAGGATGAAGTGAGGATGAGACCTCCCAGCTCTTATCCCTGGCCTGGGAGAGCTCAAGACAAGAATGTGTGGGTTCAGAAAGTGGGAACCCTTCTACACATTTAAAACTGACTCAACTGTACCATTGTACAAGATCTTGGGTTTGTATCTGCAATGCATCAACACAGTGGTGTGAGCAAAGCAGATGACACACTGAATAGTGGGGGATAGATTGCATATCCCTACCTTCCACCAATTGCCTCTTCACTTAGGAGGACTTTGACTCTATGCAGGGACAAAAGTAAACATCCACAAACATTGCCTCTTAAGGAGGACTTCAGACAGTTGCCTGGTCAAGTAACAGGCCAGGTCTTCCAGACTACATGAAGTAAAAGAGACATACCTCAATGCAAATTGCTTATACAATCAAAGCAAAGCAAAAAGTTCACAAGGAACTAAGCAACTAAAGCACCTGAAACAGTCAAGCAGATGTTAGTATGCAACCTCAAACAAAACAAACAGAAACAGACAACAACTGTCCATTAGAGGCACATGGATATGCAAGGCACAAGGCTTAGGGCATGTGAGCCAAGCCACCTACAAAACAAAGAGGTTAGACAATGATACTTGAGTAAGCTCAAACAAAAGAATTGGTCTCAATGGCCATTTGATGGTCAACCTGAAATCACAAACTCAAAGGTGAGTAACAGGACCACTAGGGCTAGCCTAGGGTCAAAAGTGAATGAGAAAGTCCAAACAGCAAGGGGTAAGTATCCAAAATCATGTTCAAACAATTAGGAAACAAAACCAATTGGGTTCACATTCATATCAATCATCATCATCATTTCATGAACCATTTAGGTCAAAACATGGCAAACAGAAGCTCATAGAAGTCAACAGCAAGACTTGCATCAAAAGCAATCTAAACATTTTTCAAAAATCACCAAATAAATCATGATCAAACCTAATACATAGCATGGTAAGCATGTCAAATTTCATCCCATTTAGACAAGTGGAAGGCAGTCAATGAAAATCAGAAAGTCAAAGCAAATTTGAACATGCTCAATGAAGTCAACCAATCATGCATCAACTTAGAAAAATCATAAGTCAAGAATGGTGTATGATAAATGAATGGGATCAAAACCATGGCAAAGAGGAGGATGTCTAGTTATCTCATGCAAAATTTCATGTTCATCCAATAAAGTATGAGAATTTCACAAATGAAATGGGAACAAGTGTCACACAAGGTCAACATTTGACTAGGCAGGGAAGGAAAATCTCAAAACAATGGAAAATGCCACAAATAATTCCAAGAAAATTCACATGTGAACTAGACATACAAGAGTAGGCTCATGCAAAAAATCAAGTCATTTGGAGGTCAAGAAGCATGGCAATGAAAATCATGAAGTTGGTCATCAATGGTGTGACACAAATTGTCACACCCTAATTCAAAAAATCATAACTCACAAACCACAAATGATAAATTCACAAACTTTATACCAAAATTACCATGAATGTATCTAGTTTAAGCACGAAAAATTTGGGGGCCATTGGATAAAGTATCATCATTTCACAATTGATTTGGCAAAGTGTACAAAATTTGGTCACATGTCACACCCTAGCAACATTTAAAAACCATTCATCCAAAAATTCTGGAAAAATAATGATAAAAAAGTAGAGATCATGATGAACACAACACAAAAAATCCCATTGATTTTGGATCAAAAATGAGCAAGTTATGAATTTTGGAAGGTTGGTTATAAAAATGTGAAATAAATGAAGCAAGAATGGCATTTTTGTAATATTTGAATCCACTTAACAAAACACAGTCGTTTTGGGCAGTAAATGGAATGTTTTGATTGGCTGGAGGGGAATGGCACAGTACACGTGAGGAAAGAAGAAAAACTGGAAAATGGCTTTGGGGTTTACTGTAGCAGCATCATCTCCAAATTCGAATTTCTTAATTTCTCCCCAAAAATGTCAATTGAGCATACCATTGTAATCATCAAACATCATACAACAACAATCCAAACCCTATTTTCATTAATTTGAACTACACAACAAGAAATCACAGGAAACATTTTCAAACATCAAACTTTATCTCATCATATCTTCATGGACAAGCAATCATTTTCAAAAAGGAAAGCATCATGGTACTCAGCATTGAAAGACCTATTCAAAACATGTAATAATTTGAAGAATAATGGAGCTCGAAAATTTACCAAACTGAACAGGGCAATGTTGAATGTGATGCTGGAGATGCTTTCAATGCTTGACAGGTATCCAAATAGCTTCAAAGGGTCCAAGGCAAGCTGTTTGACACTTTACTTGAACTTGAATCGAGCTGGAAATGAAGATGGCCACTGAACTGGTTTTTGTTTGATTTTGAGAAAGGTGATGTTTTTGATTTTCAAACAATGAGCAATGGAGGTTTGAGACAGCTTCAATATACCCTATGGATCATGACAAACTAATTTGCTAAGCTTGGAATGGCCTGAGAGTGAAAGTGGCTTTGAAAATGCTAATTTGATACAATGTGACAAGTTGAAAAGTGATTTTGAGTTCTTGATGTTTTCTGCAGGTTTTGAGGCTTTGGACACTTGCTATATGATATTTGAGATGTGTTTGCAATGCTCTTTTGATCAACAAGTGCTTAGAACAAGAGCTGTCATGTTTTGGCTATTTGGTGGTTTTTTGGATGAAATGTGAAAATGAGATTGGGAACACCCTGGTTTATGCTGGCTTGCGGCTGCCCCTAGTGGTTCAAAAGGCTGCTTGGATGGTGGAGAGGCAATGCAAGGTTTGGTCTTCTTTTGAAGTTTGGACAATTTTTTTAGAAAATGCACAAAGGAGAAGTTTGAGGGAATGAGTGAAGAATGGTTTTCCACTGTGTGTTTTGGCTGTGGCTATTAGCTTCATGACAGATAGTGAGGCCTTTTCATTTTTTGTTTTTGTACTGTTGGTGGCATGGCAGGGTTTTGGTTATTTTGAAGCTATGTGTTTGGACAGCAAAATGGCCTTGGCCAACAAGTGAAGTGTGTGTAAAGAGATTGTATGAAGTTGGTTAGGTTTCAAAGTGGCAAATGGAGGGTGGAAATGGTGAACAAGGCTGCTGTTTGCAGTTGCTTTTTTGTTTTTGTAGTGTTTGGTTCTATTGTGTTTTTGTGACAGGAAAACCAGAAGTGCAAAGCCAGGATCAGGTTTTGGAGGGTGTGACCAATGGCCTTTGGCTGCTGTTTGGCAATGATGAGAAATTAGGATGAACAAAATGCTATGGTTGGCAAGGCAGGATGGATGGTATTAGAAATCCTTTGACAGCCTCTTTAGCAAAATGCAACAGCAGAGTCATCTTTAGAATGTGAGCAGGAATTCATTTTCTGTTGGTTTCCATGGCTTGGCTTGTATGACTGCTTCATGTGACAGTACAAGGTATGGTCTTTAGGGTGTTTTTGTTGGTTTTGTGATGACAGGGAAACGATGGAAGATCTGGTGTCAAGCAGGGCCAGGCTAGGTTTTGTGGTATTTTGGACAGGGTTTTGAAAAAAATGCCAAAAGGTGAGTGAGGCTTTTTGTTGGTTTTAGAAAAATAGCCAAAGTGAGGCTAGAGAGAAAATGAGAGGACCAAGGGTTTTTTTGCTGGTTTTGCTGCTGTTGGCTGCTGTTGCTGTCCTTTAATGACAGCAAATTCATCCTCCAAAACTGCTGTTCTATGGCAAGGCAATCCCTTTTTTACTGTGGTATTGTGCAGGTTTCTTGGTGTTGCTTTGTGGTGGGAGAGCAAGGGTTTTCTTGCTGCAGGATGTTGTGAGGAATGCAGGTTCCAAAGGGTGAAATGGTGAACAAGGCTGCTGCAGCAGTTGCTTTTAGTTTTTGCAATGTTTTGGTTCTATTGTGTTTTTGACAGCCAAAGCCAAATGCCAATAGCAGTGTCCTCTTTTGCAGGATGTGGTGACAGGATTTTTCAAATGCAAAACAAAATGGCCAAGTCAGAGAGTGCCCTTGTGCAGTTGCAATTGGTTATGTTGCTATGTTATGTTTGATGGCTGCAAGTTAGTTCAGAATGAGGAAAGGATAGTGAAAAACAAAGGCCAGGGTTTTTGTTCTTTGAAGTTTGGACTGGTTTGGTAATTGCATCAAAAGTGAAGCTGGAGAAATGTGAAGTTGATTAGAGGCTGCTACTACTGGCTTATTTTGATGGCAGGAAATGCATTTTGGATGGTATCAAAGCCAGGCTTAGCTCATTTTGTGAGTTTTGGAATGATTTGGTAAAATGCAAAGAGAGGGGCTTTTTGGTTCTTTTGACAGAAAAAATTCAATGCAAATAACAAGGTGAGTTTTTGAGAATCCAGTATGCAATCTGTTATGTTTTTTTTAGAAGCCCCTTCTGCTGTGTTGTGGCTGCAATCTATTTCAACATGACAGCCCAAATGATGCACACTGTCTGCTGGACAGTACAAGGTAAGATGTGGAAGCATGGAGGATATGGGGTTTTGTCCTTTCATTCCAAAATTCAAGCATATGAGGCATGGCTTCTTTTCTGAAGTTTTAGGCTGCAAGATGTGTTCAAAATGACAGCCAATAGCCTCTAAAAACTCTGTTTGAAAGTACCAAGGCATGGTTCAAATGCAAGCATGGAGTGGTATAGTGAAACTTGTACTTTTCTTACAATTCAAGCAACCAAGCAATGGCTTCATGTACTGCATATTTTGACTTTGCAAACACACTCTAAATGACATTTATGAGCTGTCCCAATTGGCCAAATGCTGAAAAAATGTTTAAATCAAAAAGTCAACTCTTGGTCAAACTTACATTTAAATGAAAAAGGTCAAAATATGCCATTTTGATTGGTGAAGTTTTGGCTCATGAAATTTATATTTTTGGAAAGAGGGGATCAAATGTGACTTGTAGGAAAAACCCCACCAAAATTGGCCAAACGGTTTGAGAGATATGGCCCTTTGAAGTTCAAGATTTTCTGAAATCGATTCGATCATAACTTGCCAACCACACATGGGAATTGAGAGTTCTAGGACTTTTTGGAAATGGGAGAACAAGATCTTCAACTTTCATGTTGGACAAAAATTCATTTGAGGCTTGTATCACAATGTAAGTTTGAGGATCAAGACTTTCCATTTATGGTAAGTTTCAGTTACAGGCCCAGTTTCTACTTTTGGAAATTTTTGATCTGGCTTCAAATTCTTCCATGAGGGTGCTTGGCATGATGTATGATGACTATTTGGACATGAATGAGCTCTCACAAACCAAATCCAATCATCAAATCACTGATTAAATGGACAGTTGACCAACAGTTGACTTTTAGGGTTTCTGCCTGATTGTGCATTGACTGATGACTTCCAAACCCTAATTCCTTGAGAACTTGACTTCAAATGATGTCCCAAGTTGTATGAACTCTTGATTATTGACCATGGTGCCCAAATTCCACAAGAATGACCACCATCCACTGCTTTGACTGACAGTTGACTTTCTTTGACTTTTGACTGTCTGTGTATGAACTACTGACCTCTGAGCCCTCAACCCTTGCCTTGAACACTTCAAATGGACTACCAAGTCATGTGAACTTGTTGGACAAACCCCAAGGCCTTGGTTCAATGAGAAATTCCTTTGCTTGCTTGGTTGACTGATCAGGAGATTAGTTTGACCTAATTCTTGATTGCTTGCTCTTGAGGCAACTGAGGGACAATGCAAATGCTATGCAATGGATCATGCTATGCTATGACCTAATATGAAAATGTATGCATAATGATAGGTGCAAATTTGAGGTGCTACACCGCTCTTGCGAAATTCTGTGTTGTTCCGCCTCCGTCTTCGGGGCCAACCAGGTGTACCGACCGATTTAGAGGGTTCTGGTCCTTAGACTATTTGCAAAGGCAGTTAGCTCATACTATGTTTCATACCAATCTCTTACTGATGCAGAAAAAACTATGAAGGCGACCTTGCTTTTATTTTCTACTAATGAGATATGATGTCGGGACATTGCTGACGCGACATCTATTAAATAGAGGAAAAATCTCTTTGGTATTTGGTATTTTCCTATTCTACTTGATTGTTTGTTGATTTGTGTCGCACTTATTTCAACAATTTTCCCTTTCTTTCAGATGAGATCAAGAGGGGGAAGAAAGCAGTCGGAGATTCCTCCTACTACATAGGGAGCCCACATACCTACTCAACCTCCCTCTAAACGTCGGAGCAACAAGAACTATTATAAGCCTTCTTCGGCTGGAGAAAAAAAGAACTATGGTAAAGCATTTGTGTGAGGGAGTCACGCTACAAGGTTGAGACTGCCTGGGTCCGCTCCTACTAATCACTTGTCAAAAAATGTTGAGAATCCTCATCTCCTACTTCCCTTAGCTCTGCCTATTTGGATGCCCTAAGTCGTGTTAGAGATAAAGGATCGTGTGTATTCTAAAGACTATGCCCATGTGTGTAAACTCTCCAAAACAGGAAGAACATGTTTGTTAGCAGAGTCGACTTATCAGTTGTCGTGAGCGGCTTCCATTATGACTCTGTTTACGGTTGGTCATGAGGAGCTAATGCTCCCTGAAACCTCTTATTAATAGGTTAAGTGTTAAGAAGCTCATTACGGACTCATCGAGTCGAAAATTAATGGCTACGGCAGGGATTCATCTAGGTTGCGCAAATGCTTGGACCAAATGGCTTCTTTCTTGGACGGGATGAACTTACATGGGGCTCACGTGTCCCTAAATGGTCAGATGGTTGAGCTTGAAGGCTTACTTGAAGAGGAGAATAAGGAATCTCGTGAGACGAAACTTATGTTTAAGACCTCGTCTTCAAGTTCCTTAGCAGCTGAGATTGAGCTTAAGGAGGAGAAAATCACTCATTCCAAGGAGTTGAATACCTTTTAGGAGGAGAGATACGATTTGGATAAACAGTTTCTGGATCTCTCTGATAAGTTTCTGGAGGAAACTGTCTTCAAGAACGACATGGACTAGTTGGAGTTGCTTTTCCCTAACCTTCTAGTGTTTTGTGGTTCTTACCAATTTAATCCTTGAAAAACTGCATTATAATTTGTTGTTGCTCCCTATTTTACAAACTAAAGGATATTTTTTACAGTGTTCATTTTTTGTGCGTATCTTCGACCACCATATGTACCATTCGCTTTGTGGTTCCTATTCCCTTTCTGGGGATCGGCAGAATTCGGTCATAACTTTATAATCACGGTCAAATGGTTGATCTGCTTCATAGAGCATTTTCCATCGACCAAGGGTAGCATCCTCATCCCTGGCCCCGAGTTATAACTCAGATCGAGGTGGACGTCTCCGAGCTTCACTTCCTACACCCTTGAAGAGGCTAGATCCGAAAGGGGGGGCATCTGCGCATAAATGCACTTAGTCTTTCTCGCTCCTTGATTCCTAAAAAAAGAAAGACAGAAAATAATGCAACTAATATGATAGAGAGAAAAAATCATTCATTCATTATTATATCAATTTGTTACACACAAAAATGGCTTCATATAGTTGTAATTCTTCTTTAGATCGGTAACATTTCAAGTCCTTGGTATTCGCTCTCCCTTAAGAATTTCCAGGTCGTAGGCCATTATTCAAATGCTCTTTTTCATCTGATATGGTTCTTCCCAATTTGCCACCAACTTTCCATCCTAGGAAATCTTCCTTCTTATACCATCTCTTTGCATTACCAAGTCTCCCTCTTGAAATTCTCTTGGTCGGACACGCCAGTTGTATTTAGAGATCGTAGTTTTCTTGGTGATGGCACTATCGACAGCGGCTAGTGTCCTTTTTTATTAAAAGCACTACTATAAAATGTGCTTTTAACCTCGGACGCGGAACGCATTTTACCTCGGCTACAGTAGCGAGGTAATGAAGGGAATCATGAAAAGTTGTCACTTATCACCTCAGTGATTTTAAAACCGAGGGGTAACATTATATGCACGTGGGTTCGAACCTCAGTAACAACACTTTTATTGTTTTTAAAACTAGCGTATCTTATATCTCGGTTTATCTTGAAAACCAAAACGTAAGATTATTATTATTATTTTAAAAGTGTTACATTGTTACCCAAAATATTACATTGTTTAAACAAAATATTAAAATAAAAAACAAATTTCCTAGAGATATAGATAAAAATCAAATTCCCTAGGGATCTTGATAAAAATCAAATTCCCTGAAGATCTATATTTTAGATATTCGAATTATTGAATCTTAGGGAAGACCAAATGTTAAGTGAATGATTATTCTCTATGGATCTTGCAAGCATTTGATTCTGAAGCAAAACAAAATAAGGGTTAGATAAATAAAATCAATATTCAAATATATGATTTTTTGCTCAAATAAATATTTAAGAAAACAAACCTTAAACCAAAGTAATTTTCTGCTCTTGCAATCCATCTTAGAGAATTTTTTCAAACGTCTTTATGTTTCAAACGCTTCATGTTCCATATAGGTTAGATTTTCAATATTCAACATACTTTTATAATAGATGGCCATTAGGTTTCACGCAGATCACTAATGGCAGATTCTTGAGCTTTGATAAATATTAAATGGACGAAAAAGATTTTTTTAAGGGCATTAAATATAGTAAAAAAACGCTTAACTATTCTTTCGGTCACGAAGAAAACCGAGGTGAATAAGTTATTTTTTAATTTTAAAATTACATTGTTTACACGTAATATTAAAAATACATTGTAAAATCTGTTTCCCAATGATAATTTTTATTTTCCATGCCCATGTGAAGCTAGCGGAAATATACCTGAACGTATCGCACGCTCGAACATACAACAGAGTCGCCATCGAACTTTATTTATCCCCAAAGGGAAGGGAAAACATCGATAAAACCCGAGGAAAAGAGATATACTGGGTAAGGAAGTCGGTTATGCAAGAGGAAGGTATTAGTACCCCAAGCATCCATGGTACTCCATGGGAACCGTTTTGATTATTCTCGCTCGAATAGGTGTGATATCTAAGATTACTCACAAAAGAATGAAGGGAAAAGAAATGAATAGATAAAGTGCTCGGTGAGGATTAGTGCCCTCATGCTTACGTATCCTCATAGTGCGATGAGGAATTCAGAGTTTCGTAGTTCAAGGAACTAGAAGAGGGAGGTGGAAAGAAGTGTGATCGAAGTATGGTTTGAAGCAAAGAATAGTGTTTTGAGCTCCAACAAGGGTGAAAAGATGAACCCAAGAGTAAGATGGCTATTACCAATATGTGGGCTAGCAGGCTGCCACTATAGGGTAAAACCGAAAAGACGAAGAAATAGGTGTTTGGGCACTCCCAAACATCTCTTGGTTCACAAGGTGATGCAAGAAGGAGTGCAAAGATATAGTGTATTTGGCTCAAAGAATAGGTATATCACATGGAGTGAAAGAAGGTAGAATATGGAAGTATCAGGGAGATGAATGGTGTGAAGCGACCGAAGTTACAAAATAGAGTATCTGGTGACAAGTGACTGAATAAGTATTGTTCGAAATCGAAAGGTGAAAGTATGTTAGAATCCATAAGAGAAATGGGGTTTCTACCTTAGAGGGAAACAACGTTAACCGATACGTGGACTAGCAGGCCGCCACTGTAGGGTTTTGGCTAAAAAGGGAAGGAATTAAGTGTTTGGGGTTGTTTTCCCAAACAACTCTAGGTAGAAAGGTGGACTACATTAGGTGTCCTAAAAGGGTGTATATGGAATTCCAAAGAAAGTGTATTTCGATGTCAAAGAGACAGTATGTCACTAGGTGAACGATTTATGATCGAAGGTAGATAATGGATAGTGAAAGATATGAGTGATGCCCTAAGGCGAAGGAGAAATAATTAGAAGTATGATCGTCAAGGATTCACATCCTCGTGCCTACACATTCTCGTTGATATGTTGCACCAACGTTCTTTAAACCGAAACGCATGACCTTTTAACAGAAAGTTCCCCAAGGGGTAACGAAGGTAGTCTTTTCCATGTCTTCCGGAGCCATTTTGATCTAAGTCTAACCGGAGAAGCCATCCATGAATGAAAACACAAATAATTGAGTCATATTATCCACCAGCACGTCAATGTGAGGTAGTGAAGAGTCATCTTTTGGGCTCTCTTTATTCATATCTCTATAATCAACACACTTTCGTACCTTTCCATCTTTCTTTGGTACAGGTACAATGTTCCCAACCCATTGAGGATAATTTGATACTTCCAAGAAGTATGCGTTGAGTTGTTCATGAACCTCCTCTTTAATCTTGATAGCCATATCAAGTCGGGTTCTTCTCAACTTTTGCTTAACTGGTAGACATTCTTCTTTAAGAGGCAATCTGTGCACCATAATATATGTATCGAGTCCTGGCATAGATATGACCAGGAGAATACTGAAGGAGAATTGCGATCCAAAATGCAACGGAAATTAAAATTTTCTCCTTTAGAGATCCTTACGAATGGTCATGATTAGTGATAGAATATTTACCTATTGTGACGATTGAAACCTTTGGTGCAAATCTCTTGTGACGATCAAAACCTTTGATGCAGATCTACGGAGCGATCACGAACGTTGAACGATGACAACGCCTCTACTCAGTCCACACAAACGGAATCCTTCAATCTCAGTACTAGCTGGTACGAATGAAGGCTTTGAGTGAGAGAGAGAGAGAGAGAGAGAGAGAGAGAGAGAAAGAAAACGAAAATAATGCAACCGCAATGAATGCTTTTGCACAAGGGTTCTATTTATAGAACCACTTGTGTGGGCTTCAAGCTAAAAAGCCCACTTAAGTGTATTTTGGCCCATATCTTATAATATGCCCAAAATCACTTAAGCCCATGGTACCTTACCATATTTCGTATTCTACTTAAGTACACCGTATCTTACGATATTCTACAACTCACTTTAGCGCACCGTACCTTACGGTGTTCCTTAGTTACTCTATCTCTCATTAATCCGTCCTTTGTGTGTGACCCTGTAGGTTTTCGCGGCATTGGAAATTATATTAAATCATGTATTTAACATAATAAACAGTGAGCGGTATCTAGCAACACATCACTGCTACCTAAGACACGAAAATGTCATGTGATCTGACAAATCCTTCTGTGATAATACTTATGTGTATAATTACCTTTTTGCCCTTACGTCTATATTGAACACAAGGCATAGACCGTGTCATCCTTGTCCAGTTCCATATTGGGCTCATAGACATTTATCCTGTTATGCAGGATGGGCAAATTCCATTTAGGTCACTCATGTCCTTCAGCATGCTTCATGGAGTACCCATTAACTATCTTTATGGTTATCCAGTTATGGTCAACGTTTAATCAGCAATAAAGCACTCGACTCTACATCTAGGGTCCATAGTGGTTTCAGGTCGAAGAGTGGTATACACCATTATCACCATGAGAATAACTTATGACACTTTGCATAACTTTCTATATAGTATTCTCATAGCGGGTCAATCCGGTATAAATATTACTTTTAATATTCATACCTATGTTTAAGACTTGATAACTCCTTATCCATGATCCATGAGATGTGATCATCAGTCTATATACATAATAGTCTTAATGCTTTAATGTTATCCCACTTCACAATAAAGCTCGACTACGGATACTTTAAGAATAATGTCCTTATGTTTAATGTGATCTCATGATCAAGTTACACTTGATACATTAAACGGACTAGCTATCCTAGGGACTTTATTAAACAAACGTAATAAAGAAAAAGCCTTTTATTATTAATAATTAATTCGATACAAGTACCAAAAATATTGGCCTCTAGGGCTTACACCAACAAATACATCCACATACTCGTGCATAAGCTCAATCAACCCTTTCTTTACATCATCATCTAGGGAGGTGCCTATTTTGATCTCTTTTTTATTGTCCTTTGTCCCGAGATTAATAATCTCCACTGATTCCTAATGTGGTTGAATAAACCTCGACTCTTGTTGTAACACTCTAGACAACTCCTCAGGGAGTTCACAATCTTCCTCACAATCCTCGTCGGCATGGTAGATTGGGGTATCAAAGTCATAATGAGTCATAGCAGTATTATTATCAATGGAATCCGAGACAAATCTACATGAGTTATGATTCATGCTTTAATTTAGAATAATGACAAAAAAATGAAAGAAAAACTTTTCCATATTTGTAAAAGAAAAATGAAAGACAGGGAACTCAATTGAATGCAAAATGTTCCTTTTATTTATGATAAACTTTGTTTGAAAATAATGGAGGAGGGGGGGAGGGGGGGGGTGCTAAAAGCTTCCACTATGCCTTGGGCAGAGCATATGGATTTGAAATGAAACAAGAAAATTACTTTTTAATCAAAGTGACTTCAGGGACATCCACAGAGGTTCAGTTATTGAGTTTTTGGACCTGAGTTTTCTGGTACACAAGGCACATTGCATCAATATTGTCGTCTTCGTTATCCATGAGGGAAATCCGGCCTTCAAAGAGGTGTCCAACACTGATGAAAGTCTCTGGTAATGGAAGAACCCTCATTTTGGGATTCTCTGTTGTGTCACTTGAGGTGATTGATACCCCAATCCATATCGATCCTTCTTTACCAGCAGCTCGAGCACTCTACCCTAACCTTCAGAGTGACTAGCTTCCACCACTGACTTTTCTTCTTTCTAGGAAGATATAGAAAGTTCAGGCTTCTGGGGTTCTTCACTGCAGAGAGAAGCCATTATTACATTTTCTATTTTGAAAGCTTAGAAAGGGGTTTCATGAATCTCCCCATCCACTTAAATGTACCTGAATGATGATAATTGACTGAAAATCATATCTTCTTCACCCTCTTTGATGATCATTTTTCCATTGACAATGAACTTGAGTTTTTGGTGAAGGGTTGAAGTGATTGCCCCGATGGAATGGATCCAAGGTCACCCCAGGAGACAACTATATGTGGGATATATGCCAATGACATAAATATGATAAAGAAGGTATGCGAGACAATTTTTGTGGGGAGGTCTACCTCTCCAATCACTGATCTTCTAGAGCCATCGAAGGTTCTCACCACCAGTGAGCTAGGTTTCATCAACAATACCTCTATTGTTAACTTCGTCAAGGAATTCTTAGGCAGAACGTTCAGAGAAGACCCAATATCCACCAGAACCCTTGATAGAACAATGTCTACACATTCGATTGAGATATGCACCGCCTTGTTGTGAGCCTTACCTTCAAGAGGCAATTTGTCATCATATAAAACCATACAACTATCCACTGCAATGTTAGCCACAACCCCTTCAAACTGATTCACTACTATCTCTTGTGGAACATGGGCTGCGCTTAGAAATTTCATCAGGAATCCCTATGTGCTTTATAACACATAAGTAGAGACAAGATGGATATATTTGATGGCGTCTGGTTGAGTTGGTCAACCACCTTGTAGTCATTCCTTTTTATGATTCAGAGTAATTCATCCGCATCTTCTGGAAGAGGTTTTTTGAAAGGAAAATTTCCCATGGTCAGTACTAACAATCTATTTACCTTTACCTTTAGCTGAGGCTTCAACATTATTCTTCTTTGGAGGTGGTACATATGCAAACACTCGACCACTTCTAGTCATTCATCATGTCCCAACAATATTATCAATTGACTCCTTGATCACAAGAGGCTCATCTTCTTGCTTCTGCCTATGAATATAGACCATAGAATCGTAATTCTAGGGAACGACCTTTGTCCTCTCGTAGGGAAAGGGGATGGTACAATGATTACCAAAGGAGTCACCAAATTAGTTGGTATCAGTATCTGAACTGGATAGTATGGAATTTCCAAAGTAGCCACGTCCTCATTAGTAAGAACTTGCTCTACCAGAAAAGTTCCTTGATTCATTAGTTGTTGGACACCATATTCCAGTTTTTCACACATTTGGGGATTTGAAAGACACCGCTCACAATCATATTAAAACCCGGGGAATACATTAATTCATTTCATTTCATTTGGTAATCAAACACGAACAAAGTAAGAAGATGAGAAGACGAAGACAATACTAGATTCCTAGAAGATGTACACGTTTGAAAAAAAACAAAATTCCCAGAAGACGTACACATTTGAAGGAAGGAGAACGAAAACGTACGATTACTCACCTCTATTATTAATCTTCATTGATTACTCACCTTTTTGGTTTATGTGTATCTTCTTGATTAATTATTTCTACTTTCTCTAATTTGAATAGGTTATGGATAAGAGATTTGAATGTATTTTGCATCATAGAAGTGAGCTTACTAAGTTTACAAATTTATGTTACAACAGGTTAAAGTGTGTTTCATAATGTGACCCTGATTTCTAGAGTTATTTTAAAGCGTTGGGTGGTTTAAAGGATTTAGGGTACCCAAATGTAAAAGATGAGACACAAGTGAAGCTGGAAGAATTCGTAATCAAGTGCAGTAGGTGTCACGTGGATGAACACAACAAGGCTACATGCAATCTCCTAGTGCCTTTGACACAAGAAACAACTTGGCAAAACACAAGTCAAGCAACACCAATTGAGTCTGCACCACCAAGTTAGACAACATCAATTGAGTCTGCTCCACCAACTCAAGAAACACCATATGAGTCTACACTACCACTCTCTTCAACTCAGCCAATTCAAAAGAAGAAAAGAAGACTTCAAAAAGGATCAAAACCTATTTTGAGCCAACTAAAATCGTGTTTATCTTTTGTGTACACTTTTTGTAGTAGTGTTTGTGTACATTTTTTGTATTTGTGTTTGTGTACACCTTATTCTATTTTAGAACATGTTTAATGCCTTTTGTAGTGGGTTTAATGCCTTTGATTTGAATAAACTAATGCAATAAGATTATGGTTTAATGCCATTAAATTCAAGATTATGTTGATATGAGATGTCTCATTATTTTAATCCAAAATGTTATCAAATTCTGGTTTGGTAAATAACAAATTACAAAGGCACTTAAACCATAGTTTGGTTAACTGTGCTGGTCTGATGCCTTAAATAACTATAAAATTTTAATTTAGTCTCTTAACTAAATTGCTGACTCACTATTTGGACTCTTATCATATTGTTATGTCACATCATCACAACTTAATATTTTTTTCAATAGTTAACAAAAAAAAGTTAATTTAACTAACAAAACGGTTTATAAAGGACTAATATGTAAATTTATCTGATAAGAGATTAAAATGGAACTTCAAATTAAATGAAAGGACCTCATGCAAAGCCAAATTTGATCTATTGTGCTGATTAACCATGTTGTAGTGTAATCAAAATTCAAAAGACAAACCTAGTTCTTGGTTTAACATATTGGATTTATGGAACCAATCAATTTGATTTTTAAAAGATCGGTTAAGAGTATATTTTACATATCATCATGCAAAATATCTTGTGTTATAAATCGAATTATATAAAAGAAAATTTATCCTGTTCAATAAAAAGAAAACACCAAATTTGTTCCACTACCACAATAGATTTGTAGGATGCCCTTGGATTGTAAAGATGACAATTGAACAACCATTTCAACAATAACAAACTAGTAACAAACTTTTCAGTAAACACAATATACATTTTTGAGTGAGATATGGTTTTGGACGCGCATTTGTTTGTAAACTGTAATAAAAATAAGAAGTTGAAAAAAGAAAAAAACTTAAGAATAATAGTAAATTTAAGTTGAAATAGTAATACATGTAGAAGATGAAATGTAAATAATAACATTATAAATAATATGATTAAAAATAAAAAATTATTGAAACATGTACTAGATCAATCAGACATTTTAATTTCTTACAAATAAGATAATTATTTTATAAAAGAGAATACAATTTTAAAATATTTACTCAACCTTTGTTAGTAAGCTCCTTTAATCTTTTTCACATATTTAAAAAAAGTTATCGATAAATTTCCATTATTTAATATTTGGATCAATAGTTTCATTTTTCAGTTTCATATAATTTCCATTATATGAGAATTTTTTTTAATTAAAATTGTATTGATTCACTGCATAATATGGATCAATTGTTTTATTTTTTCCGTTTCATATCATTTCCACGATATGAGAAAATAAATTTATTAAAAATTTATTAAAATTTTATTAACTAACCACATATTTGAATCATTAGTTTCATTTTTTTTCATTTCATATAATTTTTACGATAAAAGAAAATAAAAATTATTAAAATTTTATTGACTCACTACATATTTGATGTATGATTAGTTTTATTTTTCTCATTTGGTATTATTTTGTATAACATAATTGTACTCAAATATACATTAAGAGCAATATATATAAATGTTTTCTTGTCTAAATCTAACTATTTGTGTCTACGACTTTAAAAATAAATTAAAACCAAGATTATTCAAAATAAATTTTAAAAACAATTATATTTTACACTTTATTAACATACATATAAATTTAACTAATTTTATTTTCAAAGTAATAAATATAATTATTATAAATTTTATGATAATATATATTAAGTACAATGTATTTCAACGATTATAATTAACGTATAAAATTCTTTTACACTGTCAGTATATTTCAATTAAAGTGATGATAGATTATAAATAAAAACTAATTTTACAATAATAATTATATTTCTTTGGATCATTATTGACAATAACTAAGAAATGAGGTTAATCTAATTTAGTGATATCTATAATGACAGTAAATATTTGACTTATAAAACAATATACATGATTGATTATATGAAAGTAGTTGAATATAAGCATTAATGGTAAATGAAAGATGATCTAGGTTTTTCAGAATCGTATAGAAATGACATTGAATAATAAGAAATAGTGGTTTCCATTTTATATATACATACAAAATACATTTTAAATCATCATAAAATTCAAGTCAATTGGTCATGATTTACAAAGCAATTGATAAACTAACTCTATAGACAAAATGCTTTTGCATTGAATCATTTTATCAACATGATAAGCAACATAATCCTTTAGCTAAAAGTAGTGAAATAATTAACTCAATTTGTTCAAACACATGAGAGTGGTTAAATCGATTACGCTAAATACACTAGATATAAATCGATTACGCTAAACACATGGTAGAATGATTTGTATACAGTTGATATAAATCGATTATGCTAAATGCACTAATTAACAGTTTGTGACTGTTGCATGATAACACTGAAACACACTGCGTATTTGACTTGGATTGCACATGCTTATTAGATTTTTATTGTCATTTTCTTGTGCTATGTTTGTTTTTTGTACCATTTTCAGATATTTTGCCCTACAGGAGCCTTTTGTGAAGAAACGAAGTCGAATGAGCAAGAAATCGAAGTTTTTGTGAAAATTTGTTCACATAGCGTCCAGCATGGCGGCCGCCAAGGAGGGTGCCATGATGTGTAAGTTGTCAACCGATGGTAACTATCACGTTTTCCATGATCTTTTCATGTTGTACACATGGCAGACGCCTTGGTGGGGATGGCGGACGCCACCTTTCTTGGCACGACCCCACTAAGGAAAGTTGGAGGGCAGTTTTGTCTTTGGCTAGCTTTTTAGAACTTCTATAAATAGATATTTTCACTACACGAAATGACATCCAACTTAGTCCACAACACTAAGCCTAAAGTTCACCATTGTAAAAGCGATAATCCGTCACATCGGGGGGTTATCGCACTTGAGTTGTAGTTAGGTTGGAGCACTGTACAAATAATCTTGCCGCCATTTTACTCTCCAGTCGAGTTTTCTTTTCAAGTGTACCAGATTAAAGTCTTCGATTTGGAGCAGGTTTCTTATTCAAGTTTAATCGCATTTAAGTTTTATTTATCTTGCATGCTTTACTTTATTTATTTGCCTGTCTCGCTTTTACATACTCTCTTATTTAACTTGCACATTTTATTTACTTGCCCTTTTTAAACATGATTAATTCTGCTATGTTAATTTCTATTTCCATGTCTGGCTAAATCTTTAAAGGTTAGGATGTAAGGATCATCGTTAAGATGATACTCCATTATTTGTATCTATAGAAATGCTTTAGGGATTGTTTTGATTTTAACACAAGTTTTCATTGCTTATTTTGTTCGGTAACTACGAAAGTAGAGCCGAAGTATAGTTGGGTAAGATCGAAAGTCGTCCAACTCTTAAAGAGAAACTTGGTTAGTTTTAACTGGTCAACAGTAGCGAAAGCATTTTGTCCGGTTAATTGGGAATTCTTAACACTATTAGACAACTATTTTGAAACTATTTTCGGACGCGTTTGTAGGTTTAAAATCCGGATCCTTGAGTGAAAGCCATTGATCCCTTTTAAGTTAAACTTTTCAAATCAAAATCACTTTTTAACTAAGTCAACAATTTAATTTTTTAAAAATAGGTTTACCACTTTAACGCGACAAACACCCTTCATCTGTGACAATGAAGTGTATTAATTAGGGAGTAAACTCGGTTCTGAATACGCGAAAGCGACAATTCCTGTTAAATTGATTCTTCTATAAGTAGAAAATATTGCCCCATAAGTAGATTTGTTTAGAAACAATTAGAGTATTTCCTAACTGATGTGAGTTACATCTGTGCCTGCATTTTATCTGAATTTATTTACTTCATTATTTCCTTTTCAGTGTACTTGAACCTACTTATCTGACTACCTTAGATAAACACCGTATCAATAGAAATCGATAGATTGACAATTTGATCTCTGTGGGAACGATAATCTTTTGTATTAATTTGACGTGTTCCGTATACTTCCGGATAGCAAATTGCACACCCATCATTACACATATACCTGGGGATGGGCTAAAGCTCCTTTGATATTTGTGGTTACTTCAAGAGAGGCATTGAAGGTGGCACATGCATTTAAATACATCACCACATTTTCCATTCACATTGACACGCCCATTCTGTAAGATATTGTTCTTAATCAAATGTGTTATAATTGATGAAATGCTTAAGAAACTTTTATCAATTATACTAATATGCAGAAAGACAAATTAACAAAAAAGAATGACTCATCGAATTGTTGGTGCAAAGGTAGAATAAAAGATGAATATTCTATTAAGAATGACGGCTACAAAACATGATTAAAAGTTACAATGATTGACACCCTATTTATAAGCCTCTAACAAACTTAAATATGAATCAAATCTAATATTTAAATCTAATATCTAACAAACTTAAATATGAATCAAATCTAATATTTAAATCTAATATCTAACAAACTTAAATATGAATTAAATCTAATAATTAAATCTAATACCATCCCTTAATTCATATTCCATCAAAACTTGTAACACCAATTCCATCCCTTAATCTGAGAAATTGATCAGTCTTGATAGCTTTCGTCAGAACATCTGCCAACTGCTTCTGAGTGCTGCAGTGTACAACTTCTAACACTCCCCTCTGAACTTGATGTCTCAGAAAATGATACTTGGTCTCAATGTGCTTGCTTCTCCCATGCAACACTGGGTTTCTGGCAAGATTGATTGCAGACTTGTTGTCAATCATCAGCTTCAGAGGTTTGTTTACTTTAATCTTCAGATCCTGCAATAGATTCAGAATCCACACAGCTTGGCATGCAGTAACAGCACCTGCAATATATTCAGCTTCACAAGTTGACAACGCCACAACAGGTTGCTTCTTGGAACACCAAGAAATGGGACCTCCCAGAAATTTGAATAAGTACCCAGACGTACTTCTTCTGTCAACTCTGTCTCCACACCAATCAGAATCTGAATAACTCTGAAGTTCTGACTCATCCTTTCTTCCAGAAGGAAATAATACTCCATACTTCAGAGTTCCCTTGATATACCTCAGAATCCTGACTGCAGCTTGGTAATGGGACCACTTAGGTTTACTCATGAACCTACTAATCATCCCAACTGAATAGCAAATATCAGGTCTGGTATTGCACAAATACCTCAGAGAACCAACCAACTGTTTGAAGGTTGTAGCGTCCACATCCTTTCCATCAGAGTCAGAATCCAGTTTCTGATTTGTATCAGAAGGTGTGACAGCAATCTTACAATTCTCCAGTTCAAATCTCTTCAGAAGTTCTAATTCATACTTGAGCTGATGCAAAATAATACCTTTCTCAGAGTATCTGAATTCCATCCCTAGAAAGTATGTCATTTTGCCTAGATCAGTCATTTCGAATTCATTCATCAGAACTTTCTTGAACTTGGCTATCTCCTGTTCAGAACTTCCAGTTAGCAGTATATCATCAACATATAAACATACCAGAGTCATATTTCCTTCAGAAGTATGCTGAACATAGACACCGTACTCCATCTCACATTTCTGAAAGCCTTGCCTCTTGAAAAATGAATCAATCTTCAGATTCCAAGCTCTGGGCGCTTGTTTCAATCCATATAGAGCTTTGTATAATCTGTACACCATCCCTTCCTGATTCTTTTTCACAAATCCAGGAGGTTGTGACACGTAAACTTCTTCTTCTAATGGACCGTTCAGAAATGCAGATTTTACATCTAAATGCATCAGAGGCCAATTCCTGTTAGCAGCTATTGCAATCACCATTCTGATTGTTTCATGTCTTGCTACAGGTGCAAACACTTCAGAGTAATCCAGCCCAGGTTTCTGTAGAAATCCTCTGGCTACCAATCTTGCTTTATGTTTGCCAATTGAACCATCTGGCTTTAACTTCTGCTTGAAAACCCATCTGACGCTGATGGCTTTCTTGTCTTTTGGAAGTTCTGTCAGCTTCCAAGTCTTGTTTCTCTCTATAGCATCAAGTTCTTCTTTCATGGCCTTCAGCCAGAGCTTCTGCTTAAGAGCCTCTTCTGTACTTATGGGTTCAGAGTCTACTAACATGGCACACTGAATAACTTCTCCTTCAGAGTCTACTTCAGTGTCTTGCAGCATGTCAAATTCTGCATATCTTCTAGGGATGTTTCTGATTCTTTGTGGTCTCTGAACTTGTTCAGAGTCTTCAACTTCAGAGTTTCTACCTTCAGATGGTTGACTTCCTCCAGAGCTTTGACCATCTGAAGGTTCTGGCATATTTCCAAAGTCTGAATTGCCACCAGAATCTGGATTACCATCAGAGTCTGGATCATCAGAGTCTGAAACATCAGAGTCTGGAACATCAGAGTCTGGAACATCAGATTCTGGATCACTATCAGAGTCAGAATCAACGTCAGAGTTTACTCCAACCTCAGAAATTCTGAACTCTGACCTTTCTTCAGAAGTTCTAACATCAGAATCAGATTGAGACTTATCCCAATTCCAAACTTCTGATTCCTTCACAATCACATCTCTGCTGAATTCAATTTTATTGGTTTCTGGACAATAGAGCTTGTATGCACCTGTACTGTGGTACCCTATTAGAATCATCACTTTGCTTCTATCATCCAGCTTCTGTCTTCTGGCTTCTGGAACATGTTTATAGCAAACAGAACCAAACACCTTCAGATGACTAACACTTTGCTTATCTCCAGTCCACTTCTGTATTGGAACTATTTCCTTCAACTTCTTCGTAGGACATCGGTTGAGTACATACGTTGCAGTGGCAACAGCTTCTCCCCAGAGCTTCTGAGGAAGCTTATTCTCCTTTAGCATGCTTCTCACCATATCAAGCAAAGTGCGGTTTCTTCTTTCAGCAAGACCATTGTGTTGAGGGGTATAAGGAGCAGTAACCTCATGCTCAATTCCATTCTCCTCACAGAACTTCTGGAACTCTTTGGAGTTATACTCACCTCCACCGTCAGTTCTAAGAATCTTCAACTTCTGACCACTCTGATTCTCAGCCTTCATTCTGAACTTCTTGAATTCATCAAACACCTCGTGTTTAAACTTAATAAGGGATACCCATGTCATTCTTGTGAATTCATCAACAAATAACACAAAGTATTTATTCCCTCCAATCGATGCTACTGGAAATGGACCACACACATCAGAATGTACAACTCCCAAGGCATGTTTTGCTCTTGGAGCAGTTTCTGACGCAAATGGCAATCGTGGTTGTTTTCCTTCCATGCAAACTTTGCATGACTTTTCAGGCTTCTTAATTGCAGGAATTCCATGTACCAACTTCTTTGAATTCAGATGTTTTAAGCTTCTGAAATTCAAGTGACCAAATCTTCTGTGCCACAGCTCACTCTCCTTCTCAGCACTTGTTGCACTAAGACATTCTGAGTCTGCAGTTCTGACATTCACCTTGAATGTTCTATTCCTTCCCTGTTCTGACTCCATAATCAACTTCTGATTGCAGTCATACATCTTCAGAAGATTGTCCTTCATTGTAACTGAAAAACCTTTCTCAATTAATTGTCCCACACTCATCAGATTGCTTCTGATGCCAGGTACATACCACACGTTCTGAATCAATGCTGTTTTCCCATTGTTCAGAGTCACTCTGACATTTCCCATACCTTCTGCATTAAGATATTTGTCATCAGCACATCTGATCTTTGTCCTCTTTTCAGAGTCAAAGTCAACCAGCCATTTCTTGTTTCCAGTAAGATGATTTGAGCAGCCAGTGTCCATATACCACCAGTCTATCAGATCCATATTATCAGATTCAGAGGCCATCAATAGCACAGATTCGTCATCAGAACTTCTGGCTATATTTGCTTCTTCTGATTTTCTCTCCTTGTTTGACCAACAGTCTCTAGCAAAATGACCAAACTTCTTACAGCAGTAACATTGGATTTTCTTCTTGTCATACTTCTCTTTTCCCTTCTGAGCATTCTTTTGTCTATCAGAGGTTGAGCTTTCTGACTTCTGACCACCATCAGATCTTCTCCTGGCTTCTGACTGCTTCTGATACCTCCTATCAGAAGTTGCTTTCAGAGCCTGCTGCTCTACTTCCCTTTCAGAAGTTCTCTCAATCAAACGCAACTCTTGCGCTTCTAGACTGCTCTGCAGCTCTTCAATTCTCATGGTGCTCAGATCTTTGGAATGTTCTATTGCTACCACAATGTAATCAAATTGAGAGGTAAGGGATCTCAATACCTTCTCCATGATTGTTTCTTCAGAAAGAGTTTCTCCACACGCTTTCATCTCATTAGTGATCAGAATCACTCTAGAGATGTATTCAGAAACTTTCTCATTATTCTTCATGTTGAGATTCTCATATTGCTTTCTCAAGGACTGAAGCTTCACCTTCTTCACTGATGCGTCACCACCATAACATCTAACCAGTGTGTCCCACGCAGCCTTTGCTGTCGTTGAATCTGCAATCTTCTCAAACACATTTACATCAACACATTGATGAATGAAGAACAATGCTTTCTGATCCTTCTTCCTTACTTCCTTCTGCGCGTTTTTCTGTTCATCCGTCGCATCTGCTGCTACCGGAACATAACCATCAGTGACAAGATCTAGAACATCTTGAGCACCGAACAGTACACGCATTTGGATCATCCAACGATTCCAGTTTTTACCGTCAAATACTGGAAGTTTGGTGTTCATGTTGCCGTTTCCGTTCATCTTTCTACCTTGCACAGTACACTCAGATTTCTCACACAGTGTTTCCCAACCCACAGAATTAAAATTCTGATCAGATTTTGTTCAAGATTCAACACGAATCTAAGAATCAAAATCAAACACACAAGACCTCACGTTCACTCGTGTTTCCCGTGTTTCCCAATGAATCCGAACCGGAGCTCTAGATACCAATTGTTGGTGCAAAGGTAGAATAAAAGATGAATATTCTATTAAGAATGACGGCTACAAAACATGATTAAAAGTTACAATGATTGACACCCTATTTATAAGCCTCTAACAAACTTAAATATGAATCAAATCTAATATTTAAATCTAATATCTAACAAACTTAAATATGAATCAAATCTAATATTTAAATCTAATATCTAACAAACTTAAATATGAATTAAATCTAATAATTAAATCTAATACGAATAAGCAATAAAGTTTGAACATAATATTTCTGCTTTAAATTTGTTTCACGAAAACGATAAACACATATTAGATGATTAACTTGATGGTTAAATCGATACACACTAGAAAAAAATGAGATGTCTAGTATGCAGCCTTCCTAAACCAGTTGTCAGGGACATGACTGAGGACTTTCAATTTGCAGCGAATAGATTCAAACAGAAAGTGAATTGATTCTACAAATGATACAGTCAAGGAGCCAAGAGCCAGAGAACCGAGACTGTAACGAAAACGCCTCTTCATGGAGGAAATGACGGAAATAAAAGGAATTTCTCGTTGCATTGACAAAAAGGAATATAACTTTGTAACTACCAATAAAAATTGGTTACATAATTGATCCATTTTGTAAAAACAGTGGCACTTTTTAGTTAGTGAATGCATTAAAACATTCAAAATGTTCTTCAAATTTTAAACTTCCAAGAATTTCTTAGAATACAAAAATAAAATAAAACAAGAGAGAGAACAAACCTGATAAGTGAGAATATCTATAACAAAATGGTGTTCAAACACAAAAATATTAGGATTGTTGGTAACTTATCTCAATAGATCGCGTTCAATCTCTTTGTCAGTCATATCAGCAACATGAACAATTATATTATCTGAATGACCATCCTCCCTCATTAGATGCAAGTTACCGTCTTCCTTGTGATCAAATGATGCGTCCATAGCAATTTGTTTCGTGACTCTACTAAAATAAACAAATCAATCAGTGTAGAATGGAAAGGACTTTACTTGTCCGAAGATTCATCACTGCCGGTTGTCTCGATCAAAATATAAAAGTCATGTTGTGAATCAGGAAATGGTCATTTTAAACATATAGATCAGAAAGCTTCCATCAGACGAGTGCCGACACCACAGGCTCAGGCGCAGGGTCTATTGCATTTTCATCAGTTCTGCCTCATAACTTCACAATCCACATCAGTTCTGAGCGCATTTCTTTGACAATATTGTACAAATTCTCAAGAGGTATCAATAAATCATACTTGTAAAAAGCTCATGCATTCATCAATGCATCTGATATACCCTGAAACAATTCAGTAAGATTTAAAAAGTCCAGAACTTTGATGTTCTTTTTCAACAAAAAAAAATAAAAGACTTCATGTCAAAATTAAATTTTATTCACTGATGGGAATAAACCATTCTTTAAAAAAGAAAATTTAAAATGGCAAGGAGTTTACTTATCCTAAGATTCATCAATTTCGGTTGTCTTGATCAAAACATAAAAGTCATGTTGCGAAATAGGAAATGGTCATTTTGAACCTCAATCTACATAAAACAAAATACACAATCATCCAAATGTCAAAAGTATAAAATGCTATCATTTTTTCCCAATACCAAATCCAATCTCATATACCAAACAGACCTTCGTACGTTGCTGAATTTGTAATAAGGTAATCAAATAGAAGCAACAAATTTCACGAAAAATATGTAGTAACTTCAAATACATGATGAATTCAACCAAAATTAACTTCATATTTAATAAGTAAACATTGTCAACACCTGAAGAACATAAAATATATTACATATTATAACACTGCTAAGCAAACCAAAAAAATATAACTTAATTTAAAATATAATTAAGGAAAAAATGAGAGAGTACATACACTTGATTTAGGATCAACTTTGAAATGAAGAGTATTATTTTTGTGCTTAATTTGAGCAGCAACATCAACATCTCCAAAGGAAGAGAGATGAAGAAGCGGGAAAGATAAAGGAGGAAAAGATGATAAAAAGTCATTTTAAAACTGAAATGAAAGTACAAAAATTTGGATATGCTGATTTGATTTAAAACCAGATTTAACAAAACCAGTTCAAAATGTGGCATAAAGTGAAACCAAGAACAAAAAGTAGTAACTAAATGGGTTGAATTACAAATTTAGATAAAAATTGAAAATTTTAGACCAAAATTATCTTCATTTAAGAGATGTGACAAAATTAGAGCAAAGATTATTCATATATTTTTTTCTAAAATATCTAATTTTCTGATATATAGAATATGCATGTATAACACGAAATTGATTACTATACACCTTCGAATATCTTTATTATATATCTAATTCGAGTTAGGCCTCAAAATCTTTTTGAAGGTGTTTCGTATTCTCTACTTCTTTAATTTCATTAATTTCATTAATTTCTTCAATCAATTATTCTCCTCCTATTTGTCATCCTCACTTTTTGCTTTGGGTTCTTAGACATTGAAATGAAAAATAGTTTCCTGGTTTGGTAATATATAGTTTTAAGTTGGTGTTGGGTATAATATAGATTTTATAATGCGACATATTTGGAGGTTGGTTTAAAAGTCACTATCTCAACATTTGGTGTTTGGTGTCGAATTATATGATGTTTCTATGTGTGTAACTCCTACTTCACGTGGTAGTAATAAGCAAATAGTTTTATAATTAATTTGACTTTCCTTCTTTTTCAATAGGGTGTGAGATAAGTTTTTACTTGTAGATAATGCGTCCACGTACTCATGTTTTTGTCTTTTTATCTTTTATTAAAATGAAGACAAAATACTATTAGGGATATGCCACTTCAAAGTTAATAGTCATTAAATTCTTTCATTAACTATTGTTGTATCACGCACTACAAAAGAAAATATAGGATTAGCTACCACTATTTTACTACAAATTAAATTTATAGCTAATTCCAATTTAAAAAACAACTATTTAATTGAATTAGATATATGATCTACCACCTATTCACTTAAACACTCACCTATACTATTACTTGTCTATTTTTTATTTAACAAGTGCTTATCATTTATTATTATTATTATTTTTATTATTATTATTATTATTATTATTATTATTATTATTATTATTATTATTATTATTATGAGATTAATTGTTATGCAATTTCAGTGTAAAAAGTTTTATAATATTAATACATCACAATCATCCGTTTGTATTATTTTTCAAGTAGTTAAAATAAAAGTTAATTTTTTTAATAAATCAGTGGTTGTGATTAATTGACATGATTTTTTATACTGTCAATTAATCACAACAACTGACCTATTTGAATTTTAATACATACAAATGATTATAATGCATTGAGAATGTAAAACTTTTTCAAATGACCGTGTATAACGATTATTGATATTAATAATTAAGTTACATAATTTTTTTTCAAATAACAAAGAATATATATATATATATATATTATATATATATATATATATATATATATATATATATATATATAATATAATATATATTATATAATATATATATATAATATAATATATATATATATATATTATATATATATATATATTTTTTTTTTTCTACCTACAGTTTACAATGGTGTTCCGTCTCATATACCGTATCTCACCACGTTCACGTCGTCCCGCGTCTCGGACCAACTCTTCCACCTCCGTCTCCGATCGCCCTCGTTTCTTTCTATGTTGTGGTCGGCCTCGTCTTCCTTCATCTTTGATCGACCCAGTCCTCCTTCACACTCAATTGATATTCTTTTTATCAATCTTAGATCGAACTCATTGGCCTGCTCAATCTCCAACTATAAACAATTAATTTCTTTGAATCTCTTTTTAAATTACCACAATTGTTCAATTTACTTCATTGTTGAGTTTGCATGCAATTTTTTTCATAATTTTTGTTTCTATTTCTCTATTTAGATTTTACACGATCCAACCATAAACCTTGGCCTTGGTTATGCACGTTTCCCACGTTATCTAAGTTGCATAGGTACGGGTACGTACCCAATACTCGATACGAGTATTGATATGGAGTACGATATTTTAAAAAAAATTAAAATACGGGTACGTTAGTATAATTTTTTTAAATATAATTATAAAAATATCAAATGAGTTATATTGTTTAAATAACAACAAAACATAAAAATTAAAAAATAATTTGCTTAAAAAAATTAATATCTACGCAATAATATAAATAAATCACACTTGTATCCGTAAATCATGAAATTATGGCTGAATATCAATATTTTTCTCTCCAATATCATTAAAAAGAACGGTTTCTAGTTCAGGTTTATCGAGAGAAAGACTAACTAATTCAAAAATATCAACTACGTCAAATAAATCTTATTCATCTCAATCAATATCCTATATTTTTATTGCTCAAGCATTATAAACCTTAATATGAGAAGACAGAGATTTGTATGAACACAAACTAAATCCTCAACCCTCTTTGAATTGAGGCTATTCCTTTTCAGTAAGTGAATAAATCTAATTGTGCCTTAATTTCTCTCCACAAAAGATGAAGAATTTGGTTATGAAAGAACTGTTTTATTTCTAAATAGAATAATTAACCTAATTTTTACTTGGAAGAAAAAGTTCAAATTATATCATCCGAAAAAAATTAAAAAAAATTGGGTACGTGGTATCAATTGTGTATCAGTTGGTGTAGCAACTTAAAAAAAATGATACGGCTTCGGTACATACCGTACGCATACCGGTATCTGATACTTTATCTAAAATTGAGTACCCGTATTTCACATATCTATCTCTTCTCAATCTCAGTTCCATAAGTCTCTTTTTCTTCTTCTTACATATTAGATTTTGATGATTTGTTTCAATGAAATTGACTCTTTTTTTTAACCGTTTGCTTATTTAGGAAATAGGTGAATGGACTATTACTCCCGTCTTGCACGATGCCACTTTTGTTGTGAGTTCGTTTTTATTCTTATCTATGGATCCTTTTCTTAGTTGGTTAAGTGACAATTACTAAAATTGTTTGTTCAATTATGCTACATATGATCTTTTGCATCTAATATGATTTTAGTTAATTTATAGGAAAAATGTTAGTAACTTAGTGATTTATGTTAATTTCCAGTTTGAACCCTTACATCTTTCTTAAAATTCATATGGCTTGATTTCACTTCATTGCATGTGGTTCTATAAGTTTTCAAGTTCCAATGGTGTGTTTGTTTTTTAGGTTTGATCACAGTTTTGTCTTAGTTTTAGTGGTTTGAGACGAATGAACCTTGACCTAGAGGTCTCATCGGTTCGGTTGGTTCTTAAAACATTGTTTGTTCCCTTGATTTAGTTGTTTATACTTTATATCCTTTAGAGCACCAAAATATCTAAATAAAGATGTGTGTCAGTGTCGATGTCCGAAACTTACACCAACACTTGTGATTACGTGTAATTTATTCATTTTTTCAAAATTATTACCAGTCTAACATGTTAGTATTGTGTTTTCTTTGTTCTTGTTTCATATTTTATATCATTTGTTGTTACTGCTCATTTTATAAAGTCTATATTTCATCATTTTTATAGCCTTGAGAGTTCTAAAGATTGTGGAAGCTTCTTCATGCATTGATTATGGTGTCATAACCTGATGCATTAACAAAGCTTCTCTCCAAATCTTTGCTATGGATAAAATTTTCAAAATTTCGGAGTTGTATAAAACTAAGTAGTCTTATCAAAGGGATTTTGGAAATTGGATTTAGAGTAATAAAGTGCATTGCTGTTAGAGAATGAGGAAGCATATGATGTTACTTTCTCTGTTGCAACTGAAATTATGGAAATCACCATTTTAGCTTCTTCTTTCTTTGTGATCTTCACAACACTTTTCAACCATTCTTCTCTAGCTCTCACTCAAGATGGTGACAACTGTAAAAAAAAATCCCTTTTTGAAATCATCAAACCCTCTTTTATATTGTCCTATTCTATTTTTGGCATGAAATAGTAATTGTATTTAGTACTTTTCTACCCACACTAGGATTTTGTTTAAAGATTTAGGATAGGTTTGAAATGCATTTTAAAAACTCTTTTTTAATTTTTGAAAATTTAAAATTTAAAAACTTGTTTGAATATAATGTTTTGTAAAAATGTTTTTAAAAATTCTTTTCTACTTTTCAGTTTTTAAAAGTAAAAAAGTGAAACAGTCTAGTTGTGTTTTGCTTCTTACTTTTTAATTTTTAGTATTATAAAATTTGAAGAAAAAACATAAAAATATATAATTTTCATTAATAGCATTAATGTAATTTTAATAATTTTTATTTATGTTCTTTTTATGTATAAGTAACATTTTCAAATATGTTTATTTATTTTACTTAATTTTTTTTTGTTTCTTAATTATTTTCACTATATAATTTTTTTCTTCTATTAAACGTGGAATCCCATTTTTTACTTGTTTTTTTCTTATTATTATTACAAACAAGTGTTATGTGATTTGTAAAATTAAAAATTGATTTAACCCAATTATTTGTATTTGACCAAATATCAATTAATTTTTTTAAATTTATAATATTTTATACAATAAAATAGATTTTAAAAGTAAATGACAAAATATATATTTTTATTCTCTTCTTAAAATACTATTAAAAGATTATATTATCAAACAAGTTTTTTCATTTTCATATTTTCAAAACAGTTTTTAAAAATTAGTTTATCAAACAAATTTTTTGTTAATTTTCTTTTTAAAAATAATTTTTAAAATAGATTTGAAAAACAAATTTTAAGAACTAAAATTGAAAAGTGTTTCAAACATGCCCTTAAACTCTAAGTGATTTTTTTCTTTTCAATCTGTAAGGTCAAGCATTGTTAGAGATCAAAAGCACTTGGAATGACACTAAAAATGTTCTTAGCAACCGGCAACATTTTGATGATTCTCCTTGTGCATGGATGGGCAATATTTTGAAGTTTTTTTTTTTATTTTTGTTTCTCAAGAGCTTTTTTCATTTTCATTTATGATTTTAATGTAAACTTTCAATATAGGGATGTATCAAGCAATTCATTTAAAGGAGCTATACATTCCTCTATTGGCCGTCTCTCACATTTGCAAATTTTGTAAGTCAGTTTAATATAATATATATATATATATATATATATATATATATATATATATATATATATATTATATATATATATATATATATATATATATATATATATTATATATAATAGCATCATGATATTTGAAACATTGATTTTCAATTATGTTGATCTTCCTTGTTCTACAAGGGACCTGCCTACCAATTTCTTTTCTAGTGAAATTCCTGACATTGGATAAAGTTTTGTAAATCACAAAAAAAGTGTCTTAATAATTTTTTTTCAATTTTAGTTTCATTTAATTATAAACAATTACGGTTCCTTCAAAAATTGTTTTATATGAATATTTATTTACAATCTAGCCTAATAATTTGTTTTAATTAAAAATAATTTGAACTAATAGTTTGAAATTTACTGTGATTCTTTTGTGGCAATTTCGTAGCTATTTTGTAGGGATCCTAAACTCAACTCGGATATTTTGCTACGTTTTAGTTTGGGTTTAGCTAGGAATGGTTAAATATTAGTTGGAGTTTTGCTAAAAAAATTCGTTATGCCACTCAATCCATGTTAGAGTTAATCTACAACTAGTCTCCAACTAATTTGATTTATAGAGATTATCTAGAAAGTAGTTGCGATTTTTGTTGTAGTTAATCTTAGATTTTCTTAAAGTGATGGTTTGGTCGATGATCGACTAACTGATATCAAATGTAACATCTAAATAAGATATGTTTAGAATTATCATGTTTTGAATGTTAATATTATTCATGGTCAGCCGAATTGACCCGTTTTAATTTAAAAAATGGATCCGTATTTTAAAAAAATGCAATTTGTCATACCCCAAAATTTGCCCGTTAATCTTTCAAGACACTCTCAAGGCACTCCAACTCCTTGTTCAAGGCATTGGAGCAAAGACCCAACTCACAGGTGGCCAAATCCAGAAAATGGATCAAACTGGCATGCTCGCTGGGCGAGCAAATCCTTCGCCTAGCGAACCCTTCGCTATGCCACTCGCCTAGCGAAGCTTGCGAATACCAGAAAATTCTAGGCTTCATTCTGAGCCCATTAGGTCATAAAAAGAGCATTATAAATACCACAACTTCAGTCAGAAAAAGGGGGAACGAAGACGGGAGATAGAGAGAAGGCACAGCAAACCTTGGAGGCTAACCCAGAGAATTCAGAGCAACCCTAAAGGAAACCCTGAAGGAAACTCATCTGCATCAAAGTTACCTTTGCCCAACTCAATCCGACTTGCCAATCCAAGGTTGCAATTCGATTGCAAACAAGTTTGCATTACTATTACCGCTTTATGTTCTTAATTTGCATGTGATATTATAATTGAATTCATAAACATATTTGAGGTTTTGCATGTGAATTGAAGTGTGCCTGAATATCGTGAATGCTGAACCATGTAATTTCTGTATTGGATGCCATAGGGCGTGCAACATGCTGAGATCGTACTGTTCTGAAATTCAAAACCCGCAGCCGCTCGCTAGCACATCGCTAAGTGAGCATGTAGCGAGTATTCGCTGGGCCTTCGCTAGGCGAGGCAGAGGCGAACGTGACAGTCGCTAATATTTTGGTTGTTCTGTTCTATGCTTATCTGATCTGTTCTATGTTAATCATGCGTTATTTTGCCTGACATTCCTACTGCTGTGTTTTCCTTTGCGGTGTAATCCTCGATTGCACCCCCATTTGGTATTCTGACCTGTTTGCTGAATATTGTAAGGACTCACATACTCCCGAAGAGGGTAGCTTGCTAAGTATCCCGCTTTATTTGTGGGATACCCTTGTGGAGATTCATCCTAATTATTTAATTGATTTTAATGTGGAGATTCATCCTAATTACCTAATTACAACTACCTAATTGATTGTAAAACATTGCCTTTGAATATGTGATCTTGGACCTCTCTTTGTTGCCCTACGGTATTACGGTATTACGGTATTACGGTCATGTCCCGCGAATGTGGGGATACACTTAGCCAAGACCCTTCGGTTAAATCATCATGTCCCTATGAAATAAATCATAGTCCCTCGGATGTTGCCTACGAATATATGATTTTGTCCCTCGATGTCCCGTCGTTGTAGCCTACGGTTAATGATGATCGTCCCTTCGAATGCTAAGGTATCCTTACAAATGTTGCCTTCAAGGACCACTCGATGACCCTATGATGTCCCTTTTACATCCAAAGGATAAAACTACTTACTTCTCAATAGTAAGGGCAGTTTTACCCTCATAAGGATAGGAAATACCCATAAAGACCTTGGGTAGGTATAACTCTTAATTGCTGGCTCATAACTTAAAACATTTTTTCATACCTCACACTTTGCGATTACTAGAAAATCACCACTTGGTATACATTCGTACTAGAATCATTGCCAAGTTATATTTTTCTAAACCACTTTCAAAATTAAACGAGATAAATACTTTGTATACATTCGTACAAGAATTATTACAAAGTTAAACTCTCTTTTCAAAACATTTTTAAGCAATTCACAAACACTTTTCAGACAAACATAAGTGATCCAGCAATTAAGAGCCCATGGATAACCATGGATACAAAGGGTGCTAACACCTTCCCTTTGTATAATGTACCTCCCGAACCCAAAATCTAATCAAGGTCTTTCCTGTTCTTTTCCGCCTTTCCTTATTGGATAAAAGAAAAGTCGGTGACGACTCTTGCTAACCGCGACATTTGCTTTCCAAAGCAAAAACACATAAAGTTAGTTCACCGTATGACAGAACTGGCGACTCTGCTGGGGACAACAAAGAGAGGTCACCTTAAAAAAAAAAAAAGAGATCACTTATTTGGTTTGTCTTTCAAGGGATTGCTTGGGTATTTTTGAGTGAAAGATCCTACACCCGGATCTAGTGTACCTTAGGTAAGTAGCAATAGATCATCGCGACTATCCGGCGTATACTGGAATGGTTAAAATGATGGCTACGGTTAATGTGACACTTTGGATGTCCTGATGTTCCTCATGTTTACTTGAGGAAAAATTTGGCATTCGCGTGGTGTCATCAAAACATTAACCAGACCTTTAGAACCTTAATTGACTCATCTTGGCCATTAGAAAGTAGTGAGATAACTGACTTCGGTTCCGACTGGGGTTGGTTGAGACTCGATACTACACTCTTTGAGATTGGACTTTAGGGAAACTTCGGTCAACCACTTGGTGTTGCATTGAAGTGGACTTAAAGAAAGGTCAATGATTTGAGATCCTTCTAGAACCCGGTTACTATTATAGGACAGGTTGAACCAACCAAACTTCAGTGGGGAGGGTACTTACCTATGGATTTCATGCAAGCCTTAAAACCTAGGAATGATTGTTGTGTGACTTGCTTGTGTTTGTCATAACATCATAACATCATAACATCATGGCATTGTACTAACCATTTCAAGGACTTAGGGATTTAGCTTTGCTCTGTTAAACAGGTTATGGCTTCCAGGGAGACCATCCGGATCAATTTCGTAGCAATCTCTCCTCAACTCAAGGATTTAGTGTCAGAACGTCCCGATTATGCTCAGTTCATCAAGAGACATGGTTCTCTCCTCAATTTGGTTACCACTGGTTTCAAAGAAGATATGATGAGAGTTCTATTCCAGTTCTTCGATCCTAAACATCATTGCTTCACCTTCCCAGATTATCAGTTGGTACCCACATTAGAAGAATTTTCTAGGCTACTTGGGATACCTATTCTTGATCAAACACCTTTCAGTGGTTTAGAAAATATTCCGAAGTCTGAAGAAGTTGCCGCAGCTTTACACATGACAAAGTCTGACATTGAAACTAATTGGGTAACAAGAAGTGGAGTTAAGGGTTTACTTGCCAAATTTCTGATAAATAAGGCCCGAGAATTCCTAAAAGTTATGGATGTCCATGCTTTCGAAGATGTCCTAGCATTACTAATCTATGGTTTGGTGTTATTCCCTAATCCAGACCAATTCATAGACGTGAACGCTATTAAGATATTCCTCACTCATAACCCTGTGCCTACCTTGCTCGGAGACATTTTGCATTCCCTTCACACCCGTACTATGAAGAGACAAGGGACTCTCATGTGCTGCATACCGTTATTGTCTAGGTGGTTTATTTCGCACCTTCCTCAATCAATCTTGAAGAATGAGCGAAATCTGAAATGGTCTCAAAGGATAATGTCACTCTCCCATTCAGACATCCGTTGGTGTCCCAATCTTAGAGAAAATGTTATCCTCATCGACCATTGTGGAGAATTCTCTAATGTACCACTCATGGGGATAAGAGGAGGTATTACTTATAATCCTGCTTTAGCCCTACGTCAGTTTGGTTGTGCTCGAAGAGATGGTCCACATGAAATGATTATCCAAGGCACGGTGTTTTACTATGACAACGATTCTCAAAGTCTCCGTCAAAGGTTTGTACGAGCTTGGGGCATGGTAAAAAGAAGTACTTTAGGACAGAAAAACTCTATTCCTATGGAACCTTATCTCAGATGGGTACGCGCCAGAGCTCGTGAACTTGTCATGCCATACCTAGCAGTCGGACCATTGATTGTTGAACCAGGAGTTGACGGAGGTACTCCTCAAATCATTCCTTATCCAGATATGCCTACCGATGTTGAAGAACTAAAGAGATCCTGGATCCAGTTGAGAGAGGAAAGGGATACTTTTGAAGCTCAGTTTTGTGCTGAAAGGAAGAAAGTGTTAGAGATCACTAGCCAGCTTAATGAGGAACGAAGACTCAATGCATATCTTCGCCCAAAAAGAAGCCGTCCCTGGGAGACTTGAGCTTTCATTGTATTTTTATTATTTCCTTTTTGTAATGAACATTGATTAAAGAAATTATTAATAAAAGTGTCCCTCTTTTGGTGGTTTACGCAAAGTTAAATTCCAAAAGTCCTTGAAAACATTTCATACACTGCATAGCATAACATAACATTGCATAACAGGTATTCTAAAAGATCAATATTCTCACGGTCTTCATTGCAAACAGAAAAATGGCCCTCGAACAAACTGTCAAAGATCTTCAGGCTCAGAATGCTCAATTCCAGGAGATGATATTGAGCTTATCCAAGGGGCAGGAGGAGCTGAAGGCTCTATTGCTCGAGCAGAAGAAGGACAAGAAACCTGTGAGTTACATTAACCCGGGAAGAAGGCTTAAAGGACAGGCTGCAGGAGTCAAGATTAGGATTCCGAAGGATCAAGAAGAGGGGACAGATTCAGAAGAGGAGAATGCTGATCCTTTCAGCCAGGAGGATGACGATGAAGATTATGAGAATGAGCAGTACTCTCCAAAAGGTGATAAGTATAAACTGCTGGAAGAACGTATGCTAGCTATGGAGGGTCAGAAGGCGCCCGGTCTGGATTTCGAAAGCTTGGGTCTAGTCTCTGATGTGGTCATTCCTCGCAAATTCAAGATCCCCACTTTCACTAAGTATGATGGTGCATCTTGTCCTCAGATGCATCTGAGAGCTTACGTGAGAAAGATTCAGCCGTATACCACTGATAGGAAGCTATGGATCCATTTCTTCCAAGAGAGTCTGTCTGGCACACAGTTGGAGTGGTATTATCAGCTCGAGAGCTCTAACATCCACACCTGGACTGATTTGGCGACGACATTCTACAAGCATTACCAGTATAATTCTGAATTAGCGCCTACTCGGCTACAGTTGCAGAATATGACTATGGGCTCTAAAGAAAGCTTCAAAGAATATGCCCAAAAATGGAGAGATTTGGCTGGCAGAGTCAAACCCCCTATGACTGATCGGGAATTAGTAGACATGTTCATGGGTACACTGACTGGCCCATTCTACAGCCATCTACTGGGAAGTTCTTCATCGGGTTTCACTGAACTTATATTGACAGGTGAACGGGTGGAGAGCGGCATTCGAAGTGGAAAGATACAGGCGGCTACCTCTGCAAGCAGCAAAAAGTCCTATCAGGGGAAGAATGAATCAAATGCGGTGTACGGTCAAAGGAGTCATAACAAGAAAAATAGTGACCATGCCGTTGGAGCAGTTACGATTGCAGCCCCGCCAGCTCAAAACTTCCAGCACAGACAGGACAGGCCGAGAAGGCAGTTTACCAAGATCAATATGACTTTAGCACAAGCACTTCAAAGTATGCTAAAGGCAAATTTAATCACTCTCAGAGGCCCACCTGCAAATGTCAACACTACTTCTCCTCGTTATAATCCCAATGCCAGGTGTGCATATCACTCCGATAGCCCCGGGCATGATACAAACGATTGTTGGTTGTTGAAGAATAAAATTCAGGATATGATCGACGCTGGGGAAATTGAATTTAAGCCTCCGGAGACTCCTAATGTCGTCACTGCACCTATGCCTAATCATGACAAGGCTGTTAATGTTGTCGATGACAATTCCCACATCACTACTGTAGCAGACTTAACATCTCCTCTCCTGATCATCAAGAAGAACTTATTGCAAGCTGGTTTATTTCCAGGTTGTGCGGAAAATTGCGATCTCTGTATACTCCGACCCAATGATTGCCTAAAATTGAGGAATGGTATTCAACGGCTGATAGATGATCGTACAATTCTCTTTGAAAGGATTCCTAAGGTGGAAAACACTGTTGAAGAAATATTTGTGATTGCAAGGTCCAAAGTTCCAATGAAGATTACTGCTACCAGGGTACCTGTGAAGATTACTGCTGAGCCCAAGGTAGCTCCCCTAATCATTACTGCACCTGGCCCAGTACCGTATTCCTCAAGCAAAGCCATTCCGTGGAATTATGGAGGTGATGTTTACATCCATGGCGTAAAGCAAGTTGGTAATTCTGCTAATCCTAATGACATTGTTGGGACTAGTAAAGTTACTCGAAGCGGAAGGATCTTCTCTCCAGAAATCTCACCTCCCGCCCCTGAAACTCGAGGAAAGGAACCAGCAGTTAACCCTTCTCAGTCAGAGACATCGGTCGAAGTTACTACTGAAGATGTTGCCAAACAAGAAATGGAAGAAGTGCTGAAGATCATCCGCAAGAGTGATTTTGATGTGGTAGAACAGTTAGGGCATACTCCGTCTAAGATCTCGATGTTATCCTTGTTGTTATCTTCTGAATCTCATGCCAATGCCTTGATAAAATTCTTGAAGACCGCTCATGTACCTCAGGAGACATCCGTCGATCAGTTCGAAAATTATGTTGCCCATCTGGCTATCGACAATGGCCTAGGCTTTTCCGATGCTGACCTGACACCAGCGGGAAAGAATCACAATAAAGCCCTGCATATCTCCATTGAGTGTAAAGGGATCACTTTGTCTCATGTGTTGATCGATAATGGCTCTTCTTTGAACGTGCTGCCGAAAGCTGTGCTCGATAAACTTGACTGTAAAGCCATTGAACTGAAACCTAGTGACGCTGTGGTACGTGCTTACGATGGTGCGAAGAGTGTTGTCCATGGTGAAGTGGTTCTCCCTATCAAGATAGGACCTCAGGTTTTCAACACTATCTTTCACGTAATGAACATTCGTCCTGCCTATTCCTGCTTGCTGGGGCGCCCTTGGATTCATGGGGCAAGTGCTGTAGCTTCGTCTCTCCACCAAAAGCTGAGGTATCCAATAGAGGGTAAGATTGTCACTGTGTGTGGAGAAGAAGAGTATATTGTCAGTAGTGTGCATACCTTCAGATACGTCGAGATGGATGGCGAGTTCTTTGAGACTCCGTCTCAGTCATTTGAAGTAGTTCCTCCAACTGGTCCTGTCCTTAAGCCAACTGCCCGTGTGCCCAAGGTTATTCGTGCTCCTCCTGCCATGATTTCTCTGAAAGATGCTCAAGCCGTGGTTGAAGATGGTGGTCGTACTGGCTGGGGTCAACTGATCAACGTACCGTACAAGTCTGATAGATGTGGCCTGGGATTTAGCTCCGAAAAAATAGTCAAAGATCAGATTAATGCTGTAGAAGGTGCTGACAGCGATTGCGACCTGGATAGCTGGATTTACCCAACAATTAGTGACGGACTCAATAATTGGAAGGCTGAAGACACTATCCCGATTTCCTTTAGTCAGGAGTAATTGTTATTGTCGCAATTTTTTTTTAATTTTTACGATTGAACTTCTTAAAGCATTGTGTCTATGCCCGGGGCACAATAGCTAATTTGTTAAGGGTTTTGTCATTTTCATAAGCATATTCACATTCAATAAATCAATGGACTTTTTGCATTCAAATATTGCGCTCTTTATCTTTCCTGTCATCTTTCAAACAAGCTATGCTTTCTTACACACACTCACGTAACAAATTGCAGATCCATACCCACTCTGGATCCTGTTGATAATAGTTCTACTACTGTTCACTATGACTTTGAAAACCCGATCTACCAAGCCGAGGATGGAAGTGAGGAAGATTGTGAAGTACCTGGAGAACTTGCCAGGCTGTTACTGCAAGAAGAAAGGACTATACAGCCGCATGAAGAGTCAATCGAAATTGTAAATCTGGGTACTGAGGTAGACAAGAAAGAAGTCAAAATAGGAGCAGGTTTGGAAAACAGTATCAAAGAAAGATTGATTCAGATGTTACATGACTATGTAGAGATTTTTGCTTGGTCTTATGAAGACATGCCCGGATTGGATACTGATATAGTAGTGCATCGTTTGCCAATGAAGGAAGATTGTCGTCCTGTTAAGCAAAAGGTTCGCCGCATGCGTCCTGATATGTCTGAGAAAATCAAAGCCGAGGTTATGAAACAATTCAATTCCGGTTTTCTAGCCGTTACTTCTTATCCTCAATGGGTTGCTAATGTGGTACCAGTGCCGAAGAAGGATGGTAAGGTGCGAATGTGCGTAGATTACAGAGATTTGAATAAAGCGAGTCCCAAAGATGACTTTCCACTCCCGCACATCGATGTTCTGGTAGATAACACCGCTCAACACAAAGTATTCTCCTTCATGGATGGATTCTCGGGTTATAACCAGATTAAAATGGCACCTGAGGACATGGAGAAAACTACGTTTGTGACGCAATGAGGCACTTTCTGTTACAAAGTAATGCCATTCGGTTTGAAGAATGCAGGAGCAACATACCAGCGTGCTATGGTAGATTTGTTCCATGATATGATCCATCATGAGATAGAAGTATATGTAGATGACATGATAGCCAGATCTCATACTGAAGAAGAACATCTCGATCATTTATACAAACTGTTTGAGAGGTTGAAGAAATACAAGTTGAGATTAAACCCGAACAAATGCACCTTTGGAGTAAGATCCGGTAAACTCTTGGGCTTTATTGTCAGTGATAAAGGAATTGAGGTTGACCCGGCTAAGGTGAGAGCTATTCAAGAAATGCCAGTTCCTCGTACGGATAAAGAAGTCAGAGATTACTAGAAAATCACCACTTGGTATACATTCGTACTAGAATCATTGCCAAGTTATATTTTTCTAAACCACTTTCAAAATTAAACGAGATAAATACTTTGTATACATTCGTACAAGAATTATTACAAAGTTAAACTCTCTTTTCAAAACATTTTTAAGCAATTCACAAACACTTTTCAGACAAACATAAGTGATCCAGCAATTAAGAGCCCATGGATAACCATGCATACAAAGGGTGCTAACACCTTCCCTTTGTATAATGTACCTCCCGAACCCAAAATCTAATCAAGGTCTTTCCTGTTCTTTTCCGCCTTTCCTTATTGGATAAAAGAAAAGTCGGTGGCGACTCTTGCTAACCGCGACATTTGCTTTCCAAAGCAAAAACACATAAAGTCAGTTCACCGTATGACACAATTATAATAATTTAAAAAGATACATAAAAAATATAATTATATAGTCAAAAATAAATTTAATTATTATTATTTTGAGTTTTGATAAATCTTAATTTGTATATGTATTGGATTTTTATCATAGTATTTTTTTGATTTATTGTGTTTTTATTATAACATTTTATTTATTTCTATTATGAAAAAAAAATTGGACCTTTCAAAATTTGGGGCATTCCAAAATTTGGGACCTTGTATTTGTTGCATTTGCATAGGGTCGATCCTGATATTATTTGGTCTGTTTATAACCTTATGATTTCTACTCATATAGAAATCAAGAACAAAACTCTAAACTAATCCCTGTGAGTCTATAACCCATCAGTTCATATCCATTGAACCCGTACCAGAATTAAATTAGAGAATTAAAGTGGAAACTTATTGCTGCGACGCGAAAAATACCACGGGTGATTGCACGCCCGACATGATAATAGAGTCACCACCAAAGTTTATTTATTTCAACAGAAAAGAGAAAATATCGATAAAACCCTCGGAAATCGATTATGCGAGAGAAAGATATTAGTACCCCTCACATCCATTGTACTCAACGAAAACCATTTAGTTAGATTTGCGAATAGAATGTTAGCTTAATATTTTTGTTTTATTCTAATTATTAAAAGCTTGAAAAGAAAAAGAGAATGACTAAATGAATGTTTTTTATTAGGGTGTTTGATAAGATTGTGAGTCTTACTTCTACGTATCCTCAGGTGGGATGAGGAATTCAAAGCTACTTAGTTCTTTGCAAGACAAAGGTGTTTTTGGGTTTTTTGTTATAGTGATTGATGAGACGTTGAATATCACTCCTAAGTATCCTCTAGTGCGATGAGGAATTCAAAGTTATGTAGTTCTTGATAGAAAACCACGTATTTGTAGGTTGAATTTAATGAACGATGTTTAGATCATATTCTAGCGGTTAAGCGTTTGGTGTATGCTCACGCGGGGGCGGCTTAAGCGTTTGTTTGTATCACGGTAGAATGGATAAAACATTGTTCATTTGTGAAAATATTTTCAATCGCACAGAAGTGTGAAAAGATAGTTTGATTCATCGAGTTTGTTTTTAGTGGATGACGAGTGCTCAGATGGTCGAGCTATATAGATCTTATCCAATTACTTGGTGAGGAAAGAGGTATACACCCAATTAATCCTTTATCATCCAATTTTATTATAAAATTTGTGAGGCAATTTAAGCCACGATCACTTAACGGAAGGCAAACATCCAAATGGTCCAGCTATACGGCTTGTATCCGAATGCTTGGCGAAAAAAGAGATATACACTCAATTAGTCCATTTGCATCCACCAAATGGTGAACTAAACTTGGTTAATTATCATATTTATGAATGGAAGACGAATACTTGAATGATGAAGCTATACAACTTGTATTCAATTACTCAGAGAAGAAAAAGTTATACGCCCAATTATCCCTTTTTCACCCGATTGTTATGAAAATGAGATTTGCTTCATGATTTTGATTATGAAAGAGGTTTGATACAAATTAGGTCAAGGGTCCTCAAATATGAAGAGCACTTGATTTGGGTCGAGTTATTAAGTTTTAAGTAGATGATGGATATTTGAATGGTCAAGCTATACAGCTTGTATCCAAATATTCAAGGAAAAGAGTGGTATACGCCAAACTAGTCCTTTTCACCTAATTTATAAAAAAGTTTGAAATGATTAAGCTAGATGATTTTGACTTGATTTGAAAATGGGCTTGATATCGATCAAGTGTTTGGTTTTTGTTAGTTTGAAAATGGTTTGGTATGGTCAAGAGTTTTTATTTTGAAAATATTAATTTTATTTATTAAATAGTTTGAAGTAATCAAATAATGAAAATAAAATAATATGATGAAATAAAAAAAATAAGAGGGAAGGGGGTGCATGCCACAAGGGAAGTGATAGATATGCAAAACAAGAAGAAGAGACAATGAGCTAAAGGGCCATCAAGAAAAGAAAACAAAGAAAAACATAATAAAAATGCAATAAAATAATAGGGGGGTATGGACAGTTTGGCCCAGGGCCAGAATGCCCAAAGGGCGCTTGACCCAGTCAAACGATCAAGAGAGTAAAAAAATTTGACTCAATCTTGTGCATTGATTTAGAAATCCAAATATCATCAGCGTGATCCAAGGGTGAATAATGAGGTGCATGTTATAATGGTGAGGGTCCTTACATGGGACTCCTAGTCAAGGACTCGGGTAAGAATATCCAATGGTTTCCGAGGTGCCATGTGTCCTCAAGGCAGCAGCTGTGAGAAGTCACAAAAGAGGGGGAAGGATCCACCCACTCTCATTTCACTTCTCTTTTCCTCTCTCTCTCTCTCTCTCTCTCTCTCTCTCTCTCTTTGATTAATTTCTCTCTCTCTTTCTCTCAGCAACAAACATGATTTCAAACGCTTTTTATATTTTTTATGGATCAAACTAAGGAAAAATTAAGAACATCAGATGAAGACTGAAGAACGTGTTCATCTTTATTTTTCCAGATTTTTCAAAACTCATTCAAACCAAAATTCAACAACACACACCCCCACTCAAATTCTCTCACGATCACAAATATAGCATCCAAACAACCAATATCAGATTTCTTCAGATGAAGAGTTCCGGCTATGACGTGAGATCTCGGGATCTCCTCCAATCCCCTGAAAGGTACCTTGTTAGATACGGGCATACCCAAGAGATGGGCATACTTCTCTAACGTGGGCATAAGCTGATAATCAGGAAAAGTCAAGCACCGATAAAGAGGGTCATAGAACCACGCCAAGACACTCAAAAGTCCTTCAACCATATCAGTAGATAATATAGACAAAAGCTTCCCATGACATTGCTTGAAGTCGAAGGGATCTAATACAAAGGATGACAACTTCCTTAACTCTTTCAAATCAGGACATCTGAAATTGTACTTCTTAGTGTTCCTTCGTCCATAATCCATGGTCTGAAAATATTTGCAAACAAGACCTTAGTTCCCTTGAAATTTTTATTTTCTGTGATGAATGTTATGATATGCATGTATGCATAAATGCAATAATCAAACACAAGGGATTACACACAAGGCAAACACAAAAAAAGGTCAAGGGATGGATCAAACCATCATTAAGATTAATCATCCATTTTGGTGGATTATAGTTTTCACCTTATCAACACCTAAGTTCCATCGAATATTGATGAGACTTATCGAATCAACCAAGAATCAAAGGGTTGGTTGTGAGTCACGAGCATGGAGTCAGGTTAAGAACTATCCCAAGGGAGTGTACTAAGGATAAAAACCTGTAGATCATGTTCTAAAAAGTTCCCAGAGTCTTGATCTCATCTATCAGATACTATAGGATAGGATGACTAACTCATCAACCCATAGTATTCTCAAGAGAAACTCGTCTGAGTGTAGTATCGCGTAACAACTATTATCAAGTCTACACTTGAACAGTCTCCGCACTACGTCCTAAATAGGCCAAGTTAGGTTAAATGTTCTACGGTCTTCAACTTCTCGGACCCCAATTTAGAGAAAGTAATGCCTATCCATGACTTACTCGTGTGACATCGGTAACTCCAAAGAGGTTTCCACTGAGTGGGGGGTCTCATGTCAACTCTTTCAGGACTACTCCTTCAAAGCCAACATGACTATACCACCCTCATATCTTAGATTGCACTCAAGTTTGGGTTAGAACTTATCTCACCACACAGAGATCACCAAGTACAACGGACAGAGTATCACATAACAATATATACAAACAAACATCAAATATACAAATATATACACACGAAAAAGTAGGCTAAACCCACTGAGGACTACTTCCCAGGAGAGTCGTCACTTAATTTATGTAGCGGTAAATTCATGACCATCAAGCTATGAATAAACTTGACGTCAATAAAACCAGAGTCACCACCGCGCTTTTATTGTTTCCAAAGGAAAAGGGCAAAAGTACGAACAAAACCCAAAAGATAAAAAGTTTTTAAATCAAAACTAATAAAATTTCATAGATTGCAGGTAAGGGGGTTGGTTACACAGAGGGAAGGTATTAGCACCCAAAGTGTCCTAGGTACTCCTAGGGAGCCCTTTTTTGTGTGCAGGTGTTTTACATGAAAATGATGTTTGATAAAAAAAGATTGAGGGGATGAGAAAATAATTCATTAATTATATTTTTGTGTTTGACAAGACCTTAGTTCTTATGCCTACGTACCAACATAAATATGAGGGATCAAAACCCCGTAGTTCGTGGTAAAAATTTCAAAGAAGTTGGTAAATTGATTTTAACAAAAGTTTAAAAGAAAAGACACAAAAGGCCAAAGACTTGAATGAGGTTGCTAGTTCTTTTTGTCTTTTTAAAATTAAAGTCAATATGGTTAAGTTCATTCACAAGTTTGATTTAAGAAAAAGCTTTAAAATTCAATGGCATAAGGCACAAGTTTTTCATCATTAAAACATGTCTCAGTTGAAAACACAAACAAAGAAGGTTTTGAAAAGAGGGAGAGATTTTGAAAATTAAATAATTGGGAGGATATGAAGGGACTATCCTAGACAAAAATTAAAAGTTAAGAGTTGAAAAGGTGTGACCAATGGGATGCAATCCACAAGACAATAATGTCAGATAGAAACCCAATTTCCATTGGACTTTTGAGCAAGAAACAAGCATAAGCAATATCCAAGCAAACCATATGAAGAGCAAAGCATCAAATAAAGATAGCCACAATATCCAAGCAAGTACTCCAATAGCTAGCAGTCCTCAATATCTTCCAATGTATCAGATGAAAATATTCCTTGGCAAATTCTCAAAAACAATCAAGCACATAGACAAAGTGACAAATGAACCAAGGGCACTCAAGGTTTGCATCAGATGAAAAGCACAATCAAGGATAGCTCTATCTCAGATAGTGGCATTGGCCAAGTCCTCAAAGCATAAGAAGGTTACCTATCCTAGGTCCAAGAGTTCAGATCAAGTCCAACAGTCCACCAATATATTTTTTTGGGTTTTTTTTGTTGTTATTAGGTATTTTAAGGTCCTAAGACCACAAACAGAACAAAATCACAAGCAAACAATATATACAATCATAAAATATGGCTTAAGTGAGCCAAGTGAAAAGGACTGAAACATAAACATCTTGCATGAAATATAAATGGCAATGAATGATAAAGGTACTGAAATTTAAATTACATTAAGTAAATGACTTGAAAGTAAAGTAATATTAATAAGAAGTTAGTCAATGTTAGTGAAGAACTTTGTTTGTTTAAGTCATTCTTTGGAGAACACTCAACCATCCATTCACAAGTATGAATATATGAACCAAGACATCATCCATGAGAAGGGCTCCAATTGGGATAAGTCAACAAGTATGCCACTAGCTTTCATGAATGGAAAAAAGGTCAAGTTTTCACACAATGCCATGAAGAATGGGAGACTTACAATCCTTCTTACAAGAATGATATGCCTTTTGGGACAAATTTAGCTATATGTTAAGCAATCGTAATTGGACTTATGTAGAAGTCACAACTATCTGAGGTCGGGCAATAAAAATATGGATGTTAATGCATTTTAGAGATTTGGTATAAAGAACCAAACTCCTAAAACATACCACACACAAAAGTAAAGTGGGAAGGACCTATCTCAGTCAGACTCATGTTGATTCATCTGACACAAGGTTATTGATGAATCAACTAGTATTTTGACTTGAAGAGAATTCATTGGTCAATGATGGAAAGTCATAAGTATTTTAAAATATTTAAAAACAAGTCCAAAATCAATTAATTCACAAAAATATCAAAATTAATCCAAAAAATGATTTTGATTCAAAATATGGAAGAGGAAAATATTTAAAAAAAATTGTGAAAGTCCCATATTTTTTGGATTAAAAATGAATTTATTATGAATTAATCAAAATAAGTGGATTAAACATAAAATCAGAAAATAAAATAAAATAAAATTGAAAAAAATAAGGGCCATCAGATCTCCCTCATTAAGTGAGGTGGTAGATCTGATGGCCATGCGTGTGCAATCCACCATGCGTTTCAGTCAACGCGTTGCAAACATGGTCATTCAAACTAAGGGCTAAGATTAAAACATTTAAACATGATCAGATGGATGGGATGAAGACAACACACCACCGGAGCCCTAGCTCCGGTCATATTCTCCGGTGGACCTCACCGGACTGGTCTACCACCAACTTCCATAAAAATGAAGACTGAATACACCATTTTGAAGGAAAAATCCTCAGGAGTCCAAATCAGACCTCAAATTTTTCCAATTCCAAGTATATTGAAAGATACATAGATTTGAAAATTGAGGAGTATGATCTGAGTTGCTTCGAGTTGACCTCAAAGCAACTCAATCTTGTTGCCTACATTGGTAGGACTTTAGCCAACCAAAAACCAAGTGAAATGATGGAGAATTGAGATAAAATTGAAGAAGGAAAGTTTCAAAAAGTTCACCTTCTTTTTGCAGTGATGAAGCTCGATCTGGATCTCAATTTTCTTGGGCTTGCTTCCACTAGCTTGCAGGAGATGAAATGGATGCTCAAATGGGTTGGACTCTTGGAGTTTCAATCTCAAAATAGAAGTGAAGTTGAAACTCGATTTCAATGAGATCTTCAAGTTTATCCTATCAATTGAGGATGGGAATGTTACAGGAGCAAAACTTCGGCAAGGTGTCTTTGATTCTGAGCAGAATGAGTTGCATTTATAGACTCTTTAATTGATTTGCACACACTTCCATTCAAATGCCAAAAATATCAATTCTCATGTGCATGCTTGCATGGGCGTGTGATGGCCCCATAAAATGATTGGAAAAGGTCCAAAATCATGCATGAGTGACGCTGAAGCCTTGGCATGAGACCATGCAATGTAGAATTAAAATTGTTCATGAGAAACTTCCAAATGGGGCCATGCAATGCAACCATGTGCAAGTCCTTCAAAATGCTCTAAATGCCATGATCTTGGACTCTTTGGAAAGGTAACATGAAGGGGAACAACTTTGTTGTTGAACACTTTTCCATTTGGAGCTTGGATCATGATTAATTTTTAGGTGCAAGTTGGAAGAATCAAACATACTTGAAAAATTTCTAAGTATAAAGTCAAATGATCACTTTTTCCACCTTGAATAACTTTGGCTATGAGTTTCAAATGAAAACGGTTCCTTCTTCAAAGTTGTATCTATTTAATTCCTTTTCAATTTTGTCACAAATTTGACACCATTTGAATCTTGCATGAGGGAGTTATGGATTTTAGAAGTTGAGGAAAACTGCTTGTTCAATGGTAATGACCCAAAATGACCTATAATGTTTCCTCTTGGCACATGCCATTGCAAGTAGATTTTGACATTCCTCAAAGAATAAAAGTTTGAGAAGATATCTTGAAATTGATCATGAAACTTGTATGGCCTTCACATCATAAAAATTGAGCAAGTTATGGTTCTTGGAAGTTGACCTTCCATCTAGGGCACAAACAAAATGACCTATAATCTTTCACCATAAAAAATGATTTTCCAAGCAAAATTAGCTCTTGATGCCAACATGCAAGTTGTTTGTAATATCATAAAGGGTAACTTTTCTCTTGAAATAATTTTCATATGACAAAAATTGTAGGAGATAGGGTCTAGGGAACCCTAGATTTGACGAGTTGACTTTTCTGGTCAACCTCCTTGAACCACCTTGCAAAATTGAAGTTCCTTTGATCTTTGGGGATCATGGAGGATCATATATGTTTTTGATGATCTATAATTGAGTATACCTTGATATATTTGACCAATTGTTGAAGAAACTTACTGAGGAAGTCACACAAGATATCCAGATGAATTAGGGCCTCCAAGGCAAACAAGCTTTAAACTCTTGATGGATTCTTGATCAAAATAATAAATAAAGAACATGGGGATCCATATATGATGTTTGGAAACATTGTGAACCTTTCCTTGATTGATCTCCTTGCACTGATGGTCTCAACCCCTAGATGTGAGCTTGATAAGGCACATATGGATGCACACACTACCTACAAAAGAAATGAAACTACACTAGACATATTTTTGGTATTTTGGTTAGTAAACAAATAAAAATAAAATATGATACAAACAAAAGTGCTTGGTGATCTCTCCCAATGCAAACCCAAATGAATGAGGGGTGAGGAGGATAGCAAAATGTGATCCCTAAGCCAATGCAAATGATGAGATAGCATGAGAGATCTTAGGGTCAAAATTGGGTTCTTACTGAGTGTACAATGTTTGAAACCCTAGAACAATCGGCCCTGAGGCACACATCTTGGTCTTACCGAATGTTCGTCTTCCACAAATAAATTTCATAAACACTTTGGATGAAAAAGGTACATAGGGGTACACACTCCTTGCAAACTCGAATAATCTGCCCCGAGGCATACGTCTTGGTCTTACTGAGTGTTCGTCATCCTCCTACAAACATTTCAACCAATCAAACCTATATTTTCTCGCCCTTGCGCGGTCAAAAACCTTTTTCACAAAAGAGCATTATAAAGTTTGTTCTACCGCGATACAAACAAATGCTAAAACCTTCAATTGCTAGCATACAAGGAATGGTTAACCACTAGAGTGTGATCTAAACATTCTTTCAATAAAATCAACCAAACCACACATAGTTTTCTACGAATAACTACGTAGCTTTGAATTTCTCATCATACCTGAGGATACGTAGGAGCAAGATCCACAATCTTGTCAAGCACCCGAAATAAAACTTTTTTTGCAACCCATTTTCTTTTTCTTTTGAATTTTTAATCACTTGAATAAAACGAACGACATACACTAACATTTTATTCACAAATCTAAAAAAATGGTTCCCGTTAAGTACAATGGATGTGAGGGGTACTAATACCTTCCCCTCGCATAATCGACTCCCCAACATGAATTTGGTTGCGCCAACCATTTTCTTTTTTTAAAGGGTTTTATCGGTATTTTCCCTTTCCTTTTGGAATAATAAAGTTCGATGCTGAACCTATTATCACCCAGAGCATGCGAGCATTCCAGGTTATTTTTTGCAAAGCAACAATTACGCTTGAAAAAAAATCTACAAGCCACTAATCACCGCCCAATAAAATGATATGCCTAGAGGGTTTATTTCATTTGAATTATTTGAAAGTTATCAAAATTGTGGTGTGTGGCTATGAATAAATATGGTTTTCAAACTATTTTCCCTCGTTTCTTATTCACGACCTAAGATGGCAAGTGTTGTGTTTGCTATTTCTTTCCTCCTCCTATGCACGGTGAAGGGTCTTGCGGCCAATCATGTTTCTAGCAACCAAGAGTATTCCTAGTTTCTTATGGTTTCTGCCAGTCAGAAAGGCGTGATCGATGATATCAGTGATTTGGGATCAAAAGCACTTCCAATATCTCTTTCTAGTTTCTTTTCTTTGACATTGGTGGTCCAACATTGCCTTCTTTTTCCTTTCTATATTGTTTTTGGAGTGTTGACTTCTCATTCTCTTGCTGATGGCTCCATATTAAAAATGGGTTGTAATTCTTCTTTCCAACTAATTGTACTAAATTGAAGATTTTCTGATTCTGGGGGACTTAGTTGCCTAAATTATTTGGAAAGAAGAGGTGGTTTTCTCTATCTTATGCTCACAGAGCTTTTCCAAATGTAACGAGAGTTTCACCTTCAATTATACTAGTAATCATAGATACTAGTAGTTAACCTAATTAGTGATATAAATATATGTATTAGGTTATAGATGTCTGATGTTTTCGATGTCGTCTTCTAACGTCTGGTTATGGCGGCATAATTCATCATGGCGACACACATCTCCACCAGGGCTTCGACATCACTGCTACAGTTGGCACCATCCGAAATAAGAAATGAAACTCTCCTATTAACCATAACTGAAGGTGGCTAAGGATAAGAGTGAAAGGTAATAGCTAGAAGGTTGATGTTGATAATGAGAGTGTGGTCTAGATTAGTGTTACCGGGGGTACACAGTGGGTGCCACTGTACTGGTCAAAAATTATGTGTGCATATCCCCCTACAAAGGCAGGAAAACACAGGAGTCTTAGTAGGATTTATAACAATATATATATATATATATATATATATATATATATATATATATTATATATATTATATATATATATATATATATATATGACAACGTTTTTATTCATATGCATCTTTATTGGTATGATATTTTTTAAAGCAACAATCAAAATTAATATTTATTTATATCTTAGTTTTATGATCTTTTATGAAAATTCAAATTTAAAATTTCCTTAACGTTAATTTCGACATAATATACTAACACTAACTTTAATGTCAATTACTATATTTTCTAAATAATATCCTGACTTTAATGCCAATTATTATATTTTGAATCTGTGCAAACAATGGCAATAAACCATTTTGTATATGTCATGAATTCTCATTGACCACAAACGTTTTCAAGTTGTTCTCAAAATTAATTTAATTTTAAAAAGTAATGTGTTGGAGATGATTAGATTACATATTTTATTAATCAACCAATCTGTATACATGAATGAATTTTATTTTCATAATTGAATTTAGTGCTCATCTACCAATCAATTTAAAGAAAGAAAAAACAAAAAATATGAAGAAAAAAAATCATAATAATTGGATCCAAACACCTTCACTTGGAACTTGTTGATGAACCACAAATAACAAATAATAACCAGGTGGTGCAAGATTGGATGAACATGGTATTGCTACATCAACTTGGCACATAGATGTTGATGTCAATTTCCCAACAACAACATTATTTGTTGCTTTCACATGATCAAGCACTAATAGCCTCTGATTCATTGAGAAAGAATGTGTATTAAAAGATGGCGCCAACATTGTCACCGACACTGAATCTATCGCCAATGTTCCCTTCACCTGAAACTGAATCTTCAAAATTTGGGCGTATTTCAATCTCATTTGTGACTGAGGCGATGGATATACCATTATAGGACGTATATCATTAAACTGAGGCTCTAGATACGAAGGTGAAAATGTTTCTAACCGCAACTCCGTTGGAAATAAAACATTGCTAAAATTGTAAAATTGATGAGGATTGCTACCAGCAACTAGGACCCTACCATCACGAAGCAAAATGGAAGTAGAATGGTACATTCTAGGAATACCAGAAGGATTTTGTAGCTGAAATCTCGACTTTATAACATTATTTGGCTTATAAAGAAATGGATGTAAAATCGGGTTGCGGCCGATGTCCCAACCAGCTGCCCCGGAAGCTGCTCCGTTTATTAACAAAACATTGCCGTTTGGAAGTAATATCATGTCACTCATGACTCTTCCAAACGGCATAGTTTCCATAATCCAAGATGGATTCGGGTCGGTTATTTTCATCCGGGCGCATGTATTCAAAGCTCTCATGAATTTACCACGTAATGATAATTGATATGAACCTTTCGGAGCTCCCCCGCAAATCAAAACCTCGGCTTCAACCCTAGGACTTTGTAAGTTTCTTAAAGGTAACAAAACAGCAGAACCTGTACTAGGAAAACTCCTGGGATCTTCACCTGGGATTGAAGGATATGTTTTAACAACAACGTTTTTGTTATAATCAAACAAAATAGCACGGTTATTTGCAAAAATGAAAAGATTGCCATCTACATTGAGAAAAACAAAAGGGTAAAGATTGTTCCCAACACCCGGGTTATTTGTTTGTGCAAGAAAAGGTAACTTGTATGTGATCTTCTCCGCACGTTGTTTCTTAGGATAAAACTCATAGTTGAATTCCTTTCTTCCACCTATGATAATCTGTCGTCCATCCGGAAGAATGTGATTGGTCGCATACCATCTTTTAGCTGCGAGTCCATGGTTGAATTCTTCCCAATCACAAGTAGGGCATGGATCGATGGCTCTAACGGAAAACTCTCCTGCACCGGAACCACCGGTTTGGAAAAGAGTTCCGTTGGGAGTGACAGAACCAGAGGAACACCAGACGTCGGTTTGGAGGAAAAGTGGTCGGACTGTGTTGGAAACAACGTCATACTCGACGGAGTGAGCGGTGCAGTCGACTTTAAACCTTTCTCTTAAGTTAATGCGGCATCTTCCATTTGGTAAGGATATGTTTGAATCTCCAAAATTAGTGCGGTCGTAAATGATGACACGGTCGTTGTGCAGTAGTTGCATGTGCATGCCTACAATGCCGATGTTATTGTGTATGAGCTGCCATTGTCCACCACCGGAGATTACCCGAGATGGTGTGGCTGCGGTGGCTATACTAACATTGAGAATGATAAGAAGAACAATAGTGAAAAGAGAAGGAGTCATGATATTGTTCAAGAGTTCCTGTGACAGTTGCTAGGGTTTATATGTATGTGAGGATTGCGGGTGAGGAGTGTATGGACGCGTAAAGATGATGTTATGGTAGCTGTAAGAATTAATATTAATAAATTGCTCTTTATATTCAAATGCGTTCCGTTTAATTCGCATGTTTTGATTTTCAAAATAAATTACTACCGTGGACAATGGAAAAGGGTTATATTTAAAAATAATATATATTTTTTATTGGTATAATATATAGAGAGAAGTGTTATTCTTAAATACTATTTGGATAAACTTTTACGAAGGTAGTCGGATGAGGTCATAATCGTCTTATTTATTACGAGGTATTTGTTGTCCTTCTTCCTATTGGGAAAGTCTTTTTTTTTTAATATTTGTCCATTCATCGAGGGCCATTAAAGAGATGTCCATTCATATCTCATGCTAAAGTGACCACCGGTAATGTCTGTCGTCTTCCTAACTCTCAAGTAACGTCTCTTTCATCAATTTCTGTAACTCCCATGCAATCATGGAGATGTTTCGTAACCGTCATGAGTGACTGTTCATGTTGCCTTCTAACAACATCAAGAGACTGGATCCGAGTTGCTCATCTATCAAAGTCATAATGAGATCAGATTTGAATTGCTCATGTCTTGTGATAATGTTCCCCCTAACCAGGATCCGATCTATTTAAGGTTATGTAATCCGACTTGTTTGTTCCTTTGTACTCGATCTCCAAGAGCGCGGTCTTTGGCAATTTTGGGATGTACATTAGCCCCCCGATCACGGTGTCTAATTGGATTAAAGTGTTCGGACAAGAAAATCATGGAATTTCTTCTTCCTTGAGCCGACCACATATTCGGTAAATTATCGCGTGATAGTGGTTTAAAAGGTAAATAATGATAACTTTTTATCTCATTGTCATGATGGCTTTTATGGGAACCCTAACTTGTCTTCATGATCTTAGTTCGATACAACTTCTTAACCGTTGTAAATTTATTTCCATAAAAAGACTCCTTTTTCATTTGTTCTAACTAGTGATCTCTCCTTCAAGTTTGCTGACAAGTTTCTCTTTGCTTCCTCTATCAATCATTCTTCTTGCAAGCTCAAGCCTCATGTATTGTTTTTTCTTTCCTTTTTACTCACTTTCCCTCTTTTTTGCTCTTTCGTTATGGTTATAATATGGGATTATGATGATTCAGGAGAGTTCCTGATTTTCCTTACTGCTCTTGAGAGAAGAAAACTCTAGAACGAATGCATGAGGGAGTGTGAGGGTCATCTGAATCAGCAGAGTTTCACCAGATTATTAGGGAAGTTTATGGTGAGATCCCTTCACCTAGTAGTAAAACTGACTCAGAGTCTTCATCATCAAGTTTCGTGGATACTCTGATGGAATCAACAAGATCTTTGATTGATAAAGAGGTTCTAAGTTATGACCACAACGTCATCGACGACATCTATATTTCGAAGCTTCGCTCCAATATTCATGTTTCCTCTACTGGTAACAAGGAGGACATTGTGTTACAACCCTGTATGGTTGGTGAGAGAGTTTGTATTACTTGGGTAAAGGGAGTGCCAGATGAATATTTTTATTTTTACTCAGGGGTAATTGGGGATTTTAAAATTTGTATCCCCTTTACTGATTTCGAATTCGACCTCCTTAAAACCCTAAATGTCGCCCCTTCTCAGTTACACCCAAATGGCTAGGGTTTTATTAAAGCTTTTGAGCTCGTTTGTAAGGCGGTGGATATAACTCCCACTTTAGATTTGTTCATCTCATTCTTTGAGCTAAAGGGAGCAGAAAAAGGAGGTTGGGTTTCCCTTAACGGAATTCCCGGGAAGAGCTTCCTTCAGGCTTATACTACCAATTATGAAGGCTTCAAGAATAAATTCCTTCGAGTGAAGAATGGGGAGATGTTCCCCTAAGTTATGTATGCGTTAGACAGGAATGATCATTTCTAGATTTATCGGTCAAACAACTCATTGTCGGTTTCCAATTTTGATTATGACAAATTGAATGCTTTGGAAATACGAGCTTTAACTATTTTGGATGCCTTTGGAGTAGAAAAAGTTAAGGAATTGCTACATATGGCTAACGACCCGAAACAAATTTCTAAATTCATGGGTAATGCTTATAGATGCACTTTATTACTCTTCGATAATTTTATTATTTTATTTTTCTGAACTTTACTTTGTTCTTTTCTTTCCAACTGACATGCTGAATCTCAAACTATCCAAACAAAAGAAGTTGATGGCTGAGGCGAGAGCGAAGCGTGGGGAAAATCGACCTCTAAGAGTGATTTTTCGGGTATTCAGACTCGAACCCTTAAGAGGAAGAAAACATACACTATCAAAGTAGCCCCTGTTGTATCAAAGCCACTGACTGTCTCAATTCCTCCCTCTGAGGAATCAAAATCGGGTTCTCCAAAGAGGATGAAGACCCTGATGAGTGATCACGTTAGTTAGGCCGACTTTCCAATTACTACCCTGATGTAGGATTCAGGTAGTAGCCATCAATCTAATCCATGAACGAAATTTAAATTATGGTCCAACAGTTTTGACGGTTTGAAATATCGTTATGATCATTTGAACGTGATAGAAGATGTCGAGAAGGTAAAGATTATAGGTGCTCAACAGTTGACCTAAAACCTTGGGGCCTACTTAATCAGATGTACAGTTATGACTTGGGGTTTATTTGAAGTCAGTGATCCTTATGAGTAGATGGAGATCCGACTCACTAAGAATGTTACCCAGCTAAAGGATAGTCTTAAAGTCCAGACTGACAAGGCAAAGGAGTTGAACAAACAGCTGTTAGAGATGAAGATGCGGGAGGAGACCGCAAAGACTTATTTGTTGGAAAGGAAGAAGCAAAAGGAGACCGCATATTCCAAATGTTTTGAGCTTGAAACAACCACTTCCAATTTGATTCAAGAGGTGGAGCAAGCTCAGGCTCTTAACGAGACACCAGAGAAGTATTTGCAGGATGCCCAAGTAGACATGCTCTCAGCCGGTGATGAAGCTTTTGAGAGAGCCAAAGCACAAGCGTTATGCATCATGCCCGACCTTGACGTGTCTGAGATGGACTTATTTAAGACTGTGGTGGACGACCAACTTGTGGATATGGAGGAAGCTTCTCCTGAGGCTGGGGTCTTGAAGCTTCTCCTTGTGGATACCAAGTTTAAGCCCCTTTTGAGGGCCCATTTTGGATATGCTAATATTGTTTTGTTATCTATTTTTACCCTGATTGCACGTATTTTCCTCTCTCTCTCTCTCTCTCTCTCTCTATCTATCTATCTATATATATATATATATATATATATATATATATATATATATATATATATCTTAAATTATCCCAGCTTATGCTTTAGCGGTACACCTCAAAGATTGGCCTTGTCGTGTACTAGCTTTCTGCTTATCACTAGTTTGAATAAGTTACTTTTCTGATAATTTAAACCTTTTGATTAAATTATCAACCAATAGATTCCTTTGTTAGAAAATTCTTTAGATCTTTGATAGGCTTGATAGTTCGGCAATGGATTCTTATTTTCATGGTTGATTTTGTTAAGCCCAAGGTTTTACTACGATGACCCCACCAGAGGTTTTCACTTACGTGGAAGGTTACATAGGTCAGAAGTTTTATTAAATTAATCTGGCCATAGGTTTTTATTTTTACATGGCCGATTACTTAGGTCAAAGGTTTTATTAACTTAACTCAGCCATAGGTTTTTTTATTTTACGTGGCCTTTTACTTAGGTCATAGGTTTTAATAACTTAACCCGACATAAGGTTTTTATTTTATGTGGCTGATTACTTAGTTCAAAGGTTTTATTAACTTAACCCGGCCTAAGGTTTTTATATTACGTGGCCAATTACTTAAGGTAATCAGTGATGCCTACGATACTCATCGCAACTGGAACGAGCTTGGGTTTACTGTAAAAACGACACACAAACATGTGAATTGAGGGTGCCTCATTAAAAACCCTTACCCTTGCAAGGGAAAGGAATTCTACCCACAATTTTTATTCAAATAACACCATTACATAATGTTTAATTGTAATAACACCATCCTCTGCTTTACTGCGCATTCTCTCACATGATCCATTCTTCAGATTTCTTCTATGAGGTCGGCCGAGTTATCTAACCCCTCCCTGTTAAGATCATCGTAAAAGTTTAATCATTGTCAGGTTGGAGAACTGACTTCTACTAGTATCATCGCACTGGCCTCGTACACCATTTGAAAAGGTGTCTTCTTAGTGGTTAAATGAGGAGTAGTGTGATAGGACCATAGGATCTCATGCAAGTACTCGGTCCAAATCCCCTTTGCTTCATCCAACTTCTTCTTCATTCTTGATAGGATGATCTTATTTGTTGCTTCTTCTTGGACATTAGCCTGATCATGTTTGACCGATACAAATCGGTTATGAATTCCGAGGTGCCTACAAATTTCTGAAACAGACGAGCTTGCAAACTGTCTGCCATTATCAGATATAATGATCCCTGGTAAGTCAAAATGAAATATGATATTTCTCCAATATAAACGTCTTACCCTCTATGTTGTGATTCAGTATACGTCCTCGACTTCCACCCACTTAGTGAAATAAACTTGTTTCTTGCTATGCCAACTTACTAAGGAGTTTGAAAACATGTGGCAAGTTCCACTAGTAATTTTCCTATCCGATTTGTAACCGGCGAAATTGAAATCGGTATAACCAACCAAATTAGAATCTCTTCCCTTGGAATGCTAAAGCCCATACTTAGATGTACCATGAAGATATCTAAGAATGCTATTTATGGCTTTTAAATGTGATTCCTTAGGAGCCGATTGATAACGAGCACACATACACACGCTAAACATAATGTCCTACCTATATGTAGTCAGATATAAAAGAGATACAGTCATACCTCTATATTTATTGACATCAACATCCTTACCATTCTTATCTTTTTCCAAGTTTAATTTGTGGGCATTGGAGTGTCAATTGATTTTGCATCTTCCATACCAAAACACTTTAGTAACTTGTTGCAATATTTTGTTTGATACACAAATGTCCCTTTGTTGAGTTGCTTGATTTAAAGACCAAGGAAGAAATTCAATTCCCCCATGAGACTCATCTCAAACTCACCCTGCATTAGCTTAGAAAATTCCTTCAGAAGTTGCATGTTAGTGTAACCAAAAATGCTATAATCGACATAAACTTTAACTAGAAGAGTATGTTTTCCTTGACTTTTAATGAGAGTGTAGTATCTAACTTTCCCCTAGAGTATCCTTGATCAATTAAAAACTTACTAAGTCGCTCATACCAAGCCCTAGGTTCTTGTTTGAGTCCATACAAAGCTCAATTTAGTTTGTAAACATGATTAAGATACTCATGATTTTCAAAACTGGGAGGTTGAGACACACACACTTCCTCATTAATATATCCATTAAGGAAAGCATTTTTCACGTCCATTTGAAATAAATTAATATATTTGGAGCAATCATAAGCTAGTAGAAGGCGTCTAGCCTCGAGGCAAGCAACCAAAGAATAATTTTCCTCATAATCAATGCCTTTGTCTTGGTTTTTACCTTGAGCCACTAGCCGAGCTTTGTTACTTGTTATCACTCCGTTTTCGTCGATTTTATTTCTAAAAACCATTTGGTGCCTATAACTTGATGATTTCTCGGATGAGGGACAAGCTTCCAAACATCATTTCTTTTAAACTGGTTTAATTCATCTTGTACGGCCATAAGTCAATGCTCATCAAGTAAGGCATCTTTGGCATTTTTAGGTTCAACTTGTGAAACGAATGCAAAGTGATAACAAAAATTACTTATCTTTGAGTGTGTTGTCACGCCTTTGGTGATGTCTCCAAGTATGTTGTTGATAGGATGATCTTTGGAGGTTTTCCAAGACAAAAGTTAATTGTCCACTGCAGCGGGACTTTTAGCCTTTTCCTCTTCACCATAGTTATCTTCTTCTTTCTCATGTTCCACCGTTTTAGGCTGATCAATCCTTCTTCAGTTTTTTGAGAATATCATGTGAAGATACACCTACATCATGAAAAGGAACACCTTTCCCGACATTTCTCGAATAAGATTCATCAAAAGTGACGTGTACCAACTCTTCAACAATAAGTAATGTTTTGTTATAAACCCTATAAGCTTTTCTAGATTGAGAGTATTAAGGAAGATACTTTCATCAACTTTTGCATCAAACTTTACAAGGTTATCCTTTCCATTATTTAAAACAAAACATTTGGATTCGAAAACGTGAAGATGTGATAAATTAGGTTTTCTACCGTTTAGTAGTTCATATGGAGTTTTGTCTAAAATAGGACGTATCACTATCATTTTAAGACATAACATGTCGTGCTAATGAATCGTCCCAAAAATACTTGGGTAGATTACCATCATTGAGCATAGTTCTAACCAACTCCTCTAAAACACGATTTTTACGCTCCACAACATCGTTTTATTATGTAGTCCTTGGAGCGGAAAAGTTATGCTCAATGTCATGCTTATCACATTAATTCTCAAAGAGGCGATTTTCAAATTCACCTCCATGATCACTTCGAATAACAACAATTTTCAAATTCATCTTATTTTGGGATAACCTTGCAAATTATGTAAAATCTGAAAAAGTCTCATCTTTACTATACAAAAACATGACCAAACAAAATCTTGAGTAATTGTATACTATCATGAAACCATAGTAATTACCACATATGCTTTTGGTCCTTGAGGGACCAAATAGATCCATATGAAGAAGCTCAAGAGGTCTCGAAGTTGAAACAATGTTTTTCGATTTAAATGAGACTCTTGTTTGCTTACCCTTTTGGCATGCTGTTCGCTGTGAAATTTGGCGAACAACCTCTGGTTTACCAAAACTTGTAGAATTGGGTCACTTGCAGGATCAACCACACAAATCCTAGGACATGTGCAAATCTAGATGGTCTTGAAGATGTCTAAAATCGCTTTTGAATATTTCATTCCTGTTCTCTAAGCGTTTTACGTCGAAATGTGTTGATTACAATGTTAAGTGGATGTAAATTTAACAAGATAAAGTAAATGGCGGAAAATAACTGATGAAACGTAAAGTGTCGAAAAGGATAAAGTGCAGAAAGATAAATGACTGGAAAGCATAAAAGAGATTTGTAAAGAATTTTAGACTTTATAAAATAAACTTTGAAAGAATTGGTGTTTGTTTACACATACATTTTCCAAATATGACTCTTTTCTCTCACACGGGTACTTTGAGTGTTTTCAGGAATTTTGCATATAGTAATTCTTCACACCTCTTTTAGATAATAACTACCCTATATATACATAAATAACATAACTGTCATTAACGACTAAATCCTAAAACTACGACACATGGCTTTCCTCCTTTCGCCAGATGCTTCCACGCGTCTTCTGCCAAACGTCACAACCTTTTAAATTCAAATTTACTTTTAAGTCGAAATGACGTCTTCCTTCAGGATTTTGTCGAATTACCAACATACTGCAATGTCTTCCGTATTTTGTCGAAAATACCTTTCTAGTTGCAAATATCTTTGTCGAAATGACGAAACCTCCATTTTGTCGAAGTGTCGAACCATACTCTTTAGTCAAATTGTTTCAACCCCTGTCATCGTTTGTCGAAAACATCACTTCCCACACCAAATCTCATGGCGTCGAAAACGCACGTATACAAATTGCCCCCCAGCAAAGACGTTTCGACTGTTTGTTCTGGGAGAAACAGTCATTTGTTGTCAATCAGTGCTTTGATGCCATGTCACTTAAACCTCATTAAATGTAAGTCTGATAATCTCAATTTCCAATGCAGATTTATCATTACACTTTCTCCACAATGTCACGTCTAGCCCACGTTCACAGCCTACTTCCATCATTTCCTCACGTCATGGTTTCTTTTCAACTTCCAACTCTTTATTATTTCCATCAGAGACGGCCACGTGTCCCACTAACACCATTACCATCTAAAACGTTTCAACATCTTCTTCCTATAAATACCCATAAACCTTTTCTTTAAACCCTTTCACGTTTCAGATTTCCTTTTTTCATACCCATTTCTCAAGCTTTTCACATTTTCTGAGAAATCTTCTTCAGTTTTTTTTTTTTTTTTTTTTTTCAATGTTTTGGAAACTTCTGCTGAGATTGGAAGTTTTGTGATGGAGTTGATGACTCTCATTGACTTGGCCACTGCAGATCTCCATCGTCTGACGGATCTTACCGCTCAAATCTCCTCCAAGTCTGAAACTCAAACTACTGAATGGGATGCCGTTTCGACTTCGACTGACAAAGTTTCAAAATTGCAAAAGCTTTCTGAAACGTATGTCGAAGAAGTTGCTGCTTGTAATGACAATATTCAAAAATGGAAAACACAGATAGCAGCCCTTCAAGAAAAGATCTCTCAAGAGGAGAAACGTAAGGCATCCATTCCGCAACCCAAACAGAGCGAGATTGACGAAGAATTGAGGGTGGGTATTCGACATGCAGAGAAAGCCCATCAACTTAGTCAGGAGATTGAGACTCTCTCTACTCACAAAAGTCTTTGTGATCATCGACTCCAACTCCAGAGGCAGAAGTTTGCCACTTTGAAGGATACTTTTGCCAATTTTAATTTTTAGTCGAATTTATTTTAGCAACTCTCAGCCCTTTGAGGCTTTCTTTGTAATAACTTTTGAATGCCATTTTTATTTGGCCCATCTTATCACAATTATGCTTTGCACTTATTCTGTTACTATTTTTATTTCCTGCAATATAGGCTTATATTTTTTCAAATACTTGCCATTTATTCTTAGGATTCTCTTATCCTTCTCTATTTCTTCTATTTCATATGCGCCGTTTGAGAATGTTCTCAAAACCTGGAAAGGTCCTTCCCATTTAGGAGACCACTTTCCCATTAATTTATCTTTTCGATCCATAGGAAGGATTACTTTCCACACAAGATCACCTATTAAGAAGGTCTTGGATCTCACTTTCTTGTTGTAAAATCTTTCGACTCTCCTCTTTTGTCTTCTTATTAGGTCTAGCGCGCGCAGCCTTTCTTCGTCTAAGTCAACTAGTTCGTCCATCATCATGCTCCAATATGTATCTGATGGGATTTCATGATGCCTTTGCACTCTAACTGACTGCAGATATATTTCGACTGGCAAAACTGCATCATGTCCGTAAGTCAACTTGAATGGGGTCGAATTCGTTGCCTCTTTGGGGGACGTTCGACAAGCCCACAAGGCTTGATCCAAAGTTTTATGCCAATTTCTAGGCTTTTTCCCCACATGCTTCTTAATCAAGTTTATCATTACCTTGTTGGCTGCTTCAACCTGCCCATTTGCTTGAGCGTAGTAGGGTGTCGAAGTAAGGAGCTTAAAACCTGTTTCTTGTGCAAACTTCTGCATGTTTTTACAAGTGAACACAGATCCTTGATCTGTTGTTATTGTCTCAGGTATCCCAAATCTGTAAATTATGTATTTTTGGATAAAGTCTATGACTGCTTCTTGATCCACATTCGCCAATGGTATGGCTTCGGTCCATTTTGTAAAATAGTCTATCCCAACCAAAATGTACCTTTGCCCTTTTGAGGAAGCTGGTCGAATCTCCCCGATCAAGTCCAACGCCCATCCTCTGAATGGCCAAGGTTTTATAATTGAGTGCAACTCACTTGCAGGGACATGAGGTATGCCTGCATGTACTTGACATTCCTGACAACCTTTTGCGAATTCGACACAATCTTTCAACATTGTTGGCCAATACATTCCTTGTCGAAATAAAAGCCACTTCATTTTGTGACCTGCTTGGTGCGCGCCACACGCTCCACTGTGTACATTCGACAAGGCTATGTAGGCTTCATCCTCACTCAGGCATTTCAACAAAACTCCTTCTGCAGTCTTTTTGAACAATTCATTTCCCAAAAGTACGTAACTCAAAGCTCTGTATTTTATCTTTCTTTCCGCTTTCTGATTTGGGTCTTGTAGATAATCCTTGACAGGCTTTCTCCAGTCTGTTATTCCTGAATCATCTATGTTGAATATCTCGAAGTTTTCTTCGTCACCGTATCCTAATCTTATTGACTCTAGATCTGATGGGGACAACTTGGTGGACACGACTCTTCTTCTGACTTCAATGGCTTCTTCTAACTTTTCCTTCGACACTTTGTATCCGGACGCTAGTTGAGCAAGATCATTCGCTTCTTGATTCTCCAACCTGGGAATGTGCCTGAAGACGACGTTGTCGAATGCTTTGAGAAGTCTATTGGCTATTACAAAGTACATGATTAAATTTTCTTTCACGCACTTATACTCTTTCGTCAACTGCTTTATTACCAGTTCAGAATCACCCATTATTTCGACTCTCGTTGCCCCCAATTTCAACAAGATTTCAAGTCCAGCGATCAAAGCTTCGTATTCTGCTTCATTATTTGAACACAGACTTTCAACTTTGTACTTGAATTTTGTTGGAATTTTTTCAGGAGAAATAATCAACATCCCAACGCCCGTTCCGTTTTTATGACTGGAACCGTCGAAGTACAGTTTCCAAGGTTCCAGTTCGACGTATTCTACGTCTTCGTTTATAGAGTGGTCCGCTATGAAATCAGCGACCACTTGTCCTTTCACTGCTTTTAAAGGCAGATATTTCAAGGAGTATTCTGTTAAAGCTAAAGCCCACTTTCCAATTCGACTATGTAAAATAGATTTAGATAACATATACTTTATTACGTCGAAATGGGAAGAAATATATACATCGACAGGTTTTATATAATGCTTTAGTTTAATACAAGAGAAATATACACACAGGCATAACTTTTCTATAATGCTATATCTAGTTTCGGCATCGTTCAGGACTCTACTGAGATAATAAATGGCCCTTTCGACGCCATTCTCATCTTCTTGACACAACATACTTCCTAATGTTTTGTCTGATGCCGAAATGTACAATCTCATATTTCTTTTTCTGCAAGGAGACATCAGGATTGGGGGATTAGCCAGGTACTCCTTGATTTTGTCGAAAGCCGCTTGCTGTTCTTGCCCCCATGCGAAGTCTTCTTTCTTTAGTCGAAGTAGAGGAGAGAAAGCTTGTGTCTTCCCACTGAGGTTGGAGATGAATCTTCTGAGAAAGTTGATTTTCCCTAGCAGAGACTGCAACCCCTTTTTGGTTGATGGCGCTTTCGCTTCCATTATGGCCTTGGCTTTATTCTCGTTTATTTCGATCCCCTTCTTATGGACCACAAAGCCTAAGAAATCACCCGCCTGCACACCAAAAGCACATTTAAGTGGGTTCATTTTCAAACCAAACTTCCTCATCCTTTCAAAGGATTGTCGAAGATGATCTATGTGATTTTTTCCTGAAACAGACTTAATCACGATGTCGTCAATATACACTTGCATGAAAGTTTCGATGAAATCATGAAAGATGGAATTCATGGCACGTTGGTAAGTCGCTCCAGCGTTCTTTAAACCAAAAGGCATTACTACCCATTCATACGTTCCTATGGCTCCAGGACAACGGAAAGCCGTTTTAGGAACGTCTTCTTCAGCGATAAAAATTTGGTTATAGCCAGAGTATCCGTCTAGCATACTTAAGTACTCGTGGCCGGCTGCAGAATCTATGAGCATTTCTGCCACTGGCATAGGATATTCATCCTTTGGGGTAGCCGAGTTTAAGTCTCGAAAATCAATACATACCCTAAGTTTTCCATTTTTCTTAATTACTGGAACAATATTTGCAATCCATTCGACATACCTGGTTGTGCGGATGAACTTGCATCTTAGAAGTCTTTCGACCTCTTCTTTTATCTTCGACAGGATTTCTGGTGCGAAGCGTCTCGGAGTCTGCTTTACTGGCTTCTTCCCTTCCATTATTGGCAACTGCATTTCGACCAGACTTCTGTCAAGACCAGGCATTTCGTCATAATCCCATGCGAAGCAATCTTTGAATTCTTTCAGCAACTGGACTATTTCGACCTGGAACTGGGGGTCCATTTTTGCGCTTATATACGTTGGTCTATGTTCTGCCCCCACTCCTAAGTTTATTTCTTGTAAAGGATCCTGCGCCACCATCTTCTCGTTAGTTGACACTGGATCTTTTTCGAACCCCAGAGGTTCGTCGTCGTAAATGGCGTCAAGCTTTTGATGTTGCCATCCGCCCATTTGGTTGGTGATATGATCTTCCGCAACGTCTTCTTGAGGACATTGTTTGTTGGAGTTCTCTTGGTTGGCTTCGACAGCCATATTTTTTGCCTCAGCCTCAAGGGCCTCTTTTAGTTTGTTTTCGGCTATATAAGCCGTAATCTTTTCGATCGCTGATTGTTCACTCGTCATCGTCAAATTCACTACCCCATCCCGTCGGCGCTATATGAGTGCTTCCCCATATGTAAGTCTCGCCAATCACTTCTTTATCCCACTGGAATCCATGCGTTGGATGCAGGTACATGGAGCAATAGGCATTGTCTGTCGTCTTCAAGTCGAATTCTGCCGGGCTGCAGGGAGGTATATGAGCCAGGTTTTTGTCGAAGCTCTGGCTGTTGACAGTGTTTACTTCGGTCATGAAGTAGCTTTGGTCAGCCTCGATGTTTTCGACGATTCCATCTGGCCTCCATATGGCTATCCGTTGGTGCATTGAAGAGGGTACCGCTCCTACGCCGTGAATCCATTCCCTACCAAGCAGCAGGTTGTAGTTGGCTTTCGAAGCGATGACTATGAACATCGTAGGTCTTGTTATGGTTCCTACAGTTAAGTTCACTTGGATGACTCCCATAGTTGTTCCTATCTTCCCTTCGTAATTTGACAGCACCATGTTGTGGGGCTTCGCGTCCGAATCGTCTTTTCCAATCTTCTTCAGCATGTAGTGGGGCATCAAGTTCACTGCCGCTCCCCCGTCCACCAGTATCTTGTTCACGCCGACATTTTCCACCTTTCCTTTTATAAACAGAGGTTTCAAATGCGCTTTCATGGAGTCGTCTGGTCTTTCGAAAAAAGCGTTCTGCTCTTCGACGCATCCGTTGTTCATTACATAGTAGCAGACGGGCTTGTGTGCCATTGTTTCTTCCTCCATTTCGTCTCCTTCATCCTCAATTTCCATGACTCTATCATAGTCTCTAGGGAGAACAGAGACCACGTTGCAAATCACGTTGAAGGATGCCTCAGAGTCAGAGTTAAAACTGTCGGTTACTTCATCGTCTTCCTGCATCTTCTCTTTCGACGCCACCGATTCGACAACTCTGCTAGGATTGATCTGGAGGGGAGTCTCTTTCCTGCTCCTTGTCTGACGATTGTTGCTAGATTCTGCTTCGTTTGGACCATTCATGTTCTTTTTCGCCATCTCTATTTCTGCCCTCTTCTGCCGTTGGAACCTCCTCCATTGGGACCTGGACATGGGATTTTTGCCTTTGTAATTCTCTGACGGGTATGGTCTTGGCTTGTGTTTTTTCATTTCCTTCTTGCCCTCCATCGACGCGCCTCTCTGGACCTCGAACTTTCCCCATTTCTTCTGCCCCTGGGCGTCCCTAATGGGTTGAACCCATTTGTCGTCTGTGGCTTTGTCAGATGGTTTGTAGGTGTTCTGGCGTCTCTCTCCGTGCCTCCACTGGTGGTGATCACCTCTTCTTGGGTCGTATCTCACTGCTCCCCAACTCTCTTTCCTTTTGGTCTTATCCACCGCTTCCAGGTTGGTTGCTGCCTTCCTGTCGAAGACTGCGCTGCAGCGTGGGCACAACATTACTTCGGTTTTCATCCTTTGGCATCTCTTGATGAATTCCATTAAGTTTTCCTCCTCTCTAGGGTACGCCAGCCTTTGGTATTCTTTCTGACGGCGATCTTCGCCCTCTTCGACCTGGTCCTTCTGAGATATTTCTACCATATTTACCCCAACATTTCGTTCGTCGGCGATGCTCAATTCGTTCATCTTCCTGATGAGCCTCTCTTCTTCGCCTTCGACGCCTTTTGGTGTCTGGTCGAACTCTTTCTCTGGGCAGCAGCACCAAGATATGGTCCTGGGACCATGTTTGCAACAGCATTTGTTCCAATTCCTTCTGGGGTCTTCCATTGTCCTACGCAGAATCCCACTGATCATGGGCTTCGACGGACCGTTAGCGGCTTCCGCTTTGATTTTTGTGATTTCTTCACTGAAAGGCCCCATGGTGTTGACGCAGTTAGCGATATCACCTTTCTTCGTTTTGTTAGAATCAAGGCCTTCAGCAGCCTTGTTTTCAATCGCTGGGTCTTCAGTAACCCTCTCCTTCGTATTAGGGGCATGCTCCATTTCGTCGACTGTTTCCTCATTGTTTTCTGAAGAAGCATCTCCCCAACCGCTTGGTTGGATTGTGTTGATGTCGATCTGGGAGCTTGCCGGCGCGTTGTACTTCACAAGATAATCATATTTTCCACTTGGCTGTCCCAAGCGGTCCCAATTCTCCTCTTGTCGAAACTCCACATTCTCGACAGCATTGTCACCGTCCTTCTTGTCGAAACCTTCAGTAGTTTCTATTCCTCTCTGGCTTGCGAGATCATCACCAATCTCGACCATGTTGACATTTGCGTCGAAGCTTCCAGGGGCTTCCACCATTTCCAAATTGCCATCAGGAGCAACTTTGGCCTCCACCATGTTTACGACGGATGGTTCAGCGTAGTGGGCTTCGACTGCTTGCATAGGATTCGAGTCGATCTTCATTTGTTGTTTTGGTTTGTCACCAAACTTGAGCCTTCCATCACGGATAGCATTTTGCACGAGATCCCTGAAAAGGAAACAACGAGACGTCTTATGGCCCAGAAAATTATGGTATTTACAAAAACCTCTCTTTTTCTGTTTTTCCACAGGCGGTTCTTTAGCGCCTGGTGGTTTTATTAATTGACCATCTTTAACCAACAGATCGAAGATTTCGTCACATTTAGTAATGTCGAACGTATAAGTCCTTTTGGGGAACTTATCGTTGGCTTCGACTGGGTTCCCGTTCGACGGCGTTAGTACTTTACACGAATAAGGCGGGCCTTGTTTTAGTTCTGCTAGGTCGATTTCCTGTTCGTCGAAGCTACTTGGTCCGTCTTCGTCGAACTCATCATCTTGGCGAACCCCTACGTAGGCTACCCTCTCTTTTTTATTCTTATTTGCCCTGAATTTTTCGTCCCTTAATCTTTCGACCTGTCTTACTCTATCCGCTAATTGTGCCATATCCCTCAGATACTGGGTATCTAGTTTCTTCCTTATAGAATAGTCTAGTCCCCCTGCGGCCATTTCGACCAACTCATGTTCTGGCACAGGGGTAAAACATCTAGCCTTTAGCAATCTGAACCTATTTAAATAATCATCTATTGGTTCGGAGTGTTTTCTCTTGACACTGGCTAATTCTTTCAGACTTATTTTCGTTTGTCCCATGTAGAATTGTTCATGGAACAGCCTTTCTAATTGGGTCCACGTGTATACTGAGTTTGCAGGCAAAGATGTAAACCAAGTAAACGCGTTTTTTGTTAAGGAACTAGGGAAATATTTTATTTTCAAATTTTCGTTACGGGCTATCTCCCCTGCCTCGATCAGGTAACGTGCCACATGTTCTATAGTGGACTCACTAGTGTCCCCTGAGAACTTTGTGAACTTAGGGACTTTCCATCTTGGTGGCAGTTCTTCTTGCAGAATGTATTCTGATAGTGGGGATGCGTAACTAGGCCTTTGTAAACCCATGTTCATTCCATTTTGTGCCATTATCGTTTCGACCATGGCTGCCAAGTTGTTTTCGACAGGCGGATTATCATACCGTATCCGTTGTTGCAATACAGCATCCGCGTCCTGGCCTCTCTGGATTACTATCCTTCTAGGCTCTTGTGGAATGGGGATTTCGACACGAGGCTGTTCGACTACATCCTCTTGGTTTCTGACGTTCGTTTGAGGATTGTCTAACGGTATCTGGTTTATCGTAGGCTCTTCCTGGACCGCTACCGCTGGGTTATGAATCACTTGTTCTCTGTGTCGAGTTTGAGGGACACCAAAGAAATCAGCAATGCGCGTCATTTGCGCTGCCAATACTTGGTTTGTTTGAGTGGTGTTCTGTATCAGTGGATTAAACACCGCTCCCATTTGTTGCGTCAACATTTGGACCATATCATGATTACTCTCGTCCATCTGCTGTCTAATCACTTGCGCCGAATTATTTGTTATCGGCGGCACGTAAAATGGTTGTTGATTCAATCTACTCATGTTTCCACCATATCCTGACCCTTGTAAGGGTGAAGACACGTTGGCCATCGAATCTGAATATATTAACGGGGAGTTATGTAAATTTGCCATCACCGAAGTTGGCATTCCGAAGGGTTGTTCCCTACCAGGCGGAGGCATAGTGAAATTCGTTACAAAAGGCCTAGAAGTGTTTCCCACAGGGGGGGTGTCCCAATGGGCATTTGTTGTGCCCTGAAGGACGAACTAGGCGCATTTTGCGACGTCGAAACCGCTGGTATCGACCCCGCTGACGAAGGTACAGCCTCTGACACAGGGACCGATCCTATATTGCCTTCTGTCGAAGGGACAGGGTTAGATACTGGGATGGATTCGTTAGGATTATTTGGCTGGTTCGCCATTTTCCTTACTCTTGTTCTTTTAGGTAATTCTACTTCGGATACGGCTAATTTACCGCTTCTCAGTCTCATACAAATGAAGAGCAGATTTTGACTAGCGATTATCTAACTTTCTAAATTTTTTGCACTGTCCCACTGGGCGTGCCAATTTGTTCGCTGTGAAATTTGGCGAACAACCTCTGGTTTACCAAAACTTGTAGAATTGGGTCACTTGCAGGATCAACCACACAAATCCTAGGACATGTGCAAATCTAGATGGTCTTGAAGATGTCTAAAATCGCTTTTGAATATTTCATTCCTGTTCTCTAAGCGTTTTACGTCGAAATGTGTTGATTACAATGTTAAGTGGATGTAAATTTAACAAGATAAAGTAAATGGCGGAAAATAACTGATGAAACGTAAAGTGTCGAAAAGGATAAAGTGCAGAAAGATAAATGACTGGAAAGCATAAAAGAGATTTGTAAAGAATTTTAGACTTTATAAAATAAACTTTGAAAGAATTGGTGTTTGTTTACACATACATTTTCCAAATATGACTCTTTTCTCTCACACGGGTACTTTGAGTGTTTTCAGGAATTTTGCATATAGTAATTCTTCACACCTCTTTTAGATAATAACTACCCTATATATACATAAATAACATAACTGTCATTAACGACTAAATCCTAAAACTACGACACATGGCTTTCCTCCTTTCGCCAGATGCTTCCACGCGTCTTCTGCCAAACGTCACAACCTTTTAAATCCAAATTTACTTTTAAGTCGAAATGACGTCTTCCTTCAGGATTTTGTCGAATTACCAACATACTGCAATGTCTTCCGTATTTTGTCGAAAATACCTTTCTAGTTGCAAATATCTTTGTCGAAATGACGAAACCTCCATTTTGTCGAAGTGTCGAACCATACTCTTTAGTCAAATTGTTTCAACCCCTGTCATCGTTTGTCGAAAACATCACTTCCCACACCAAATCTCATGGCGTCGAAAACGCACGTATACACATGCATCACATAGATGGTCTTTCGAAAACTTTATTTTAGGTAGACCAATTACTAAATCTTTTGAAGTCACTTTGTTTAGTAATCAAAGTTGACATGAGCTAGGCGTCTATGCCATAACCAAGAGTCTTCACTCATGGTCACTAGACACTTAGTTCCTACCAAGGATACATCATCTAAGTTAAGCATATAGGTGTCATTAACCCTTAAGCATTTTAACATACAATCATACTTTTCATTATGTTTAAACAAGCTATAAGTATTTGTAAAAGTAACTTTAAAGTCCTTGTCGAATAGTTAACTAATTCTAAGAGGATTATGTTTAAGACCATCAACTAACATAACATCAGAGATAGTAGTAGACGAGAGATTACCTACACTACCATTTCCAGGTATTGTTCCCTTGTTATTGTCTGCATAGGTAATGAAACCCTTCTTATTTGGCACAAATTCAATGAATAGAGACATCTCACATGTTATGTCTTGAGCATCCACTATCGAAAAACTATATTTTATCCGTAGAGCCAAGAAATTCAACCTATAGAATCAAACAAGAGAAATAGGTACCCAATTTTTATTGGGTCCTTGAGAGTGAGTGAAATCAAGGTTTCATTTGGGCAACCATTGAAAATAACCTTTAGGAACAAATAGTCTCCTAAACTAGCATTTTTCAATAGTATTATGACCTTTCTTGAAACCATAGCAACAATATAAGTTGTGATTAGATGTACTTTTTCTATTTGATTCATTTTTAACATATTTATGCTTTTTATATGAAGGGTTCAAAGACCGTTTAAACTTTGATATATTAATAGAAAATGAAATCTTTGGTTGTAATGCTTTATCCAATTTAGCTTGAAGAGTGTTTACCTCTTTTTTCCAAATGTGACAAGTTTCACAATCAAACCATGAAGGTTTTTCATGTTCATTCTTGTCTTTTTGAATACCTACCATATATTACTTAAGAGTTTCCGTCTTCTTTTCGGTTTCCAAAACCTTAGTTTCTAAGTGTGAAAATATTCTTTTGTGTGAAGCTAACCTTTTAAAAAGATATACGGATTCTTTATGTAGATTTTGAAAAGATTTTTGTAATTGAAAATAAGATAATTCATTAATAGATTCAAGCTTAGAAAGACTTACATTCTTCTTCTTCTTTTTGTTTTCCATGAAGAAAATCTTGGTCGATTTGACACTTGAACTTGAGCTTTCATCACTTGAGGAATCACTTTCACTCTCCCAAGAAACATAGGCTCTTCTAGACTTGTTATATTTCTTGTTATGGCATTTCTCTTTATCTTTCTTGATCATAGGACAATCTAGCCTATAATGACTTACTTTTCCACAATTGTAGTATGAACTACTAAGCTTACCATTCTTATTCTCATCTTCCTTTAAGGAGTTAGATATCCTTATAAATTTAATTTGGTTCTTGTCGAAGTGCTTGACTCCATTTTTCCTTATATACCTATGGTACCTTTTGACGAACAACCTCATCTCTTCATCATCGAATTCTTGTCATCACTTGTTTCACAATCACTTTACTCATTGGTTTAGGACTTTGAATTTGAAGCCTTTAGATTAATAGACTTCTTTTCTACCTCCTTGTCTTTACCTTTCTCATTCTTCATCTTCTTCTCATGCTTTTTTTCATGTTTTCCCAAGCAAGTGAGTTCTTGCTTATGTTCTTCTAATTTTCCAAACAAAGTTATGAGATCAAGTAATTTAAGACCATTCACTTTTTTGATTACGGTGAACTTGGGTTGTTATTCCCTATTAATACACCTCAAAACTTTATTAGTATCAATATCATGGGAAATAGGCTTACCTAGAGCATTCAATCAATTTATAAGATGTGTGAACCTCTTTTGCGTGTCAGCAATGGTTTCACCACGCTTCATGCGAAATAGTTCAAACTCTTGATTCAAGGTTTTGATCCTAGCTTGTTTGACTTCATTAGTTCCCTCATGGGCAACTTCTAATGCATCCCATATAACTTTGGCAGTTTCATAATGGGAAACACGATAATAATAATCAACACCAAGTGCGGATATGAGAATATTTTGTGCCTTCCAATCATGTGACCATAATTTCTTATCATTATCATTCCATTGATCTTATAGTTTTGGTACAATGACACCTTCACAATTGGTCATTGTAATTTGATTAGGACCATTGATGACGACGTCCCAAACACCTTTATCAACCGAGTTGATATGTACACGCATACAAGCTTTCCAATAGCCATAATTTTCACCGGTATAAATGGGCGCTCTATTGTACGCCCCTTTAGGTTCGGTAGCCATTTTCTAATAAGCGAATATTGAAGCATGAAATTAATCGGAGCTCGTGATACCAGTTTTTAGAAGATATGCAATGACCTAGAAGGGGGGGGGGGGTGAATAGATGCCATGTTAAAAAACATGAACGAAAAATGTTTTGAAAATTTTTATGGCGAGCAGAAGTGACCCGGGTCGAATCGTCTAACCGAATCGCTATGGAAAAGCCCGAATATGCGTAACTAAAATCAAAGTATGATAATGAACACAAAATTAATCAAAAAAAATTCAACCATAATGAATTGAATGCAATGCTAAAAGTAGAGATGATTCCTAATGATAAAATACATAAAAAAATCTATTGAGTCACATTATCAAACACTTTGTGTGCAATCAATTTAGTTTGAAAATTTGTATGTTTTTTTTTATTTTCAAATTCAACCACAATCTAATTTATTCGTATCACCTCGGGAAAACCTCTTTCAAAAGGTTTATAAAATATTTGGTCAAACATATTGATCGCACAATCGATGAATTCAACAATTTGCAAATGAAATGTAAATGTAAAAGATATATATATATATATATATATATATATATATATATATATATATATATAGAGAGAGAGAGAGAGAGAGAGAGAGAGAGAGAGAAAGATCATAATGATTTGTTTAGACAGTTCCCCAATCGACCTCGCTATGGGTACGTCTTCCCTCAATTCGAACTCGAATTAAGATAATGAAATTAAAATTACTTTGAGAAAGTAGAATACAAGAGAAATGTAGCAATTCAACCCTACAAACCCTAAGTTTGATGTTGATTATAACAATTTCTCTTCCCTTGATCTGAGCTTGATCAAGTAACCCAACAATGCTAATTTGATTCACCGTCTCACGCTACTCCTTTGCAAGAACCTTCTTTTCTTTAAAGCCTTCACTCGATCGAATCCAAATTAAGAATTATTGTAACCCCAGATTTACCAATATGACCCACTATCTCATGCTACTCCTTTGCAAGAAACTCCCATTCTTCAAATCCTTAACTCAATCGAATTCAAATTGCGTAATCTTGTCCAAAACCTTTAAATCCCTAATTGATCTTGAAATAAAACCCCAACTTGGTTTTCTTATTTGAAACCCTTAAAGATCTCAAGCCAATTTATAATTCAACAGCCTAAATTGGACGTTATCAACTGATTCTAGATGACACCCAATAAAGAATGACTATGTGTAGTTTATTTGTATGTATGCATAGAATGTAGGTCGAAGATGATGAGAACTCTTTGAAATCTCATTTCCGTGTAGGTTTACTATAGAAGCTTACTAGAAAAGATGCATGCATGAAGTATATATATGTATGCAAGTTATAAGCAAAAGGAATGCAAGAGGTTTAGAAAACAATGCAAATTTTAAAGATTTTTGATGCATGTGTCGACCTATGTAAGTCATGTGTAGACCTGCTTGATGCATTTGTCGACCTGTATAGGTTATGTGTCGACACATATAGTCGGCACATTAAATTGAAGCTATAAGCTTTAAAAATGAGGTACATGTGTCAACCTGCAACTTGAATGTGTCGATATGTATATTATTTTCCCCATAAAAACTTGTTTTTAATGCATGAAACCTTTTCTAACTCATTTCAAAGTGTTTTTATGCTTCCTAATGCTAGGACGCATATTAAGACTTAGAGGATACTGTCCATTATACGTAAATACAAAAGTATCCTAGTTTTGACATCATACATAATACATCTAATGGAATGTTGCACTCACATACTCCCCTTTTTTGATGATGGAAAAACTTGAGACAGTGTGTTTCGTGTCTTCATGAAGGTTCCCCTGAATGTATGCATCCCAACATCATCTTGCACACGCTTCTCCCCCTTTGACAACCTCAAAAAGAGACAAAGCAATCTATGAGAAGTATCTTATATCACATATATATGAATATACCACACATCGGCGTTTGCAAAGTTAAGATCATCAACAAAACAATACTCACATAGAATGATGTAAATATTGAAAATGCCTAAACATAAATAAAAGCATTTAAAGTAAAAATATAACATGGTTGCCATAACTAATGCCAAATAACATATATAATAAACATGAAGATGAAGGATACAATGCAATAAAAAACTCTTGAGTTGCTACAAAAGCGACATGTTTATGTGACATATACCTTTGGTGCTCCCGAATGTTGCACACACATGTGCTCTAGCAAGGCGAATATTAGATTTATCACCACTCAAACCCAAAACAGAAATGTTATCATAACCATGACACACTACAAGAATTTTATTTACATTATAACATGTTCAAACATATTTCATGCCAGAATAGATAAACAACAATCTCGCATATACCATGCAAGAACGAATAATAGGTACCAAGCTTAAGCATCAACAATTGACACATCAAACAAAAGCTTCAGGCTTTAAAAATGAGGTACATGTGTCGACCTGTAACTCGTATGTGTCGACCTGTATACTGTTTTTTCCATAAAAACTTGTTTTTAATGCATGAAACCTTTTCTAACTCATTTCAAACTATTTTTATGCTTCCTAATGCTAAGATGCACATTAAGACTCAGAGGATACCGACCAATATACACAAACACTAAAATATCCTAGTTTTTACATCATAAAAATACATCTAACGAAAAGTTGCACTCACATAAAAATCTCCAACACCACTTGTCATACCCCAAAATTTTCCCTCCCTTTTTGTTTTTCATCTAACCTACGACTTGAGATTCATCTACCCTCATTCATGTCTCATTCATGTGCATCATTCATTCATGATTGACATTTGCTAACAAGTACCATTATGGATGGTTCATGGGCTCAGAAGATTCATGGTTCTGATTCATTCAAAGCTTTGCCTGGTCATGATATATTACTTGGTTGGTATTCATCTGATTTGATTCTTAGCATGGAGTATTTCAGAGGCATTGTGGTACATATTCAGCTATCCATAAGAAAATACACTTTTTTTTACAACAGTTGACTTTTGGTCAACCAGTTGACCAAAGTCAACCATTTACCCGTAAGTCCTTAATCACATAATCCATGATTCATTTTCCCGCCATGTCCATTCCAAACCATGTCCATTACAAAGTCCATTTTAATCTTGATTCATTCTCACATTTTAAACCACTTTGTTAACCATCACATGACAATGAACCAAATCCATTTCAATTTGACCAAAAAAAACTCCATTACAATTCCAATTCTAAATTACTTTCACTTCAACAATAAACCATTACACAACCATGTTCTACATTTCCACAAAACCATTTACATTCCAAAATTACAACAAAAATTACATTCACAAGGATAATATTCAAGTTCACAACCACTTCAATTGCATATAAAAGCTTCTCCTTAACTTCAACAGAAAGAGGAAGGTAAGTTGGTCCATGGATAATGCTCATTTCAACAACCTGCTGCAGCCATGAGATTATGGTAGTAAGAAACTTTCCCTGTAGAAGATAGGGTGTGAAAGTACTAGGAAGGACAATAACATCAGCAAGCCCATACAACATGCCTACAAAATACAACCAACAAGCAAAGAGCTAACGAGTTATATGCACATCCTGTATCAGATTTGTCCATATTTTAAATTTGCATACATATCTGCAAATGTTGTTATTCATGACGCCATGACAAATGAACTCTGGATTCGTATAATCGATTTCCAATTTGCACAGGGCACATAGTGGCATTTACTTATTCAAGCTCTTGCACACATACCTGGGGGACCCCCTTTCATTCGAGTAACAGGTCTTGATGATTCCCAATCATTTCATGCTCACGGTGGAGGATTTCAGATTGTAGGACAGTGGCTTTCAGATTTCGCCAGGTCTTGCGGAGTTCCGTTTGAGTTCTATAGTGCTGCAATGTCTGGTTGCGAAGTTTAAAAAGAAAATCTCGGTATTAGGCCCGAGGAAGCCCTTGCTGTAAATTTCCCTTATATTTTGCACCACATGCCAGATGAGAGTGTGAGCATAGAGAATCATAACAGAATTTCCAATTAACCTGCAAGCAAAAACAAATTCACTTTATATTAGTAATGAACCAAAACAGAAACATAAGTTTCCCTCTCATTCCCAAACAACAAACTTTTTTCAACAATTCAAAACTCAATTTCTAAACTTCTAATTTCATCACCTAAACAAACCTAACTGATTTTCGTAACCTTTTCTAACTTCCATAACATAAATTCTCCAACTGCTAACCGTTTCTCTAACTAAACTCTCGAATCTCCTCATATATTTCTCCCTAAACTCTCATAACAAAACAACTCCTACTTTCAGAACCAGTAACCTATAGCAGAATAACCTTCAACAAAACCTACCTCCATAACTTCTAACTGAACGGAACCGAAACTCATTCCTAACTGAACCAGGAACACCACCTTGTAACTAACTTTACAAACTTCCAACAAATTGCAACCAACTGCAACACAAACCAGCTGCAACCTATAACTTCAAACCTCATGCAGCACGCGAATACAACAATCTTGCATCAATGAGCACACCAAATTCCACACACAGGAGCATTGTAATAATCAAGCCAAATCCTGCAAATAATTCACAACAGTGGATTAAAGTGGAGCAACCCATGTTTACCTCAACAATTAACATCACATTTAACTGAATAGTACTTAACCTCACCAGTAAATAAACTAGCTAACAATTATAAAAGGATTTTAGGCATTGCAAAATTAAGTAACCATGATAAAACTAACCTAATCACTTGACCAAATCCCAACTACCTTCAGTTCACAAAAAGCATCCTGCAATGCAGTTAACATTGCCTTTGAGCAGGTCTGCGGTCATGCCATTTGCACCATGTTGAACACAAGAACGTGAAGTGAATCTTGCCAAGATCAGATGCACATCAGACCATGCACTTGCAGCAGTTAACAACCAAAACACTACCTAGCATCATAACCATGTAAAACAATGAATAGAATGGCATTTCACTACCGAGCATTTCAACCATAATGAAAAAAAAAAACAAATGTGATCACAATACATAACAAGTAGAAGCATCACACTGTTGGAATATTTACTAAGAATCAGTCTTTATTATAAATAGAAATGATAAATTTGCTAAGTTTATTAATAGGATAAGTTGAATAAGTTTAGTGGTTATTATAGTTTTATTCCTTATTATTATCTAAGGCTTATATTGAAAGTGTAAGGCTTATATAAAGCCATTTTACTTCATTTTGTAATAACAAGAAGTTACACAATATTAATATTACTATAAAGTTATTACTACTTCTTCATTTGGTATCAGAGCTCCATCAAGGGGCCTGATATAGTGTGTAACTAAGAGTGTTTGAGAGGAAAAACACTAGAGTGTCATTAAGACGTGAAATGGCTGAATCGAGCAATTTCAGCGCACCAAGTGTGCCTAAGTTTGATGGTGACTATGATCATTGGAGTTTGATCATGGAGAATCTACTTCGATCAAAGGAGTATTGGAGTGTTATTGAATCTGGAATAAAGGAACCAAAGGAGAATGAAGAGATAACTGCAACACAACAAAAGGCATTAGATGAAGAAAAACTCAAAGATCTGAAAGCAAAGAACTATTTATTCCAGGCCATTGACAAATCCATCTTAAAAACTATTACCCAGAAAGAAACAGCTAAACAGTTGTGGGAATCCATGAAAGTCAAATACAAGGGAAGCCCTAGGGTAAAACGTGCGCAATTACAGAGGCTTCGACGGACATTCGAAACCTTAGAAATGAAGATAGGTGAATCAGTGAATGATTATTTTGGAAGAGTAATGGAAATAGCAAATGACATGAGTAATTGCGGAGAGAATATGAACGATGTGAAAATAGTTGAGAAGATACTTAGATCTTTGACAGAAAATTTCAACTTTGTTGTATGCTCAATTGAAGAGTCTAAGGATATTGATGTCTTAACTGTGGATGAGCTACAAAGTTCACTACTTGTTCATGAGCAAAAGGTAAGAGAAAACCGGAGTGAAGAGCAAGTTCTGCAAGTTGAGCATGGCACGCGTTATGGACGTGGGAGAGGAAGAAGCAATTTTCAAAGAGGAGCTAGCAGTTATGTTAGGGGACGGGGAAGAACAAAAACATTTGTAAATAGGAGTGCTATTATATGTTATCGATGTCAAAAACAAGGACACTACCAATTTGAATGTCCAAGTTTAGAAAAAGAAGCAAACTATGCTGAGTTTGACGAGGAAGAGGAGGTACTCCTAATGGCTCATGCCGAAGTTCAAGATATTAAAGACAAAGGAATATGGTTTCTTGATTCTGGTTGCTCAAATCACATGACAGGAAATAAAAAGTGGTTTATAGAACTTGATGAAAATTTTAGTTGTACTGTTAGATTGGGAAACAATTCAAGAATGTCAGTAATGGGAAAAGGAAGTGTCAGGTTTGAAGTGGATGAAATCATTCTAACTGTGAGTGATGTTTACTTTGTACCTGACTTAACCAACAATTTGTTAAGTATAGGTCAACTTCAAGAAAGACGCCTGGTAATAATAATAAAAGAAAGTGCATGCAAGATTTATCATCCTCAAAGAGGGAAAATTGTAGACAGCAACATGACTCTGAATCGAATGTTTGTAATTCACGCTACATTAAAACCGCTTCCACGGAAATGCTTAAAGGTTGAGGAGGAGAACTTGGAAAATCTATGGCATAGAAGGTATGGGCATGTAAATCATATGTTTATTGTTGCTATGCAGAAGAAACAAATGGTAAAGGGCCTATCAGAGTTCAAGGAAAGTGCAGGGGTTTGTGAAGTGTGTAATATTGGCAAGCAACACCGAGAAAAAATACCAAAGAAAAGCAATTGGAGAGCATCAGAAAAACTTGAATTGGTGCATGCAGATCTGTGTGGTCCATGTTGGTGTAAGCCCTAGAGGCCAATACATTTTGGTACTTGTATCGAATAATAAAAGGCATTCTCTTTATTACGGTTGATTAATAAAGTCCCTGGAATAGATAGTCCGTTTAATGTATTAAGTGTGACTTAATCATGAGAACACATTAAACATAAGGACACTATTCTTAAAGTATCCGTAGTCGAGCTTTAGTGTGAAGTGGGATAACATTAAAGCATTAAGACTATTATGTTTGTAGACTGATGATCACATCTCATGGATCATGGATAAAGAGTTATCAAGTCTTAAACATAGGTATGAATATTAGGAGTAATATTTATACCGGATTGACCCGCTATGAGAATACTATATAGAAAGTTATGCAAAGTGTCATAAGTTATTCTCATGGTGATAATAGTGTATTCCACTCTTCGACCTGAAACCACTATGGATCCTAGATGTAGAGTCGAGTGCTTTATTGTTGATCCAACGTTGTCCGTAACTGGATAACCATAAAGACAGTTGATGGGTACTCCATAAAGCATGCTGAGGGACATGAGTGACCTAGATGGAATTTGCCCATCCTGCATAACAGGATAAATGTCTATGGGCCCAATATTGAACTGGACAAGGATGACACGGTCTATGCCTTATGTTCAATATAGACATAAGGGAAAAAGGGTAATTATACACATAAGTATTATCACAGAAAGGTTTTGTCAGATCACATGACATTTTCGTGTCTTGGGTAGCAGTGATGTGTTGCTAGATACCGCTCACTGTTTATTATGTTAAATGCGTGATTTAATATAATTGCCAACGTCACGAAAACCTACAGGGTCACACACAAAGGACGGATTGATGAGAGATAGGGTAAATAAGGAATACCGTAAGGTACGGTGCCCTTAAGTGGATTATAGAACATCGTAAGGTACGGTGTACTTGAGTAGAATACGAAATATGGTAAGGTACCATGGGCTTAAGTGATTTTGGGCATATTATAAGATATGGGCCAAAATACACTTAAGTGGGCTTTTAGCTTGAAGCCCACACAAGTGGTTCTATAAATAGAACCCTTGTGCAGAAGCAAAAGGTTGCGGTTGCATTAATTTCGTTTTCTCTCTCTCTCTCTCTCTCTCTCACATTCAAGGCCTTCATTCGTACCAGCTAGCACTGTGATTGAAGGAATCCGTTCGCGTGGACTGAGTAGAGACGTTGTCATCGTTCAACGTTCGTGATCGTTTAGTGGATCTGCATCAAAGGGTTTTGATCGTCACAAGAGATCTGCACCAAAGGTTTTAACCGTCACAAGAGGTAAATATTCTATCACTGATCATGACCATTCGTAAGGATCTCTAAAGGAGAAATTTTAATTTCCGCTGCGTCTTGGACCGCAATTCTCCTTCAGTCCAATCACTCCAATCTCTCATAGTGGTAAGAGATATTTGCTTGTGTTTGTAGATGATTACTCTCGCAAAACTTGGATTTATTTTCTTGTGGAAAAAGGTGAAACATTTGAGATATTCAAATGCTTCAAGAATTTAGTTGAGAAAGAAGCTCAGAAACATATATGCTGTTTACGAACAGACAGGGGAGGAGAATTCACCTCAAACAAGTTCAATCAGTTTTGCCTAGAAAATGGAATTAAACGGCAATTAACAGCTGCTTTCACACCACAACAAAATGGAGTAGCGGAACGAAGAAATAGAACAATTATGAATATGGTACGCTGCTTACTTACGGAGAAAGAGATGCCAAAGACCTTATGGGCAGAAGCTGCAAAGTGGACAAATCATGTGATTAACAGAAGCCTTACCAAAGCAGTAAAGGAAATGGTACCAGAAGAAAGATGGAGTGGACTGAAACCTAGAGTTGACTATTTTAGGGTGTTCGGATCCATTGCACACATGCATATACCTGAGCAGAAGAGAACTAAACTTGACGATAGAAGTCGTAAATGTATCTTAATTGGAGTGAGTGACGAGTCAAAGGCTTACCGATTGTATGATCCAATATTAAAGAAAATAACAGTAAGCAGGGATGTAATATTTGAAGAAGGAGAAAAATGGAATTGGAACATAAATTCAGAAAAAGAAAAAGAAATTATTCTTGATTGGGGTAACGATGGTAGTGACATGGAGGATTCTGATGAAGAATCAGATATAGAAATAGAGGTGGGTAATGCCGAAAACCATGAGCATACATTACAAAATGTGGAACCACAACATGAAGAGCAACAAAATGTGGAACCACAACATGAAGAGCAGCAACATAAGGAACGACCAATAAGAGAGAGAAGAGCACCTAGTAGATTGCAAGATTACGAAAGTGGTGAGGGTCTATCTGAAGAAGAACAAGAGGTCGGAATGGTTTTATTTGTGTCAAATGATGATCCCACAAATTATAAAGAAGCTATTAATGATGTAAAATGGATAGAAGCCATGAAACGTGAAATAGATGCCATCGAGAAGAATAAAACATGGGAGTTAGTGAATCTACCAACACAAGCTAAGAAAATTGGAGTGAAATGGATTTACAAAACCAAATTGAATGAAGAAGGCAAGGTTGATAAGTACAAAGCAAGACTTGTTGCAAAAGGGTATACACAGACAGAAGGGGTGGACTATAATGAAGTATATGCTCCTGTTGCACGATGGGACACAATTCGAATGTTTTTGGCTGTGGCAGCACAAAAGGGTTGGAATGTATACCAGCTGGATGTGAAAAGTGCCTTTTTATATGGGGAATTAAAGGAAGAGGTATATGTGGATCAACCTGAGGGCTTCATAAAACACGGAGAGGAAGAAAAGGTATATAGGCTGAACAAAGCATTATATGGCCTAAAACAGGCGCCAAGAACATGGTTTAGCAGAATCGATAGTTACTTCCAACGAGAAGGATTTTCAAAGAGTAAACATGATCATACTTTATTCATTAAGAGAATAAAGGAAAAAGTAATCATGGTAAGTATTTATGTTGATGACTTGATATATACTGGGAATAATGAAGAATTGTGTGGAATATTTAAGCAGTCCATGATGAAAGAGTTTGAAATGACGGACCTTGGTAAAATGAAGTTCTTCCTTGGAGTTGAAGTAAGTCAAAATGCAAATGGAATTCACTTATGCCAAAAGAAATATGTAAGAGAAGTTTTGGAAAGATTCAATATGTGGAATTGTAACTCTGTCAAAAATCCAATAGTTCCTGGAAGTGTGTTGTCAAGAGAAGGTGGAAAAGATGTTGATTCAACTTTATATAAGCAATTGGTAGGTAGTCTAATGTATCTAACAGCTACACGCCCAGATATGATGTACGTAGTGTGTTTGATTTCACGTTACATGACTAATCCAAAGGAGGAACACCTATTGATTGCTAAAAGAGTATTGAGGTACTTAAGAGGTACTTTGGATTTTGGCTTATTTTATAGAAGAAGGACTGCCTCGAAGCTTTCGGCATATACTGACAGTGATTATGCAAGAGATGTCGACGATAGAAAAAGTACTTCAGGGTATGTGTTTTTATTAAGTGAGGCAGCAGTTTGTTGGAGCTCAAAGAAGCAAGCCATAGTTACCTTATCCTCTACTGAAGCTGAATATGTGGCTGCAACCTCATGTGCTTGTCACTGTGTTTGGATGATAGGGGTACTTGAACAAATTAGAGATGAAAATTGTGAATGTATTGATATTATGTGTGACAACAGTTCATCAATCAAGCTCTCTAAGAACCCAGTAATGCATCGGAGGACTAAACACATTGATGTCAGATATCATTATTTACGTGATCTTTCAAATCAGGGAGTGGTAAAGTTGGTTTTCTGTGGAACAAAAGAACAAATTGCAGACATTATGACAAAGCCATTGAAATTGGACCAGTTTGTGAAACTTAGAAGGCTACTGGGAGTACAACCACTTCAAAATTAAACTGTATGCTCAATAAGCATTTCAGTTTAAGGGGAGGAATTTGTTGGAATATTTACTAAGAATCAGTCTTTATTATAAATAGAAATGATAAATTTGCTAAGTTTATTAATAGGATAAGTTGAATAAGTTTAGTGGTTATTATAGTTTTATTCCTTATTATTATCTAAGGCTTATATTGAAAGTGTATGGCTTATATAAAGCCATTTTACTTCATTTTGTAATAACAAGAAGTTACACAATATTAATATTACTATAAAGTATCGTGCAACAGGAGCATATACTTCATTATAGTCCACCCCTTCTGTCTGTGTATACCCTTTTGCAACAAGTCTTGCTTTGTACTTATCAACCTTGCCTTCTTCATTCAATTTGGTTTTGTAAATCCATTTCACTCCAATTTTCTTAGCTTGTGTTGGTAGATTCACTAACTCCCATGTTTTATTCTTCTCGATGGCATCTATTTCACGTTTCATGGCTTCTATCCATTTTACATCATTAATAGCTTCTTTATAATTTGTGGGATCATCATTTGACACAAATAAAACCATTCCGACCTCTTGTTCTTCTTCAGATAGACCCTCACCACTTTCGTAATCTTGCAATCTACTAGGTGCTCTTCTCTCTCTTATTGGTCGTTCCTTATGTTGCTGCTCTTCATGTTGTGGTTCCACATTTTGTTGCTCTTCATGTTGTGGTTCCACATTTTGTAATGTATGCTCATGGTTTTCGGCATTACCCACCTCTATTTCTATATCTGATTCTTCATCAGAATCCTCCATGTCACTACCATCGTTACCCCAATCAAGAATAATTTCTTTTTCTTTTTCTGAATTTATGTTCCAATTCCATTTTTCTCCTTCTTCAAATATTACATCCCTGCTTACTGTTATTTTCTTTAATATTGGATCATACAATCGGTAAGCCTTTGACTCGTCACTCACTCCAATTAAGATACATTTACGACTTCTATCGTCAAGTTTAGTTCTCTTCTGCTCAGGTATATGCACGTGTGCAATGGATCCGAACACCCTAAAATAGTCAACTCTAGGTTTCAGTCCACTCCATCTTTCTTCTGGTACCATTTCCTTTACTGCTTTGGTAAGGCTTCTGTTAATCACATGATTTGTCCACTTTGCAGCTTCTGCCCATAAGGTCTTTGGCATCTCTTTCTCCGTAAGTAAGCAGCGCACCATATTCATAATTGTTCTATTTCTTCGTTCCGCTACTCCATTTTGTTGTGGTGTGAAAGCAGCTGTTAATTGCCGTTTAATTCCATTTTCTAGGCAAAACTGATTGAACTTGTTTGAGGTGAATTCTCCTCCCCTGTCTGTTCGTAAACAACATATATGTTTCTGAGCTTCTTTCTCAACTAAATTCTTGAAGCATTTGAATATCTCAAATGTTTCACCTTTTTCCACAAGAAAATAAATCCAAGTTTAGAAAAAGAAACAAACTATGCTGAGTTTGACGAGAAAGAGGAGGTACTCCTAATGGCTCATGCCGAAGTTCAAGATATTAAAGACAAAGGAATATGGTTTCTTGATTCTGGCAACAGTTAACAACCAAAACACTACCTAGCATCATAACCATGTAAAACAATGAATAGAATGGCATTTCACTACCGAGCATTTCAACCATAATGAAAAAAAAAAACAAATGTGATCACAATACATAACAAGTAGAAGCATCACACATGCATTCGTAACAACTCATAATTCTTCACCAATTCAATAACAAACCATAATAAAATTAACATTCTAACTGACTTCTTCAACTAACAGAACTTAAGAGCAATGCAGAGTTTTCACTAACACTTAAACATTTCCTAACTAACTTTCATTTTCACAACTAACTAATTAACACTATTAAGTAACTGCTAACAACTTTGAATCAAAACCGATGGATCGAACTAACAGAGCTCAACGTCTATATTAACCTCCCTCCTATAAAGTCATCACCTCATGGTTCATTCAAGAGAAAGGAGAGATAATCATTCCATTATTCTTCCAGAACTGCTCACTCTTTCAATCCTCTCAAGCCTCACCACCTCAACTCTCACACTAGAATAACAACAGTGGCACGGACAAAAGAAGAAAAGTGAAGAAGAAGAGGAATTTGTTATAAGGAGATGAAGGAGAAAGGAGATTCGAGATTGAAGCGTTTCTTACCTAAACTCCGGCGTTGCTCCGGGTTCGTACACCTTTGGTTTCGATCGAGGATCGCCGGTATCGGATTCACGTTCAGCAGGAGAAGATCGACGCAAATGCAAAGCAAGGAAGACGATTCACACCCGACCGCCATTGGAAACTCAGTCTGGTAATTCCTACGGTCCGTCTTCAACATTGTTTCCTCATGTTTGTGTGAGGACGATACGAGTCATTCCACTGAATCTTCAAATTTTGGAGCCTACAAATCGCTGCACATCTGGACGCAAATGGAAGCACACGAACGAAGCAAGTATGGTGATGATGGTGAAGGCATGACGGCGTAAAGAACGGAGGTGACGCGTTGTAAACGCTTCTTTAGATAAGCGTTTTTTTCATTTCCTCTATTGCAGCTCGTGTGAAAGATGCAAAGAGGAGAGTGATCGTATGCATTCCGGTAACATTTGGACCGGTTTTGGGCCGCCATTCGTGTGGACTAGCACCCCTCACTCTCATTCCTTCCCTGAGGCTGGTTCTGCCATGTTTTTGTTTGTTTAGAAGCAGGATTTTTAATTAAGATTAGGATGAGGATTAGTTAGGGATTTAGGTTAATTAAATTAAGTCTTAGGATTTAATTAGAGTTTTAAATTGATTAGGAGTATTAAAAAAATTGTTTAGAATTTTAGCTTAATTCGGAATATTAGAATTTTTTGAGTAGTTCAATAAGTTTTTAGAAATATTAATTCATTAGTCTTAATCAGTTTTTTAGGCTATTAGAACTAATTGGATTTAACTTAATTGGATTTTCATGATTAGAAATCTAATTCAACATCCATTAGATTCATGAATTGCCTATTTTTAAATAGTCAAATTTTGCATGCTCCCCCTAAAGCTAGGGCTTTAGGATTTAGAAATATTCTAATTGTTGTTTAACCCTTTAGGTTATTGTATATTCACTTTCAACTAACGTTTTCCCAATTGACTAAGTTGATCAAAGTACATTTTGATTAACTAAATCCTTTGATTGTGCTTATTTCCCCAAGTTTAGTCAAGTGATCCAAAAACTGTTGATCACTTGATAAAGCAAGTCCTTGTGCTCAAGACTTCAATCAAGATTCAAAGACAAAGATCAAGACTTCACGCAATTCAAATCAGTACAAGACAAGACTACTATTCAAGCACTACAAAGGTCAAATTCAATACTTGTCGATCATGAGTCAAATTGTGTGTCATGAGTCTTAAGTAGTAGAGAAGGAGTGAGAGTGGAGAATTCCCAGTTGCTCATCGTATTCACCTCTATTCATAGGTTTTAGCACAATTTGGTTCAAGTTGATTGACAAGTCTCTTCATTCTTCAAAGATAACCCTTCATTATAGGAAGCTGCAAAGAAATTCAACTTCAACACTCATCAGTTGTGAGGCAAATTGCACGTCATGAGCCTTAAGTAGTAGAGAAAGAGTGAGAGTGGAGAATTCCTATCCTCATTCTGAATATCTTTAGGTATGGGACGAATGACCTAGTTGCTCACTGTATTCATCTATATTCATAGACTTTTGTGCAATTTAAATCGAATAATTGATAAGTCTTTCTACACAGGCATGAAGATCATACTGAAGATTAGACTTCAACCTTTCAGGGTTTCTTTTCTATCTATTTGTTCTCCCAGTAAAACTAAAACCATTTTGTGAATAAACTCGAAAATGATTAACCATACGATTAGGATTGTACGACACAAGCCTTAAGCAATGGGGAAGGGTGAGAGTGGATAATTCCTATCCTCATTCTGAATATCTTTGGGTGCCGGACGAATGACGCAATTGCTCACTGTATTCATTCATTCATAGACCTTAGTACGATCCTAATCATGACTCTCATTTTAGAATAAAAGCAAACTCACCTCATCAAACTCAGTTTTGCCTTTGGGCTTCATTTTTAATTTAAAACCTTTTCAGAAAGGACGTGTTACTTCCGTTCTACCGTGAACGACGTTTAAGCCTCCATGTGCAAGCAAGCAATGTTTAACTGCTAGAGTGCGATCTGAGTTCATCCATTCTACCGCAAACAGACGGACGCTTAAGACTCTCATGCTCGAGCATACAAGCAAGTTAACAGTAGAACACAAACATTAATATTGTCCACTAAAAATAACTAACGCGTCCATCCTAGTTCCATGAACTACAGAGCTCTGATTTCCTCATTGCATGAATGAGGATAAGTAGGCACGAGGGCCCAAATCCTTGGCGAGCAAATCTATTTATCAACCCCCCATTCCCCCTTTCGCGAGTAATCTTCAGATAATAACACCTACTCTTGCAAAGAACATTCAAAACGGTTCCCCTGGAGTACCATGGATGTTAGGGATGCTAATACCTTCCCATTGCATAACCGACTTCCTTACCCATTTCTCTTTCCCCCGGGTTTTATCGATGTTTTCCCCATTCCTTCGGGAATAAATAAAGTTCGATGGCGACTCTGTTGTATCTTTGAGCATGCAATACGCTCGGGTATAATTTCGCGTAGCTTCACCACTTACCTAGTAAAGCTAACTTAACTAGGAGAAGATCCAGAACCCTCAACCCACCAAAAATATTAGGTTTACAAACATCAAACCATCAAATGTAATGCCCCAAATTTTTAATTTCAATTTTTATTCGAGTTCCTTTTTGGTGTTTGGTGTGATTGGAAATAAATTGTTATTACTTTAGAACATAAGGATAATATCTATGGGGAATATTTGTGAGAAAATTATGGAAGTATTCGGAAAAATAAAGATACTAAATAATTGATAGAAATTTTGAGTAATAAAAGGGGTTAGTTGGAAAATAAAAAATAAAAAATAAAAAATTATATATATATATATATATATATATATAATATATATATATATATATATATATATAGGAGAGTTTAGAAAAAAAACTCTACTGCTCTTTAGAGAAAGGAAAGAAGCGGCAACTCTAACAACTAGAGGTGCAAAAAGAAGTTCTCTCATCAGAACTTAGGAGTTTTGCTGCATAATCGAGGTAAGGGGGAGTTGTTTGATATTTGACATTTAGCAATGGGATAATGGGGAGTCCTTAACTCCTATTAAAATTATTTGAGTAATACTTGAAACTATTATGCGTTTGTGATGATCTATGCTTGTACGTCTGAATTTTATGTAATTTTGATGTGATAAATCATGGATAATCGTGTATATGTCAAATCTAATTGTTGTGATCGTTGATGTGAAGAAATTATAGGTTTGGGATCGATTCAACTGTGAAAATGAAAATTCGTGTACTAATCAACGATGATGACTGTCACCCTTGGGGACGGGCTGACTATCATCACGTTAGGGAAAATGACATATTTAAAGCAGGTGATGGGCACTAATGATGATGACGGGCAAACACCCAGACTATCATCATGTGATGATGGGTACCCTTTTGTCTCAGACCATCAGCGAGTGACAGATAGTATGAGTAGGACGACGGTGACCGTCATGGCCGATGACGGTCAGACCGTCATCCCTTGTGAGATATATCCTTGCGATTAATTCTATTTTTTGCATAAATTTTGTTCACTGATATATTTTCGTACTACTAAAGTTAGCAGTGCGATGGAGTGAGCGAGGGATGGACAAAATTAACCAATGAACCTTCCATGAGAGAGAGAGATGAAATTTGATTTCAAAAACACTTGACGTTGGATCAAGTCTGCTTTTTGCCTTTTGAAAAATATCTTTTTATTGTTTGATTTTATCTTTTTAGTTAGCATATAATTGAAAGTGTTAAAGGAAAGATAAACCTAAGTTATTACATGTTTATGGGAGTGGGGGACATATGACCCATAATGGGGGGATGATACCAAACAATAAAAAGAAGGGAAATGGAACCATACAAGTTACAAACCAAATACCAAGCCTAAAACAATCTAGTGGCTATGCAATCTTAAGTGTAAACATATAATACAAGGCAAATGAAAAGTGAAACCAATGATAATAATGGAAAGACATGGTGAATTAGGGTTCAAGCTTGAAGTCACATGATCAAAGTGAACACACAAGGTAAATGGAATTATAATGAACCAAGGTGAATGGAAAACATGCATCAAAGTTAAACACATTCAATGGCAATTTTAATCACAAAGAAATGAATTCAACATGGATAATTAATGCAAATTAACCTCATGTACAAGATGAGACATTGTAGCGGTAAATTCATGACCATTAAGCTATGGATAAACTTAACGTCAATAAAACCACAGTCGCACCGCGCTTTTATTGTTTCCAAAGGAAAAGGGAAAAGTACGAATAAAACCCAAAGATAAGAACTTTTCAAATCAAAACTAATAAAATGCCAGAGATTACAGGTAAGGGGATTGGTTACACAGAGGGAATATGTTAGCACCCAAAGTGTCTTAGGTACTCCTAGGGAACCCTTTTTTATGTGCGTATGTGTTTTTGGTATAAAAGATGTTTGAAACAAATAGAGTGTGGGGATGAGAAAAGAATTCATTAATTATATTTTTGTGTTTGACAAGACCTTTAAACTTGTTCCTACGTACCAACATAAAAATGAGGGATCAAAACCTCGTAGTTCGTGGTATCAATTTTAAAATAAGTGGGTTGCTTTTAATAAAAAATTTAGGTTAAAAGAGGCACAAAGGGCCCAAAAGTTTGAATGAGTGTTAGTTCTTTTTGTATTTTGAAATTTTAAGTCAATATTTTTAAGTTTATTTACAAGTTTTGATTAAGAAAAGAGTTTTAAAATGCAATGGCATAAGGCCAAAGTTTCTAATTTGCAATAAAGTCTAAGTTTTGAAATCGCAAGCAAAGAAAGTTTTTGAAAAGAGGGAGAGATTTTGAAATTTAAGAAGTGGGAGGAGATGAAGAGATTAATCCTAAGCATAAAATTAAAATTTAAGAGTTGAAAAGATCTGACCAATGGGATGCAATCCAACAGACAAGTATGTCATATAGAAAACCCACTTTCCCTTTGGACTTTGAATCAAGCAATAATCAACAAGCAATTAGCAATATGAAGAGAAAGGAATCAAATAAACATTTCCACATCCAAATAAGCAAATCCATAGCTAACATTCTTCTTTGTCTTTTCATGTATTAGATGAAATACTCCTTGATAAACTCATAATAAATCATTAGACACAAGATCAAAATAACTGTTGCATCAAGACCATGTAGCAGATGAATTCAAGTGGATCCCAATACTTGTATCAAATGATAGCTCAAATCACAATAACTTGGTATCAGAAATGTTAGCATTGGCCAAGTCCCTTTTGCATATGGAATGTTGCCTAATTCTAAGTCCAAAAGCTCATATCAAACCCAACAGTCCACACAAACATTTTTAGGGTTTATGTTGTTTATTAAGTATTTTAAGGTCCTAAGACCACAAACACAAACAAAACACACAAACAAATATATACAATCACAATATATGGCTCAAATGAGCAAAGTGAAAATGACATAAACATAAACAAGTTAAATTATATGAAAATGGCAATGAATGGTAAGTGACTTAAAATAAAAAATTAACCCTAATGCACCAATTTCAGACCGTCAAACACACCTCGATTGTTAATTCAGTATGATTGATCAACACGTCATTGCTTCACCATACTAATGTCGGATCAAGAAGCAAACGACCATTGATCGCTCAAAGGAAAACAACCATTAAGTGTTTGAATGAACGAAACAGAAACAATATATCATATATACCGTATTTTGCATCAGGATTACTTATATCATATATATAACTTGATTGATCTCAATTGCATAACCTATGGAAGATCGATGTATCGCTGCTTCACCATACTAATGTCGGATTCCGAAGCATAGTCAACATCAATCATCCAAATCGTACACATATGATGCCAAATTTAATTACTCGTTTATTCTTTGATTCATTCTGTCTTTTAATCGTATTAATACAGAAAATACAGAAAATAAACAGCTATCAGATGCATGGTTTCGTAAGTGGCTCTGATACCACTGAAGGAGAAGAGCGATCCAAAACGCAGCGGAATTTAAAATTTCTCCTTTAGTGATCCTTACGAATGGGCATGATTAGTGATAGAATCGTTACCTCTTGTGGCGATTGTAACCTTTGATGCAAATCTACGGAGCGATCACGAGCGTTGAACGATGACAACGCCTCTACTCAGTCCACACGAACGGATTCCTTCAATCTCAGTGCTAGCTGCTACGAATGAAGGCTTTGAGAGAGAGAGAGAGAGAGAGAGAGAGAGAGAGAGAGAGAGAAGAAATTGCAACTGCGTAAATGCTTCTACACAAGGGTTCTATTTATAGAACTACTTGTGTGGGTTGCAAGCTAAAGAGCCCACTCAAGTGTATGTGGCACATATCTTATAATATGCCAAAATCACTTAAGCGCGTGGTACCTTACCATATTTCGTATTCTACTTAAGTATACCGTACCTTACGATGTTCTATAATTCACTTAAGTGCATCGTACATTACAATATTCCTTAGTTACTCTATCTCTCATCAATCCGCCCTTTTGTGTGTGACCCTGTAGGTTTTCGCGGCATTGGAAATTATATTAAATCACGTATTTAACATAATAAACAGTGAGCGGTATCTAGAAACACATCACTACTACCCAAGACACGAAAATGTCATGTGATCTGACAAATCCTTTTGTGATAATACTTATGTGTACAATTACCCTTTTACCCTTATGTCTACATTGAACACAAGGCATAGACCGTGTCATCCTTGTCCAGTTCAATATTAGACCCATAGACATTTATCCTGTTATGCAGGATGGGCAAATTCCATCTAGGTCACTCATGTCCTTTAGCATGCTTCGTGGAGTACCCATCAACTGTCTTTATGGTCATTTAGTTACGTACAATGTTTGATCAGCAATAAGGCACTCGACTCTACATCTAGGGTCCATAGTGGTGTCAGGTCGAAGGATGGTATACACCATTATCACCATGAGAATAACTTATGACACTTTGCATAATATTCTATATAGTATTCTCATAGCGGGTCAATCCAGTATAAATATTACTCTTAATATTCATACCTATGTTTAAGACTTGATAACTCCTTATCCATGATCCATGAGATGTGATCATCAGTCTATATACATAATAGTCTTAATGCTTTAATGTTATCCCACTTCAAAATAAAGCTCGACTATGGATACTTTAAGAATAGTGTCCTTATGTTTAATGTGATCTCATGATTAAGTCACACTTGATACATTAAACGGACTATCTATTCTAGGGACTTTATTAGACAAACATAATAAATAAAAAGCCTTTTATTATTAATAAATAATTCGATACAAGTACCAAAAGTATTGGCCTCTAGGGCTTACACCAACACATTCTTCCTTTATGTTTCCCCTTTTTATAGAAGTCAAAATGTTTCATCACAAAGGTCACATCATGCCATAATGACTTTTATCTCGTTATGATGTGTCGTGTGAGGAATCAATCACGTCGCAATCACTTTTCATCGTGCCGCAATGTGAATCAGATCTCACCATGACGAACACACCAAAATTCAGTGGCAAATTATTCTTTTTATTCACAATTCTTCACTTTTTCATGTTTTTGCTTAATTCATTCACTTCTTCATTTTCTTCCTATTTATTAATAAAACTTAATCAAAATCACCTAAAAATAATTAAAAACAAATACAAATGCTTATAAAAAAAGACTTGATGATATGGTGTAATCTATATCAAACTTGTATAATTCTATGGTGTTGTCTTCTTTTCATTATCTCTTTATTTTCTATCTTTTATTTTATCCCGCTACTTATTTATTTATTTGTTTTACAAAATATTTTCCAACTCCGATTTTCAAAATGATATACTTTACAATCAACATTTTTCAAACCTCCACAGTTCACCCTCACCCCTCATTCTTGTGAATGAAGTCACATGTTCAACACTTTTTGTTGTGAAATCTTATAATATATCAACCATGTTGACCAAGTCAATGCAAACACTTTTTGTACAAAACCTTTGATTTTATTGATCAAACAAAGATTAAACAATTGAATAATTAAAAGAAAGAAGCGGAGATATATCGAGAGAAAGAAATATAGCGTTAGTAAATTAAAGTAAAAAAGGAGATAAGGGATAAAGAACATGCACAAAACATTTATATAGGTTGAGCCTAGCCATTTGACATGCACTTGTCCCCAAGAGTTTTCTATTGAGAGTTTCCACTAAATAGAGAATTGGGCTTTCCATAGGTTATGCCAATGAAACTTTTACAACACACATGAGATTTTACATAGGTTAATCTCCAAACCAAATAAAGTTTTTCACAAGCTAAGCTCAAGAATTGAACATGCCTTTTAACAAGCTAATCTTCAAACCATACAAGACACTTTACACGTGTTAATCTCCAAAACAAATAGAGTTTTTCATAGGGTGAGCTTAAGAACCAAATAGAGACTAAGCTCAAGAACCGAACTGTAGCGGGGTTTTCGTTACCTTTAGGTTTATTGACTAAACCGAGAGTAAACATACAATTCGAGTCGCCAACGCACTTTTATTTGTCCAAAGGAAAGGCTAAAAAGCGAACAAAAGCCAAGTAAGAAGTTTTATCAAATCAAAAACTAATAAAAATGTCAGAGATCTGGGTAAGGGGGTTGGTTATGAAATGGGAAGGTTTTACGCACCCAAAACATCCTTAGTACTCTAAGGGAACCTCTTTTTGCAAATATGTGTTGTAGGTTGGTATTTGTGAAAATATGTGCAAAAGATTGGAGGGATGAGATGAGAATAGATTATATTTACAAATTTTGTTGTTTGAATGGATGAACCCATTGCCTACGTACCATCATAAAGGTAGGATCAAAACCTCGTAGTTCGGGGTAAAAATCTCAAAGATTGGTGAATTGATTTGACCAAAAGCCTTAAGGTCTTTTGTTATCAAAGGGAGAAAACTCAACCTAAACCAACAATCCACCATGTGAGGAGAGCTTCAACATACTAGTGAGGGATTAACAATATAATAAGTATGGAAGATTTATAGTCCAATCACTAAGGATGAGGCGAGATTTACATCAACCACTATGATAACTCAAACCTATGACTAATGTTTATGAAAAGGTTTTAATAAGGTGGTCATTGGAACCACAAAACAACTTGAAGTGAGTTATATTTACAAGTTATATGTATTTACAAAATGAAGTCAAAGTTGGATTAAGATTCATTCACCATGAGTATTAATGAAAAGATTTTGAAAAGTCAAAGGCCTAATGTAACACCCCGATTTAAAAATAAGATAATTATTTAATTTAAGTTAATATTATATTTATTAATTTAATTAAATAATTGGAATTATTGGATTATTATTATTATTTTGGAATAATAATTATTGGAAAATATATAAGTGTGAAGTAAGGAAAAAGAATCCCATTTTGTAAAAAGAGTTTTTACGTGAAACAGAGAAGCGGCTGAAAAGTGGAAAGTGGAGAAAGGGCAAAGAGGAAAAGGGCAAAGGTTGGAGAAGAGAAAGCTTGAAGCTCAAAGATTTGCCGGATTAATCAGGTAAGGGGGGTTTATCGTCGTTTAATGGGTATTATGGGTTAGCATGTAATGGGTAGTGATAAGCCGTTGAATTGACCCTAATTGGGATTTGGAATGCTGAGGAATTGTAATGAATAAGTTGTGTGAAAACTGTAATTGAATCGATAATGGTGTGTGTCGTAATTTGCTGGACGTGTAGCTTTTTACGGAATTGGAATCGGAGGTCCGGAAGCCCTCCAACGGCGGAAAATGCGGAGAATTCTGCATTCTGCTTTGTGTTAGCGCAGGAACAACTTTCTGTCTTGCGTTAACCGGTTAACCCAGGGCGTTAATCGGTTAACACTGTTATAAATTGTGAAAAACTGCTGTTTTGTCTGCGTTAACCGGTTAACCCAGGGCGTTAACCGGTTAACACTGTTAAGTTTTGGGCAGGAAGCGTGTTTGTGCTGCGTTAACCGGTTAACCCAGAGCGTTAACCGGTTAACACTGTTGCAGAGTGGAAAAATTGTTAATTAAAATGTTGTGTGCCTAATTGATGGTTGCCTATGTCGGTGTGTGATATAGTAGGGATTATTTCCCGCTGTTTTGAGCAGTATAGGTATTAGTAGAGTGTGCTAATACTGTGTTTAATTATTTGACATGATATGATGTGTTGATACATGTGTTGATAATGTATGATGGTATGCATAATGTTGTGAATGTGTATGTTATGCATATGTTGCGAATGGACTGTTTTATGGCTTAGAGAGTGAGCATCGGTCCATTGTGGATTATTGTTGATGATGTTGCATTGCTAGGTGAATTAGCATGCATATTGTGGCCTTTATGGTGGTAGCTAATTCCCATGGTGAGGAATTAGTGATGTTAGTCATTTGGACTGTTTTTGATGTTTGCATGCTAGGTGAATTAGCGTGCATAGCATGGCCCTTGGGGTGGTAGCTAATTCCCATGGTGAGGAATTAGTGATGTGAGTCACTAGGTCTCAAATGAGTGGGACTGGTGAGCTTGGTAGCCGTACCTGGATTTGGTCGGTGAAGTTGAACTATATGTTCATGAATAGTCGGTACCGCATGCATGGAGTCTCATTGCATAATATATGTGTAGTGTATAATATGAATGGGTGTATTCCAATGTTATACGTGTGTTGTGTTGGCATTGAGCATGAGTATGAATTGTGTTGATATTGAGTATGATATTTGAGTTGATGTGCCGTTACTGAATGTGTGATACGATTAGGGTGATTAATGTGTTAAATTACTTAACATGACATTATATTCTATAATGCTTATTATATCGATTGAGGAACTCACCCTTACAATTATTTTTCAGGTAACGAGCAGTGATTGAGTAGAAGCTAATGCTTGGAGTCTAGTGTAGTCTCCTTAGTGGGTCATGCTCTGATAGATGTAACATCGGGATGGGATGTTTTGAATATTTTATTGATTGGTTGTGAACCATTTTACATGTAATATGATACATGTTTTGAATGATCGATTTGATCTCTATCCGCTGCGTAATATGCAATACCTTATGTTTTGAATTAAATAATGAGCATGACTAAATATTATGGTGATTGGTGTGAAATAATTGTGTGACACCCTTGATTGCATGTTTACTCTGATTTACCTTTGTGATTTTAATTAAACATTTGGGGTATTTTAGAAGGGTGTTACATTAGTGGTATCAGAGCATAGTCGGTCAAGTCGAGTCGTAATTATTCTGTTTCCCCTGTACGGGATAGGTGTTGTGTAACCCTATCAGTACTTATTGTTTTAGCTTGTTGGGTTTTCAGAATAGAGATGGCTGGAAGAGGTAGAGATGATGCTGCAATTGCTGAGGCTCTGGGTATGCTGGCTGGAGTACTTGGAGGAAATTCGAATGTTGTGGGAATGGGAGCTGCTCGTCAACTGAGTGAGTTCCAGAAGAACAATCCTCCAATGTTCAAGGGAGCATACGATCCAGATGGCGCTTAGAAGTGGTTGAAGGAGATCGAGAGAATCTTCCGAGTGACTGAGTGTGCCGATAACCAGAAGGTCAGGTTCGGTACACATATGCTGTCAGAAGAGGCTGATGATTGGTGGGTTGCTACCCGCACTGAGTTGGAAACCGCTGGGAGTGCTGAGATCACTTGGGCTGTGTTCAGAGAGAGATTCCTGAGGAAGTACTTTCCAAAGGATGTCAGAGGAAAGAAAGAGATAGAGTTCTTAGAATTGAAGCAGGGTAACAAGTCTGTTAATGAGTATGCTGCTAAGTTCACAGAGCTGTCAAAGTATTACACTCCCTATAATGAGGCTGCTGGAGAATTTTCGAAATGTGTGAAGTTTGAGAACGGGTTACGTCCTGAGATCAAGCAGGCTTTTGGGTATCAGCGGATTAGAGTGTTTTCTGATTTGGTGGACTGTTGCAGGATTTTTGAACAGGATACCAAGGCCAGAGCGGAAAGCTATCAGCAGAGGGTTGATAGGAGAGGCAAGAATCAGAATGATCGTGGGAAACCGTATGCAGCTGACTAAGGTTTCCAGAGACAGAGTGGGATGAAGATGCCTAGTGGGGGAGACTCTAGTGCTCCTGCTAAGTGTTACAGATGTGGTCAGGCGGGACATCGTTTCCACGAGTGTACCAGTGCTGAGAAGAAGTGTTTCAAGTGTGGAAAAGGTGGTCATTTGGCTGCAGAGTGCCGGTTGAAGACTCTGACTTGTTTCAACTGTGGAGAGGTGGGTCATATTAGCCCACAGTGTCCTAAGCCGAAGAAAGAGAACCAGTCGGGAGGCAAGGTCTTTGCTTTATCGGGTTCTGAGACTTCTGCAGATGATCGTTTGATCCGAGGTACGTGTTATATTAATGGCTTTCCTCTTGTAGCTATTATTGACACCGGTGCTACTCATTCCTTTATATCCTTGGATTGTGCTGTGAAACTTAAGTTAGAGATATCTGAGATGCATGGAAGTATGGTGATTGATACTCCTGCGAAGGGTTCAGTGACTACTACTTCAGTTTGTTTAAATTGTCCTTTGAGTATTTTTGGTAGAGACTTTGGGATGGACCTTGTGTGTCTTCCACTAGTGCAGATTGATGTTATTCTGGGTATGAACTGGTTGGTGCTTAACCGAGTTTATATCAACTGTTTTGATAAGACTGTGATTTTTCCTGAGATTGAAGAAGGAAAGAGTTTGTTTCTATCAGCAAAGCAGGTGAATGAGGCAGTAGCAGATGGGGCAGAGTTGTTTATGCTGTTAGCGACTTTGGAGGCTAAAGATAAACTGGCGATTTGCGATCTAGCCGTGGTGTGTGATTTTCCTGATGTGTTTCCTGAAGAAGTGAATGAATTACCGCCAGAGCGGGAAGTTGAGTTCTCGATTGATTTGGTACCTGGTACTAGACCGATATCGATGGCTCCGTACCGTATGTCTGCTGTTGAGTTAGCTGAATTGAAGAGTCAGCTGGAAGATCTGTTGGATAAGAAATTTATTCGTCCGAGTGTGTCACCGTGGGGTGCACCAGTGTTATTGGTTAAGAAGAAAGAAGGTACTATGAGGCTGTGTGTGGACTACAGGCAACTGAATAAAGTAACGATCAAGAACCGGTATCCTTTGCCGAGGATTGACGGTTTGATGGATCAGTTGGTTGGTGCAAGTGTGTTCAGCAAAATAGATTTGAGATCTGGGTATCATCAGATACGTGTGAAAACTGAGGATATTCAGAAGACTGCTTTTAGAACAAGGTATGGACATTATGAGTATTCTGTAATGCCTTTTGGTGTGACTAATGCGCCTGGAGTATTCATGAAGTATATGAATAGGATTTTCCATCCGTACCTAGACCAGTTTGTTGTGGTGTTTATTGATGACATTTTGGTGTATTCGAAATCTGAAGAAGAGCATGCTGAGCATTTGAGACTGGTTTTAGAAGTTCTACGAGAAAAGAAGTTATTTGCTAAACTATCTAAGTGTGAATTTTGGTTAGAGGAGGTTAGTTTTCTTGGTCATGTGATTTCAAGAGGTGGTGTTGCTGTTGATCCTTCTAAGATAGAAGCGGTATCTAAGTGGGAAGCTCCGAAGTCAGTTTCTGAGATAAGGAGTTTTCTTGGACTTGCAGGTTATTATAGGAAATTCATTGAGGGATTTTCTAAGTTAGCGTTACCGTTGACGATGTTGACTAGAAAGGGGCAAGCATTTGTTTGGGACTCAAAATGTGAAGAAGGTTTCCAAGAGTTAAAGAAGAGGTTAACTACTGCTCCTATTCTGATATTACCGAGTTCGTCGGAATCATTTGAGGTTTACTGTGATGCTTCATTGTTGGGTTTGGGTGGTGTGTTGATGCAGAATAAGCAGGTTATAGCTTATGCTTCGAGACAATTGAGGATTCATGAAAGGAACTACCCGACACACGATTTAGAGTTGGCAGCTGTGGTATTTGTTCTGAAGTTATGGAGGCATTACTTGTACGGGTCAAGATTTGAGGTTTTTAGTGACCATAAGAGTTTAAAGTATTTGTTTGATCAGAAAGAGCTGAATATGAGACAGAGGAGATGGTTAGAGTTTCTGAAGGATTATGACTTTGGTTTGAATTACCATCCGGGTAAAGCAAACGTAGTGGCTGATGCATTGAGTCGGAAATCATTGCATATGTCTATGTTAATGGTTAAAGAATTGGATTTAATTGAGCAGTTTAGAGACTTGAGTTTGGTGTGTGAGAGTACTGACAATAGTGTTAAATTGGGAATGTTGAAGTTAACGAGTGGTATTCTGGATGAGATTAGAGAGGGTCAGAAATCCGATGTGTTTTTGGTTGATAAGTTGACTTTAGTGAATCAAGGTCAAGGTGGTGAATTCAGAGTTGATGAGAATGGTGTTTTGAGATTTGGTAATCGGGTGTGTATTCCGGATGTTATCGAACTTAAGAAGAGTATTCTTGAGGAAGGAGATCGTAGTGGCCTGAGTATTCATCCTGGAGCTACGAAGATGTATCATGATTTGAAAAAGTTATTTTGGTGGCCGGGAATGAAAAGAGAAATTGCGAGTTTTGTTTATTCCTGTTTGACTTGTCAGAAGTCAAAGATTGAGCATCAGAAGCCGTCTGGGCTAATGCAACCGTTGACTATTCCAGAGTGGAAGTGGGATAGTATCAGTATGGATTTTGTGTCTGGTTTTCCGAGGACAAATAAGAATTGTGAAGCTATTTGGGTGATTGTTGACAGATTGACGAAATCGGCTCATTTCATTCCGATCAGAATGGATTATCCGTTAGAGAGATTAGTTGAGTTGTATATTGAGAAGATTGTAAGTTTGCATGGTATTCCGTCGAGTATTGTTTCGGACAGAGATCCTAGATTTGCATCGAAGTTCTGGGAAGGTTTGCAAAGGGCTTTGGGAACTAAGCTGAGATTGAGTTCTGCATATCATCCGCAGACTGATGGTCAGACTGAGAGGACGATTCAGTCATTAGAGGATCTTTTGAGAGCTTGTGTTTTGGAAAAGGGAGGTGCTTGGGATTGTTATTTACCTTTGATTGAGTTTACCTACAACAATAGTTTTCATTCGAGCATTGGTATGGCACCGTTTGAAGCTTTGTATGGTAGGAGATGTCGGACACCTTTATGTTGGTATGAGTCCGGTGAGAGTGCTGTGGTTGGACCGGAGATTGTTCAACAGACTACGGAAAAGATTAAGATGATTCAGGAGAAGATGAGAATTGCTCAGAGTCGTCAGAAGAGTTATCATGACAAGAGGAGGAAGTCACTTGAGTTCCAAGAGGGAGATCATATGTTTCTTCGTGTTACTTCGATAATTGGGGTTGGTCGAGCTTTGAAGTCGAGGAAGTTGACACCTCGATTTATTGGTCCTTATCAGATTTTGGAGAGGATAGGGGAGGTAGCCTATCTATCGCTTTACCGCCGTCGCTTGCGAATTTGCATGAGGTTTTTCATGTGTCTCAGTTGAGGAGGTACATTCATGATCCGTCGCATGTAGTCCAAGTAGATGATGTACAGGTGAGAGATAACCTGACTGTTGAAACATCACCTATGAGGATCGAGGATCGAGAGTTGAAGCAGTTGCGGGGTAAAGAGATTGCCTTGGTGAAGGTAGCTTGGGGAGGACCAGCAGGTGGCAATGTGACTTGGGAACTTGAGAGTCAGATGAAGGAGTCTTATCCGGAGTTATTCGCTTGAGGTATGTTTTCGAGGACGAAAACTCTTTTAGTGGGGGAGAGTTGTAACACCCCGATTTAAAAATAAGATAATTATTTAATTTAAGTTAATATTATATTTATTAATTTAATTAAATAATTGGAATTATTGGATTATTATTATTATTTTGGAATAATAATTATTGGAAAATATATAAGTGTGAAGTAAGGAAAAAGAATCCCATTTTGTAAAAAGAGTTTTTACGTGAAACAGAGAAGCGGCTGAAAAGTGGAAAGTGGAGAAAGGGCAAAGAGGAAAAGGGCAAAGGTTGGAGAAGAGAAAGCTTGAAGCTCAAAGATTTGCCGGATTAATCAGGTAAGGGGGGTTTATCGTCGTTTAATGGGTATTATGGGTTAGCATGTAATGGGTAGTGATAAGCCGTTGAATTGACCCTAATTGGGATTTGGAATGCTGAGGAATTGTAATGAATAAGTTGTGTGAAAACTGTAATTGAATCGATAATGGTGTGTGTCGTAATTTGCTGGACGTGTAGCTTTTTACGGAATTGGAATCGGAGGTCCGGAAGCCCTCCAACGGCGGAAAATGCGGAGAATTCTGCATTCTGCTTTGTGTTAGCGCAGGAACAGCTTTCTGTCTTGCGTTAACCGGTTAACCCAGGGCGTTAACCGGTTAACACTGTTATAAATTGTGAAAAACTGCTGTTTTGTCTGCGTTAACCGGTTAACCCAGGGCGTTAACCGATTAACACTGTTAAGTTTTGGGCAGGAAGCGTGTTTGTGCTGCGTTAACCGGTTAACCCAGAGCGTTAACCGGTTAACACTGTTGCAGAGTGGAAAAATTGTTAATTAAAATGTTGTGTGCCTAATTGATGGTTGCCTATGTCGGTGTGTGATATAGTAGGGATTATTTCCCGCTGTTTTGAGCAGTATAGGTATTAGTAGAGTGTGCTAATACTGTGTTTAATTATTTGACATGATATGATGTGTTGATACATGTGTTGATAATGTATGATGGTATGCATAATGTTGTGAATGTGTATGTTATGCATATGTTGCGAATGGACTGTTTTATGGCTTAGAGAGTGAGCATCGGTCCATTGTGGATTATTGTTGATGATGTTGCATTGCTAGGTGAATTAGCATGCATATTGTGGCCTTTATGGTGGTAGCTAATTCCCATGGTGAGGAATTAGTGATGTTAGTCATTTGGACTGTTTTTGATGTTTGCATGCTAGGTAAATTAGCGTGCATAGCATGGCCCTTGGGGTGGTAGCTAATTCCCATGGTGAGGAATTAGTGATGTGAGTCACTAGGTCTCAAATGAGTGGGACTGGTGAGCTTGGTAGCCGTACCTGGATTTGGTCGGTGAAGTTGAACTATATGTTCACGAATAGTCGGTACCGCATGCATGGAGTCTCATTGCATAATATATGTGTAGTGTATAATATGAATGGGTGTATTCCAATGTTATACGTGTGTTGTGTTGGCATTGAGCATGAGTATGAATTGTGTTGATATTGAGTATGATATTTGAGTTGATGTGCCGTTACTGAATGTGTGATATGATTAGGGTGATTAATGTGTTAAATTACTTAACATGACATTATATTCTATAATGCTTATTATATCGATTGAGGAACTCACCCTTACAATTATTTTTCAGGTAACGAGCAGTGATTGAGTAGAAGCTAATGCTTGGAGTCTAGTGTAGTCTCCTTAGTGGGTCATGCTCTGATAGATGTAACATCGGGATGGGATGTTTTGAATATTTTATTGATTGGTTGTGAACCATTTTACATGTAATATGATACATGTTTTGAATGATCGATTTGATCTCTATCCGCTGCGTAATATGCAATACCTTATGTTTTGAATTAAATAATGAGCATGACTAAATATTATGGTGATTGGTGTGAAATAATTGTGTGACACCCTTGATTGCATGTTTACTCTGATTTACCTTTGTGATTTTAATTAAACATTTGGGGTATTTTAGAAGGGTGTTACACCTAAGGCCTAGGTTTCTAGTTTGAAAATAATATCAAAGTTTTGAAAATGATTTTTGGCTTGGGTTAGAGTGAGGAGAAGAATAGAAGGGCTAGTCCTAAAGCATACAAAGATAAGAGAGAAGATAAAACCCTTGGAGTTCCTTTTCTTGGAATCATATAGATGATTCAAGATGCTCATTTCCTTTGGACTTAGCAAACACACAAGCAATCAAACAAATTAGATTGAAGCTCCTAGGATCTCCATTTGGCTTGTCTCTCTTAACTTGGCTATTCATGACAATGATCCTTTTTATTATCTCAATATGGAATCTCTATCACACAAGAGAAAACATCAAAAAGTTCACAACACAATAAGAGGAATGGACAAAGAATAAGTTTTGGAAAGGAAGTCCTTTGAAGTCAACTTTGAAATTTAGCATTCTAAAGGCATGAGGCCTAGTTGCTCTTCAACAAATTTAGCATTCTAAAGGCATGAGGCCTAGTTGCTCTTGAACTCCTTTAAGCATAGGTATGTCCTAATTCTAAGTCCTTTCTCCTTTTTTGCATTGGGTTCACACAAAACAAAGACAAAACAATCACAAGACAACAATATATTTATATACAATAATGAGCTCAAATGAACAAAAGGAAAATGACATAAACATAAAATATGTGCTCAAGTGAGCAAAATAAAAAGCAATATGAATAAATGAGCAAGAAATAAATTGCATTAAAGTAAAGGGCAAGAAATTAAATTCTCAAATTAAAGTTAGTAATTAGTATGGTTATGTTAGTTTGTCATAAGACAATGTAGCGCTATGTTAAACAATCGTAAGTGGACTAATGTAGTAGTCACACCTATCTGAGGCCGGTCAATAAAACTATATGCAAATAAACACAAGTTAGAGATCATGACTAGTAAGCCAAGCTCCACAAACTTGCCATGCCAAAACAAAAGGGGAAGGGCCTTGTATGGGCTTTAGGTTTTTTGCTTGACCAAGAAGCAACCTATCTTGGACACAAGACAACTCACTTGATCTTGGATCAAGTTGAGTTTGGTTTGGATCAAAGAAGGTTAAACCTCTCATTTGTCAAGATCAACCATAAGACATTAACTCATTGGCCAAATTATGAAAAAGAAAGGGATGAAGATGAAATGGATGGAAAGAGAATTCAAGTATCAAACTCAATTGGTCAAAAGTGAACCAAATCATCATCAATCAATGCTAAACAAAAAAGAAATGAAGGTTACAAGTCAACAAGTCAATCATATTTTTTTGGTATTTTTTGAATTAAAAATAAATGCAAAATAAAATGAACAAAATATGGTCAAACCTCAAATTCAATTCAAATCAACTTCAATAAGTCCAATTAAATTCTCATAGGTCTAACATGGTCAAACAAACTTTGACAAATTTTTTCAACAATTTTTGAAATCAGAAACTATTTTAAAACCATTAAAAACAATGAAAAATAACACAATATGAATTAAAATCTCAAATCAAATAAGAAATTGATGAGACTATTTTTCATTGACTTATCATGATCCATAGGTGTTAGGAAAATATTTTTGGATTTTTCAAATATCAAAAAGTATTTTAAAATGAATTAAAACTATTAAAAACCAAATAATTCACAAAAAATAATAAATGAAGTCACAACAATAATTAAAAATCTAAATATGAAAATAGATTTTTCAAGAAATTTTTTGGCACTGGTCTCATATTTTTGTGACTTCAAATAAAATATTTATGAATTTTTGAAAATAAAAGGAATTAACTGAAATTAAAAGAAAATAAGGAAAATAGGAAAATCCAGCGCCATCAGATCAATTCATTAATTGACGTGACATAGATCTCATGGCTCAGAGGCGCGGATACATGATGTGCCCTGGTCAAACGCGTAACACAAAGATTTAAAAGGAGTAAACGCATGGAACAGCCAAGATTAAAATGTTTCAGCATGATCCAAAGGCTGGGAGGCTACCACGTGGGGATGGTGGTGGAAACCACCATCTTCTCCGTCGATCCAACAAGATCAGGCCACCACGCGCAGGAAATTAAATTGTAATGAAAATAAAAAAAAAGAGGATATCAAAATGAAGCTGAAGTGATGTACATCACCACTGTAACCATGGATCATCCTCACAGTTCCTATTTAGAGAGATGTGAGCTTGAAGATCATGGTGCATGAACTGAAATGGCACGATTTGCAAAATTAAGACCACGACTGGCCTGCCTCATGCATGAGGACTTCAGAAAACAACACAAACCAAAGAAAATCACATTGTATTGCAAGATATAAATAAAAAAAGTTTGAGGTTCTACCTCTGAAATGAAGCTTCAAACAACACGAATCCTTCAAGCTCTTGATCTACTTTTGCTCTGGAAGTGTGATGGTGATGATAGGTTAAGGAATTGAGCTTTGAAAATCAACTAATGATGTTGAATTTCAAGCTTGAAAGAGAAAGAGAAAACTGAAAATTCCTTTAGTGAGGGTTGGGATTTCAATTCAACAGCAATTCAGATCTCCACTTGGTTGCCAATTGAAGCTCAAGGCACCTCTATTTATAGCTGGATGTGGCTGATTCCCATGTTTCTTTCATGTTCATGGCCATTTGAATTTTGGTGCATGGGCCTGTACAGGCACGTGCAAAGCCCAAAGGTGGATGCAAAAGTTTACTGAGATCATGAGAACACCATTTGGTCGTGTGCATTGGACTGAAACAACTTGCATTTCAAGTTTTCACCATAAAATATCCAAATGAACATGAAGAAAGAGCTCTTCGAAACTCACACATGGAAAGTCCAAAAAATTAATGTGAGTAATGGTTAGAAAGCCCTTGAAATAAGGAACAAAACTCATGTTGGGAAAAAATTCATTTGGAGTTTGGAATTTAATGAAAACTAGCTGTGAAAGTTTGGGTACAAAACATGTTTAAGTCACCTTTAATTTTTTTTACCAAAAGTAAGCCTCTTCAAGCCCTTCTGTTTCAATGATGCAAGATTCAATTGGAAAAACCTCCAAGATCAAAGTTGTATATATTTTCAAGATGATCAATTTAGACTCAAATTTTGCATCATTTGGATTTTTCATGAGAAATTTATGACCACTTGAAGTTGGACATTTTTCAAATTCAATGACTTAGGTCCAAAGTGACCTATAATATTTTGTATTATCACATGTGTTTATTTTAGGATTATGAAGTTTTGTCAAACATAACATTTGAAGTATACATATTAATATTTTCAATGAATTTTGTCTCACCTCAAAATCATAAAAATTAAGGAAGTTAGGTCTTTGGGAAGTTGACCCAAAATTAGGGTTTCAGTCAAAATGACCTATAATGTTTTGAAATGAATGATGACCTTCGAAGTTTCAAATGGATTTTTTATGAACATGAAAGTTGTTCATATGGTTCTTAAGAACATGTTTTCTCTTGGGATAATCATCATTTGACAAACACATTAAAAGTTGTGTCTCAGGGATCCTCAGTTTAGTCAGATGACTTGACTGGTCAACTTTTCAAAGCCAAACTTCAAATCTTGATGAATGAATGATTGAAGATTCTCAAATAGGCTAATATATGCATAAAGTAATGAATGAAAGAACTTACCTTGATTAAATTTGATCATAGGTTGAGGTTGCTTCATGAGCAAGGCACAGTCAAAGCATAGTTGAATTAGGGTTTCCTTGGGAAACAAACCTCAAGCCCTTTGGGTTATCTTGATAAAATTGGAAAATTGAGACACTTGGGAGACATATATGATGATTAGTAACTTGGTGGACCATTGTCATGCTTGTTCTCATCTTCATCTAGCCATTTCATTGAGCTTAGGAGCCTCCTAGGAGTATGGGAGCACATGATCACTTGAGCTTCAAAACAAAAAGAGTTAGTGACATATTTTTGTGCTTTTGGTTAGTAATCAAAATAAGAAAGTAAATAATATACAATACAAGCATGATTGGTGGTCTCAAACCACGCACACCAGTCCCAAACCAAGGATTAAGGAGCCAAACATGCTATGATCCTTGAGGCAATGCACTGAGCAATGATATGATGCCATGAGGGATCTTAGGTTCAAAATTAGGGTCTTAGAGATGCCCCTATTTAAGGTCATTCTAGCCGGAGATATGAAGGTTAAAATCTTTGTCTCGACGAGGTAGAATAGGCTTAAATAATAACAAAGAGACGAATTTTGGTCCCTAAGAGACCTCATGATGCAAATGTATGTATGCAAAAATAAAATCTTCATGGTGAATAATTGCCGCGAAGGAAAAGAAATCAGGAGAAGCTGAAGAATCCATAGGAGTAACACACTCACTAAGGAGACAAAGACTTTGGGGGGAAATAAGGTAAAAATGCGTGAGCGGGTCACGACTGGAAAACTTATTGGGAGACACGAAGGGATTCCTTGAAAATAAATCGATGGAAAGACTCGAGCTGACGCAAAGATGCATGTATTGGGGAATATGCCAATACAACAAAACTATCCACAAAGGATACTTCGGATAAGAATCCGGACTCAGACGGGAATGTCCACAAAGGACTCAGCTGAGGAAGCTACGCCGAGATATTACCGGTTATTGGGTAATAAACTCGAAGAGAGACATGTCATCAAAACACCGATTACTGGGTGAGAGAACAACATGCTCAGGGAGAGAGAATATCTAAGACCGGTATAAGGGTGAGAGATATCAGTCATCCAAAGCATCGGAGGAGGACCTAAAAGGCACATCTCAACTCAGGAAAATCTGACTCCACAGGGGACAAAAAGTCATAATAGGGAGCAGAAGGAAGGAACACCAGAGATACCGGTTACTGGGCATATAATAGGTGACTAACCAGGCATGAATTGGGAATAAATCCAAAACACTCATCATCCGAAAGGAGGGCTCGAAATTCAAACTCGACTTACAAGATGGACATTCGATTTCACAAAGAAATGCAAATCTCACTCAACTAGGGAAGAAAAAGACTTCAACTGAAGAGCGCATGAGATGTATTATCTATTACCGTCATAACGTAGATAACATACTGGCATGGAAGACTATCCACAACCGGTTACTGGGTTAATAAAGGATAAATCGACCGAAAAGAAAGGACATCGGGATACCAGTTACTGGGTATAAAATGATGACCAATTAGAAGGAGAAACAATCATTACCAATCAAGGGTAAATAAAAGATGACTTGCAAGAGATAAATTGCCTGACAAAAGCAAATATCCAAGAGATATATCACCAGTTATTGGGTGGTATACTCAAAACGAAGGAATATCAATACCGGTTACTGGGTAAAGATAACCAACAAAGAGGGGATTACATCTACCAGTTACTGGGTAGAAAACCACAGAAATAGGACTTACAACTACCGATTACTGGGTAGAATGCCACAAAATCCACTGGGGAAAGGATGAACAATTACCGGTTACTGAGCAATTGGACAACTAAACCTCAGGGAACTGCATGGGATAACAAGAAAAGAGTCAATCTAGGAACAAACTAGAAAGACACAATCAAACAAGACTCAACCCGATGAGGATATAACTCAGGGGAGTAATTCCATCCCAATACACAACTAGGGAGGAAACTGAAACAATAATCATCCACGAGGAGAAAACTCAGTGGGGAAGAATGGAAGAGAAGATATATACTTTCTGCCTATGAGCGGACTCTATATGGAGAGATCAGACACAAAGCATCTGCTCGGGGAAGAACATTTTACCAATAGCAGGGGATAACAAGCAAAGATATATGGCAAAGAATGCAAACATGAATATCTGAATGCTATGATTATGCGTATATGTGCATGATTTGTGTATGATTAATACTGACAGACAGACATATCTAACACAAACAGGCTCACGAGCCTCGAACAGATATCCGGCACAACATCTCAGCCAAAAGGTCAAGGCCTACAAGAGAAATCAGCTCTGGTGAGGATGCATCAAGTATCGAAAGACATCAATCACCGTTGGGGATAGGCGAAGTCACAACTGCCAACTGTCAGGGACTTCTCATCAGTTCAGGAATAAGTATCTGAATATCAATAAGATCTTCCGTAGGAGAAACTCTACTGGGGGGAACTAACGCCAAACAGATACCCATTAAACAATTTCTTCTAACTGCTGGAGAGATATCTCTGCTAAAGGGAGAAAGAACAATTTGCTCCGTTGGGGAAGGAAACACCACATCTTCCTTAACATCTCTCAATACTTAGAAGAAATCTTCAAACACGGAGGGGATACAAATTATCAAACTCCGGCCAGGCAATCCTGCAGGGGATAAGCTGTATGCAACCCTCAAAGGAACTGCCTTGGCAATGAATCCTTTGTCAACACGAGTTATATTGGGGATGAAAAGGGAAACAAACCCTTCACCAACTACTCTAAACCACTTCCTGCTGAGGAGACAGCTTGAAAGCTGATGAAGAGGACATAAACATGCCAGAATGTGAACAAATTCTTACCCTTTTGGAAATCGTACTATCTTTGGGAGAGCACTGAAGACGTTTCGACTATCCTTTCAGTCATTGTGGATATTCATTTTGTTTAAAACAGTTTATAAAACTTTATTCGTTTAAAACAATGATATTTATCAATTTAAACATGCAAACATTTGTTAAACAGAAACAAGTAAGAGTGCCAAGAATTGGATAAAGGCTCAAATTTATTTAATAGAATGGTAGTCCGCAAATGGAGAGACTCCATGGATCTTTACAAATTTGAAATTGGTGATATATATTGGAAAAAGGGCTACATTGAATATAATGACCATTTCTCCACCAACTCTGAATCCAATGTATTTGAAGCTTCTGTTGACGATGACTGAGCGAGCATCTTTGACAAAAGACAGCTATAGAACAAAGTCTTGTCAGGATGCAGTTACTTGTCAAATCCCTAATTTTTGCCTAGATTGCCCCAGGGTGAGGTACTCAATCTAGCGGGATATATATATTCATTTTTCATGTCTCTAACTTTTGCCTAGACCGCCCTTTCGGGTTTTCAATCCACCGAGACGCTCATTTTTGCCTAAGTCGCCCTTTCGGGTTTTCAACTTAGCGAGCTATTTTGTTTTTATTTTTAGGCGAAGTATTTCTTGACTGCATCTGAGTTCACAGGACGAGTGAAATCCTCTCCATCCTTAGTTGTAAGCAACAAAGCACCACCTCAAAAGGCCCTCTTAACAACATATGAACCTTCATAGTTTGGAGTCGACTTGCCCTTGGAATCAGGCGCGAAAGACAAGACTTTCTTGAGCACGAGGTCACCTTCTCGGAACACACGAGGCTTGACCTTCTTATCAAAGGCTTTCTTCATCCTATGCTGATATAACTGACCATGGCACATGGCAGTTAATCTCTTCTCTTCAATCAAGTTCAATTGGTCAAAACGACTCTGGACCCATTCAGCCTCAATCAACTTGGCTTCCATCAAGACTCTCATTGATGGGATTTCGACCTCCGCGGGGAGCACAACCTCCATGCCATATACAAGAGAGAAAGGGGTTGTCCATGTTGAAGTGCGAACAGATGTATGATAACCATGTAAAGAAAATGGCAGCATCTCATGCCAATCTTTGTACGTAACAACCATCTTCTGGATAATCTTCTTGATGTTCTTGTTAGCAGCTTCAACAGCCTCATTCATCTTGGGTCTATAGGGAGAAGAATTATGATGTGCAATCTTGAACTCGCTACACAGCTCTTTCATCATCTTGTTGTTCAAGCTAGATCCATTATCAGTAATGATCTTGTCTGGCACACCATATCGGCATATGAGTTGGTTCTTGATAAACTTCACAACCACCTGTCTGGTTACATTTGCATATGATGCCGCTTCAACCCACTTGGTGAAGTAATCAATATCTACGAGAATAAAATGGTGACCGTTCGACGCCTTAGGCTCTATCATGCCAATCATGTCAATTCCCCACATGGAGAAAGGCCATGGTGAGGAAATAACATTCAGAAGTGTCGGGGGAATATGAATCGTATCCGCATAGATCTTACACTTGTGGCATCTCTTCACATATTTGCAGCAGTCAGACTCCATTGTCAGCCAATAGTAGTCTGCTCTCAACATCTTCTTTGCCATAGAATGTCCATTGGAATGAGTTCCAAATGAACCCTCATGGACTTCAGTCATCAACAGGTCTACTTCGTGTCTATCCACGCATCTGAGCAAAACCATGTCAAAATTCCTCTTGTAAAGCACATCACCATTAAGGTAGAAACTGCAAGATAATCTTCCTCAAAGTCTTCTTATCTTTAGCAGATGCCCCAGGTGGGTAAGTCTAACTTTGGAGAAAGCATTTGATATCATAATACCACGGCTTATCATATTTCACTTCTTCAACTGTAAACACATGAGCTGGTCTGTCCAAGCGCATTACGGATATTGGGGACTTCATTCTAATATTTCACTACAATCATTGAAGCAAGCGTAGCAAGAGCATCCACCATCCGATTCTCGTCTCGAGGAATATGATGGAAATCAACCTCAGTAAAGAAAGTTGAAATCCTCCTTGCATAATCTCTATATGGGATGAGGCCAGGCTGATTTGTCTCCCATTCACCTTTAATCTGATTAACAACAAGGGCCGAATCACCATAAACATCAAGATGCTTGATCCTACGATCAATACATTCTTCCAAACCCATAATACAAGCCTCATACTCTGCCATATTATTCGTGCATTTGAAAGTTAGCCTTGCCGTGAAAGGAAAATGTGTGCCTTGAGGAGTAATAATCATTGCCCCAATACCATTTCCATACTGATTAACAGCGCCATTGAACACCATACCCCATCGGGAACCAGACTCTTGTCCTTCATCGAGTGTAGGCTCATCACAATCTTTCATCTTCAAATACAGAATCTCTTCATCAGGGAAGTCATACTACACAAACTGATAATCTTCAATTGGTTGATGTGCCAAATGGTCAGCCAGGATAGTACCTTTAATAGCATTTTGAGCTCGATACTCAATATCATACTCAGATAACAACATCTGCCAACGGGCAATCCTCCTAGTTAAAGCAGGCTTCTCAAAGATATACTTGATTGGATTCATTTTGGATATCAATCAAGTTGTATGATTCAACATATACTGGCGTAAACATTTAGCAGCCCAAGCCAAAGCACAACATGTCTTCTCAAGCATTGAGTACTGAGACTCATAGTCAGTGAACTTCTTACTCAAGTAGTATATGGCATACTCTTTCTTCCCTGATTCATCTTGCTGACCCAATACACATCCCATGGAGTCATCAAGCACAATAAAATACATAATCAATGGTCTCCCTTCAACAAGCAGAGACAATAAAATCGAAGGCTCAGACAAATACTCTTTGATACTGTCAAAGGCGTTTTGGCAATCCTCGGTCCAATCATGACGCTGATCTTTCCGAAGGAGCTTCAATATAGGCGCGCATGTGGCAGTCATGTGGGATATAAATCTCGAAATATAATTCAAGCGTCCAAGAAAACCTCGGACTTGCTTCTCAGTTTTGGGCGCATGCATCTCTTGTATTGCTTTGACCTTGGCAGGATCAACTTCAATACCTCTTTCGCTGACAATAAAACCCGATAGCTTGCCGGAACGGACTCCAAATGTACACTTGTTTGGATTCAGGCGGAGTTTGTACTTCCTCAAATGCTGGAAAAGCTTCAACAAGTGTTCTACATGTTCAACTTCCGTTTTCGACTTCACAATCATATCATCAACATACACCTCAATCTCCTTGTGCATCATATCATGAAACAAGGTAGTCATAGCACGTTGATACGTGGCTCCGGCGTTCTTCAAACCGAAGGGTATCACTCGATAACAGAATGTTCCCCGAGGTATGATGAATGTTGTCTTCTCCATATCCTCGGGTGCCATTTTAATCTGATTATAACCGGAAAATCCGTCCATAAATGAGAAGACGTTGAATTTAGCTGCATTGTTTACCAACATATCAATGTGTGGTAGGGGAAAATCATCTTTTGGACTAGCTTTATTCAAGTCACGGTAATCCACACACATTCGGACTTTTCCATCTTTCTTAGGCACATACACAATATTGGCCACCCATTGAGGATATGTAGAAGTCACCAGAAACCCCGCATCAATTTGCTTTTGCACTTCTTCTTTAATCTTCACTGCCATATCGGGATGAGTTCTTCTGAGCTTCTGCTTCACAGGAACACACTCAGGCTTCAACGACAAGAAATGTTGCACAATATCAGTATCTAGACCAGGCATGTCTTTATACGACCAGGAAAAGACGTCGACATATTCTCGTAGTAACTCAATCAACCCCTTCTTAACAGACTCTTCAAGGAGTGCCCCAATCTTCACATCATGAATGCAGTCTTCAAACCCCAAGTTGATTGTTTCCAGATTCTCGAGATGTGGTTGAATGATCTTTTCCTCGTGCTCAAGCAAACGGGTGATCTCATCAGAAATCTCTTCAACATCATCTTCTTCTGCCTCAAATATAGGGAATTCAAAGTTGGGAGATGGTGTCGGATCATTATGTTCAATGGGTTTGATTAACCTGCATAATGATTTTGAGTATAAAAGAGATTTCAGAATTCAAACAAGGCAAATCATTATGCAGATGAAAAAGATTGATTTTATTCTCTTTTTTAGGGTTTTATGGTGATCACCAATTTCATGCAAAAAGTAAAAATTGAAAAATAATTTGAAAAACAAACATTTAACATGCGATTATTGAATGAATATCATTGTATTAATCAAATTATGCCAACAATGTTTTCACTTCTCCTTTTGGCATGGGAGAAGGGTTTTAAAACAAAATAAACATATTACGTTGACTTATGGATAACTGTTGGAACATCAACAACGACCCAATTATTGTAGATCCCTCCAGGTATGACAAAGTTGCTAAGGTCTTCCTCTTCATCATCTTCAACGATGGCAGCAGCTTCCTGATCTTCAATAGTGTGGATAAAACCTCCACTATGGAACAACCTACGATCATTGGAAACACCGAAAGAATACCCTATGCCAGCTCGGGATTTATTATCTTCAAACTTGATCATTTTCCCCAACCCAGTAGTTGCACCATGCTCAATGGCCAACTTTGCATCGTTGTAGGAGACAAATGAAGAAAGTCATTTCCTTGAAGGCTCAGCAATAGTCAAGGCTTGGAACGGAGTCCCAACCTCATCCTCAGCATCAATATAGGAAAAGGAAGATAAATGACTGACCAAGAGAGCCTTCTTTCCCCCTATCACCACCAACTTCTTATTCTTTACAAACTTCAATTTTTGGTGTAGGGTGGATGTCATGGCGCCTGCCTCGTGAATCCATGGTCTGCCAAGCAAACAGTTGTAAGACAGATGAATATCCATGACCTGAAAAGTGATCTGGAAATCACTAGGTCCAATCTTGATTAGGAGTTCTAATTCACCGATCACGGTTTTGCGCGATCCATCAAACGCCTTCACAACCACTCCACTCTGCCTCATGGGAGGCCCCTGGTATGAAAGTTTAGCAAGAGTGGATTTTGGCAACACATTAAGGGATGACCCTGTATCCACCAACACATTGGACAAGGCATCGTCTTTATAATTCATCGATATGTGCAAAGCCAAATTGTGGTCTTTTCCCTCCTCGGGAAGATCAGCATCACAGAAGCTCAAGTTTTTGCAAGCGGTTATATTTGCAACAATGCTATCAAACTGCTCTATGGTGACATCGTGGTCCACGTGTGCCACGTCCAACACCCTCTTCAAAGCTTCGCGGTGTGGCTCGGAATTCATCAACAAAGATAAGGCAAATATCTTTGATGGAGTTTGTAGCAGCTGATCAACAACATTATATTCACTCCTTTTGATGAGTCTCAACATCTCATCACCATCCTCTTTTAAAATGCCAGACTGGCCAACCAGGATAGGAGTGTTATTATTCTTAACAGCAACAGGGTCAACACCCTTCACAACAGGAACATGATTATTTTGAGAAGAAGTCCCCACGGGACCGGCAGGATTAACAACAGTTCTATTCATGATATCTTCATGGGATTTCGGCTGCGCCGAGAAAACACGACCACTACGGGTGACACCACTGACATCTGAAATGCTTACGACAGAAGTTGAGGGCAACGACACCTCCTTTCCATCCTCCAGCATAACAGTGTTATATTGGTAAGGAACAACTTTGTCTGATACATACGGGACATGCCCCGCTGGCTTTATCACAAGAGCTGGCGATACCTTCTTCTTGCTGCCATCATACTTGACGACAACAGGCTCAGGAATTTTAAATACAGGAGTAATTACATCAACTTCATCCTCATTGCGATTCTGAAGTATCTCAATCATTCCCTGATCTATCATCTCTTGGATGTCCTTTCTCACTTGACGGCATCCTCTCTCATTTACAGTGCACACCTGGCACCTATCATGGTCATGCTCGTAGTGGCTGTGTTCACATAACAGCTTGTGCATCTCGACCAAAGACTGCCTTATGTCATTCACATACAGGACTTTGTACTTGCTAGGGCATCCCTGGACCATGTTAACAGCTGCTTTCCCATGCTCGGGCAATGAGTTCTTCTTCATATTCGGACCTACGTCCTCAAAAAACAATATCCCACTTCTCACAAGGTCTTGCACATTGGTCTTCAACGGGTAACAACTCTCCACGTCATGTTCAGGAGCACCGGAATGATATACACAATGAAGCTCGGGCTTATACCACCACTGAGGATTGGTTGGTACATCAGGAGGGTCTCGTGGAGTTATCAGCTTCCTATCAATCAAGGAAGGATAAAGCTCAATATATGTCATCGGAATCGGGTCAAAAGTTACCCTCTTCCTCTCGTAGTTGTTGGTGCTGGTGTTGTTGTTGTTGCGAGGCTGGTAGGCCTGTTGTTGTTGACGATGTTGTTATTGTTGTTGATGATGAACTTCTCTGAAAGTAGGTGCTATATGAGCCACCTGGTGTTGGTTGACGCCGTGACGAACATCCTTCCTCCTTACAGAGGGCCTTCTTTTGATATGAGAGGACACAACATGAGTCTCTCCCTCTTTCTTCCTAGCAAAGCATCCATACTTCTTTGCTAAGGAACCATCATCTCTAGATAAACGCACTTCACGGACCCCTTCTTCTAATCTCATCCCCATATTCACCATTTAGGTGAAGTCTGAGGGAGAACTGGCAATCATTCTTTCATAGTAGAAAGAGCTCAAAGTTTTCAAGAAGATCTTTGTCATCTCCCTCTCTTCTAGGGGTGGCACTATCTGAGCTGCCAATTCTCGCCATCTCTGGGTGTACTCCTTGAAGGTCTCTTTCTCTTTCTGAGATATTTCCCTCAATTGGTCCCTGTCTGGAGCCATATCCATATTATATTTATACTGCTTAACAAAGGCCTCGCCTAGATCGTTAGAAGAGCGGATGCTTGCACTCTCCATCCCCATATACCACCGGAGCGCAGCACCTATCAGGCTATCCTGAAAGTAGTGGATCAGCAGTTGGTCATTATCTGTCTGTGTTGACATCTTGCGAGCATACATCACAAAATGGCTGAGCGGGAACGTATTTCCCTTATACTTCTCAAAGTCAGGCACTTTGAATTTAACAGAGATTTTCACATTGGGCACCAGGCACAACTCAGCAGCACTTTTCCCAAAGAGGTCCTTACCCCTCAAAGTCTTCAGTTCCTTGCGCAACTGAAGGAATTGATCTTTCATTTCATCCATCTTTTCATATACATCCGGGCCCTCAGATGGATCGGAATGATAGATGGTGTCTTCAACACGGGGAAGGGTGTGCATAATGGGAGGTGGCACAGACAAGACCCAGCTAAATGCCGGTAAAGAAGCGAGAGTAGGAGCAAAACCCTCTGGTATGAAATTGGCAGGCATTCCCCAAGGGAACCTGGCTGGCATAGACGGAGCAAAGTGGGCTGTTGCAGCAGGCACAATAGAAGTTGCTATCTCATATATGACAGTCCTCGCGGGAGGAGTTGTAGGAGTTGGCGAAGCTTGGCTCTGGGAAGCCAGAACTAACTCCATCACGGCAGTCAGCCTAGAAATCTCTTCCTTTAGATCCCTGTTCTCTTGTTCTAGATGCTCCATTATCCTCGGATGATGGCTCTGGTATTATATCGGTGCGTCAGCTTGTCTTCAAAATAAATGAAGAGCAAAGAGTTAGACCACTGATCAAGAGCTCAGAACAAAACCTGCTTATGCATATGATGCATGCAATGTTTGTGCATATGATTTGTTTTTATTAGAGGAACTTTGTAGAGATCTATTTGCAAATATTTGAAAATTTTAATCTTTTAAGACATATATGTAATACTCATAGCAATAATATTTGGAAATTTTTTACACCAAAGAAGTAGTACAGTTTTGGTAACCAAATACAATACAATAGAGAAGGAGAATAAACATCCTATGGAGCCCTAGAAACAATCGTCTAAAGCCCTCGAGATCGGAAGATAGGCTGCCCGAAGTCTCTTCACCTCTCTCTCATAAGCTGCTTCCATATCGGCCTTCTCCTTGGCAAGCTGATCATACTTCCTCTTCAAGAACCTTGATGAATGAGGAAGAAGAGAAGTAACTACATCATCAAACTCATCAATAACTTGATGCTCTAGAAACTCTATCACTGCATCCTTATCTTTGAGCTGCTGAAGAAGTTCCTCATGCTCACGAACCCAAGCGCGCGACCAGTCTTCATCTCTCAACTCCTCCACTCCTTGGTTAGGGAGGGTTGAAGGCCCAACCATAACCATATGGGTAGGTCTCGGATAATCGTACCTCATGCGGTACTCAAGAGCTCTTCTTCTCACCCAAGCGGTGTAAGGTTCCAAAGCAATACAATTCTTCGGCCCAAGCTCCTTCCTTTCTTTCCTATGAACTTTGCGCCAGGCGCGGACCATCCTATCCTTCAAGTTCTGGGGATCTTTACCCTCTTGAAATAATAAGCCTTCCAACAAAACGTTGTTAGGTTTATCCTTTAAGGGGAACCCAAGCTGACGGCGAGCCAAAGCAGGGTTGTAGTTAATTCCACCACATGTACCAAGAAGAGGGACATTGGAGAATTCACCACAAGAATCAATAATCTGAACGCCATCATAAACACGATTATACCAAGAGATATCATCATTAGTGAGAGAAATGAGTCTTGCAGACCACCGTAGACATCCCTTGTTCTCCTTGAAGGCAAGCGCCTGAGGCAAGTGCGAAATAAACCACTTGTACAACAGAGGAAGACAACACACAATGGAACCACCACCCTTTGCATTCCTCATATGCAAAGAGAAATAAGTGTCACCCAACAGAGTCAGAACGGGATTAAGAGAAGAGAAAATCCTAATAGCATTCACATCTACAAAATTGTCGATGTTGGGAAATAACACTAGCCCATAGATGAGTAGTAAAAATATGGCTTCAAAAGCTTCCTCACTCATGGCCTTCCCAAACAAAGTAGCTTTGGCAATGAGAAAATCATATGGGAGACCTTGAATTCCGCCTTTGGTAGTCATATGAGCAACAATATCAGATACATCTATATGTAGCACGTCAGCAATCTCTTGAGAAGACATGATCTTCTCCAAACCACTGAATGACAACTGATCAAGAATAGGTATACCCACATGATAGGCATACTCCTCAAGTGTAGGCAAGAGCTGAAAATCCGGAAAAGTGAAGCACCGATACAGAGGATCGTAGAACTGCACCAACACACTCATCAGACCTTCATCCACCTTGGTAGAAAGAATAGACAGAAGCTTCCCATGGCGAGCTTTGAACTCCAAAGGCTCTAATACATAAGATGTCAAACTCCTTAACTCTTTCAAGTCGGGTTGTCTGAAACTGTACTTCTTTGTATTCCTTCTTTGCTTATCCATGTCTGAAAATTTGCAAATAGACCTCTTAAGTTCCTTGAATTTTTTTATTGTTGATGATATGGATGCGAATGAATGCATGAATGCATGGATGCAACAATCACACTCAAAGATCAAGAAAGTCACACCACACAAAGGTCACGGGATGGCTCAAGTCATCATCAATATCAATCATCCATTTTGGTGGATTATGGTTTACACCTTATCAACACCCAAGTTCCATTGATATTGAGGATATACAAGAACGGATCAACCGCGAATCAAGGGTTTGTTGTAAGTCACGAGCATGGAGTCTCGGTTAAGAACCACCCAATGGGAGTTTACTATGGTTAAACTTGACAATCATGTTCTAAAAAGGTCCCCATAGTCATCATCTCATCCTTCAGATATTATCGGATAAAATGACTACTCGTATTCCAAAAATATTTTCAAGAGAGACTCTTATGAGTGTAGTATCGCGTAACAATCGTATCAAATCTTACACTTGAACGACCTTCGCACTACGTCCTAGAATAGGCCAAGATGGGCTAGGTATCTAAGGTCCTTGGCTTCTAAGGTTTATATTGGAAAGAGTAATGCCTAACCACGACTATTCGTGTGACATTATTGATCCCAACAAGACCTCCACCAAGTGAATGGGCTTGCAAGTCAACTTGCTAAGGAATAACTCCACACAAGTCAACAAGACTATGCCATTCTCCTATCATAAGTGCACTCGAGTTCGGGTATAGAACTCATCTCACAAGACCACCAAGCATACAAGCAATTAATATATCAACCAATTCATACATTACAAACAATACATTCATTCCAAATTTGCACAAAAATATGTCACCAACAAATATAAACATACAACTCATACAAGCAAAAAGTAGACTAAACCCACTAGGAAGGTAATACGTTCCCCAGCAGATTCGCCACTTTTCTGTAGCGGGGTTTTCGTTACCTTTAGGTTTATTGACTAAACCGAGAGTAAACATACAATTCGAGTCGCCACCGCACTTTTATTTGTCCAAAGGAAAGGCTAAAGAGCGAACAAAAGCCAAGTAAGAAGTTTTATTAAATCAAAAACTAATAAAAATGTCAGAGATCTGGGTAAGGGGGCTGGTTATGAAATGGGAAGGTTTTACGCACCCAAAACATCCTTAGTACTCTAAGGAAACCTCTTTTTGCAAATATGTGTTGTAGGTTGGTATTTGTGAAAATATGTGCAAAAGATTGGAGGGATGAGAAGAGAATAAATTATATTTACAAATTTTGTTGTTTAAATGGATGAACCCATTCCCTACGTACCATCATAAAGGTAGGATCAAAACCTCGTAGTTCGGGGTAAAAATCTCAAAGATTGGTGAATTGATTTGACCAAAAGCCTTAAGGTCTTTTGTTATCAAAGGGAGAAAACTCAACCTAAACCGACAATCCACCATGTGAGGAGAGCTTCAACATACTAGTGAGGGATTAACCCTATCATAAGTATGGAAGACTTATGTCCAATCACTAAGGATGAGGTGAGATTTACATCAACCACTATGATAACTCAAACCTATGACTAATGTTTATGAAAAGGTTTTAATAAGGTGGTCATTGGAACCACAAAACAACTTGAAGTGAGTTATATCTACAAGTTAGATGCATTTACAAACTGAAGTCAAAGTTGGATTAAGATTCATTCACCATGAGTATTAATGAAAATATTTTGAAAAGTCAAAGGCCTAAGGCCTAGGTTTATAGTTTGAAAATAATGTCAAAGTTTTGAAAATGATTTTTGGCTCAGGTTAGAGTGAGGAGAAGAAGAGAAGGGCTAGTCCTAAAGCATACAAAGATAATAGAGAACACCATTTGAATTTTGGTGCATGGGCCTGTACAGGCGCGTGCAAAGCCTAAAGGTGGATGCAAAATTTTGCTGAGATCATGAGAACACCATTTGGTCATGTGCATTGGACTGAAACAACTTGCATTTCAAGTTTTCACCATAAAATATCAAAATGAACATGAAGAAAGAGCTCTCCGAAACTCACACATGGAAAGTCCAAAAAATTAATGTGAGTAATGGTTAGAAAGCCCTTGAAATAAGGAACAAAAGTCATGTTGGGCAAAAATTCATTTGGAGTTTGGAATTTAATGAAAACTGGCTGTGAAAGTTTGGGTACAAAACATGTTTAAGTCACCTTTAATTTTTTTTTACCAAAAGCAAGCCTCTTCAAGCCCTTCTATTTCAATGATGAAAGCTTCAAATGGAAAAACTTCCAACATAAAAGTTGTATATCTTTTCAATATGATCAATTTAGACTCAAATTTGGCATCATTTGGATTTTGCATGAGAAACTTATGGGCACTTGAAGTTGGACATTTTTCAAATTCAATGACTTAGGTCCAAAGTGACCTATAATATTTTGTATTATCACATGTGTTTATTTTAGTATTATGAAGTTTTGTCCAACATAACATTTGAATTATACATCTTAATATTTCCAATGCATTTGGTCTCACCTCAAAATCATAAAAATTAAGGAAGTTAGGTCATTGGGAAGTTGACCCAAAATTAGGGTTTCAGTCAAAATGACCTATAATGTTTTGAAATGAATGATGATCTTCCAAGTTTCAAATGGATTTTTGATGAACATTAAAGTTGTTCATATGGTTCGTAAGAACATTTTTTTATCTTGGGATCATCATCATTTGACAAACACATTAAAAGTTGTGTCTCAGGGATCCTCAGTTTAGTCAAATGACTTGAGTGGTCAACTTTTCAAGGCCAAACTTCAAATCTTGATGAATGAATGATTGAGGATCCTCAAATAGGATCATATATGCATAAATTAATGAATTAAATAACTTCCCTTGATTAAATTTGATCATAGGTTGAGGTTGCTTCATGAGCAAGGCACAATCAAAGCACAGTTGAATTAGCGTTTCCTTGGGAAACAAACCTCAAGCCCTTTAGGTTATCTTGATCAAATTGGAAAATTGAGACACTTTGGAGACATATATGATGATTAGGAACTTTGTGGACCATTTTCATGCTTGTTCTCATCTTCATCTAGCTATTTCATTGAGCTTAGGAGCCTCCTAGGAGTATGGGAGCACATGATCACTTGAGCTTCAAAACAAAAAGAGTTAGTGACATATTTTTGTGCTTTTGGGTAGTAATCAAAATAAGAAAAGCAATAATATACAATACAAGCATGGTTGGTGGTCTCGAACCACTCACACAAGTCCCAACCCAAGGATTAAGGAGCCAAACATGCTATGATCCTTGAGGCAATGCACTGAGCAATGATATGATGCCATGGGGGTTCTTAGGGTCAAAATTAGGGTCTTACACGAACAAAAAAATTCACAAAGATATTACACAAGAGAAAATACCCTCTTGAGTAAAATACAAGACTAGCATAACACCAGTACAACAAAATTCTCACAATCATTTTTCACTCTCTTGACACTAACACAACTTTGGAGAAAGAATATTAAATGAAGAAAACTAGAGTAGAATATTAAAAGGTTTCGATTCAAATTCTTGCGCAAAATGAACGTCAGAGAAGCCTCCTTCTTATAGAAAAATAATTTGACTCAAAAAAGAAATAATTCATGGGCATTTTTATTGTTCTAATCAATTAGCCCTAGTTGGTAATCGGTTAGACAACCCAAATATGGAACTTTTTTGAATTTTTCCGAAATTAAGCAATAAAAGGCTTTTATAATATATTTGAGGTGTTACAAATGAGTAAACTGGTTAACCATAATCTGGTAATCGGTTAACCAGTGTAAAAATCCCTCCCAATTAATTAATCAAGTTCTTAATAAATTTAGTACACGTATAAAAATGTTTTTAAGAGTTTTAAGAGAGGATTTGAAAAGACTTTGAGTGTGTGTGTGAGCTTCCTTAGCATCTCAAGAGTAACATATATATTTTTTATATTAAGTTGATCACTCAGACACGCGCTAAGTGAAGGATCAGGACAAGATTTCACATATCCTCTATTTCAAAACTTTAGAGCTTCAATTTCTCCTGCTTGATTCAAATTTGAATTAGAACTTCAATTGGAACTTCAGTCTCCTAACTGATGAGGCTAGAGATATCTCTACGATCGTATGCCATCATTAAAGATTGTTAGATAGATGTCATTGAGTACTTCATCGAACAACATTTAACATAAGGTGTTATCATCATTGAGGTGGCTTGATATTTTTCATCACACGCAACATCTTGACTCTTGAATAAACTCTATAGATGAAATACTTCATTGAATGTTGTTTGACATAAGGTGTTGTCATCATCAAAACTAACAAGATCATCTAATAGTTGCAAACACGTGTACCAACACAACACATTTATCCACAAACCACGTCAAGAGTATTAATGTGTGGGAAAAGAACAAAGGCGACAAATATAAATAGCCTTGAGTTGTTGTTAAAAAAAAAGTTTATGTGTCTAACAAAACTGAGTTGTATTTATTATTTTAGTTTTATATTAATTTGCAATTTGTTACGTGGCATAATATGTTTCCCTCTAAATAATTTTATGTTAATTATAATTTTTTGTTTAGTCTTATAAATGTTCAATATTCAATTTTTTTGTTTAAGTCCTATAAATTAGGGTTTTTCTTAAACACAGTAATTGAGAATTGCGGCAATGGCGAATGCAAGCTGTGAGATTCGACATCGACTAGATTAGGAATCCTATCAAGTGATTCAGAGACTGTGTTTCACGCGAACTTATCGGTATGAGTTTTACATTGATGAAATAAGCATGGATGAAATATATTAAACAACTAGGGAGGACTATCAAAATCACAAAAGCATACAGGGACATAATTTATAAAACACAGAAACTTAAAAGGACTAAAATAAAAAAAACTCAGAAACATACAAGATGAAAACTGTCATATATTCAAGACTTCATTTATTAATTAATAAAGAATCTAGATACAATTAACTATAATCACAATCATTTGTTGTAGACAATGAACAAACACCATGACAAAATCAACAACAGCTTATACAAATTGGCTTTTTTTCCTTTCATTTTCCAGCTTCATCTTCATATTCTCTTTCTCTTAGCCTCAAGGTCTTTAATAATGCAACCTAAATCCTTCACAACCTATGAGCAATTGCAACCACTTGAATTTATGGGTTTCAGTAGATATGTTATGTTCAAGTTCATCATCCCATATGAATAGTTTGCAACTAGACATAACTCCTGAATTTTGACATTTCCAATATATCTTTTTTGAGTTTTGAGATGAATTTGAAATGAACATCTTCATATTCATAGATCTATTGCAACCATAGACTGAGATTTGAAACAGAGTTACGTTACCAACAGAGGATGTAGCCATGGGTGAATGTGAAGATGAAGAGGAAAACAAGCGCATAACGTACTAGTAGAGAGGAAGAAGAAGATAAAATATTTGCAATTTCTATTTTGATGCCTCCTTTTATATACCATCCAACATATACGCCACATAATTTTATTGAGATTTAACATAAAATTAAAAACATTAATCCACCCCAAATTTGTTAGACACATAAGTATTTTTTTTAACAACACTTGACGTGAAGGACTTAAAACAACAAGATTAGAACATATCAGAATATAATCCAAACAAACAAAAGATTCAGGAACCAAATTTAAAAACACGTCAACTTATCGGGATCAAGTAACTATTTAAGTTATGTATCAATAAGTTATATGGAATATTTTTACCATATTTTCCATAAAATAAACAATTCAAACAAGAATTGGACAAAACAACTTAAAACACCATTAATGATATTCAATTGTGATTTCTAAGATGTATCTTTGAATTAGTTTTTACTACAAAATGGGTGACTCACTTGCAACGTCTTTTTTATGTATATTAAGTATGTTTGAAGACGTATTTCTAAAATATAGAAAGGAAAAAAATCATGTTTTAAATATGTAAGTATTGAAAAAGAGAGAGAATCCTATATAAAATAGTGGAAAAAAGAAAGCTAAGGAATTTTTCGAAAATTTAAAATGGAAGATGTGCGTATTCTAAGGTTAGAGTCTAATTAGGATCATTTTCAATTTTCATACTAAAATTTACAGCCAACAATATATCACTAGTATATTAACTAATAAATAAATGGATAGAGAAAAACTTAAGATTTGAATTGCATAAAATCATTGATGAGAAAATTGAACCACATAGACAACACATTAGATTATATTTGTTACACATTACAAGGGTGCGTTTCTCACATTTATTAAGAGCTCGTATGATTACTAGGTCAATAAAACGCCAAAAATAAAAGATAGAACATCATTTTACCTTATGTTGTTTTACTCGATAAAATGATATTGATACCTCCATAAAAATGACGGAGGCAGGGTTATAATAAAGAGAAAAAAATCAATATTTCATAATCTTAGAATTGATTGAGTGATTGGGTTATTGAGAACAATTATAATTGCTGTTAATATGTGAATGGACTTATGTAGCTACCACGTTCACTAGATTATTTAATTTTGTTTCACTTTCATACTTTTATCTTTTCCGTGAAAGAACAAAAGAATACAGATGAGATGACATGTAGAGGAGAAATTCGTAATATAGTAGTTTAATTATTTACCCTGTCGGTTTCGAAATAAATCTAATGATTGATCAATTTACAATTTTACATGAGTTAAGAAAAATAATATAAAATTCAATTTGACAATTAAATTATTAAATTAAATGCATCAATTAAAAATATTAAATATGAGAAAAAACTAAATATATTAATTAAATTTAAATTTATGTATAGTTCAGCTTTTTAAATTCATAAATCAACATAATTATATATATATATATATATATATATATATATATATATATATATATATATATAAGAATTATATTCATTTTAAAATTAAATTTAAAAATTTATACAAAATCTAAGTATTATATTTTCTTTTAATTAATTTAATGATTTTTTTTTTGAGTGAGTAAAATATTTTTAAAATAACTAAATAAATAAATTAAAATTCATGTAAAAAATATCAAAGATTTATACTAGTGAACGTGTTTTAAAAAAATAAAAATTCTTCTATGATCAAAATATTAAAGATTTTTCAATAAATTTAAAAGTAAAATAATTGTAGGAGTTGGTGACCGTAGGAGAACGATTGCATTTAATTTTTTTGTTAACATATATGTATTTTAGAGAACGAATTTAAATGGATGGACCGGTTTCATAATTTCATAAATAACTACCTTCCTAGACAAAGATCTAACCATAATCCTATAATGCTGACTTTCAACTCTAACATGACCTCTAGAAGTAATATCATTATAAGAATAAAATCTAAGAGGTTTGAGAAAATTTGGTTGGAATATCAAGATGTCATCGAAGAAGTCAAAGGGAGTTCGGTTAAAGATATTCAAGATACCATAGATAACCTGGATTTTACCCTCCGCCATCTTTGGCAGTCAGGAAAGAAGAAGAGTGTCATAATCCCTAACAAAGTCAAGGAGTTTCAAAACAAGCTCAAAATGGTGCAAGTCTACGACATTAGGAATAGAAACTTATAGAAATTCTTATAGATTGAAAGAGAGATAGACATGTGCATTCAACAAGAGGAAGTGTGATGGGTCCAAATAGCTAAGGCCAATTGGCTCAGATAATCTGATAGAAACACCAATTTCTTCCATCATAAGCTTGTCAAAGGAAAAAACATAACATATTGAATCAAGTTACTGTTGAATTGTAATTCCTTGTGTCGAAATAAGTTGCTCGACAGAATAAATAAGTGTCGAATCACCTAGTGTGTCGAGTTGTATTAGTGTGTCGAAATGTCGAAGCATGTTGTTTCACACTAGATTTTGACTTAGACCTATTTTTAGTAGTATTAACTATTTTGGGCTTTGGCTTAGGGAGCAAGCTAACCTAAATCTATAAATAGAGTGAGTAACTCTTATTCTTGTAAGAGAGAACTCATAACATTGTATTCACAGAATTTTGCAGTTGTAAAGTGAATAAAGAAGTTTTCTACAAGTTGTGGTAAAGAGAAACTATGGAGAAAATATTCTTCTTCTCCAACATTCTTTTCTTTCTTTCTAAATTGTTCTTCTCTTTTCATTGTCATTGCATGGTTGATAACAATCTTGTTCATCAAGATTGATAGAAATTCTCCATAGGTTGTGGTGGATTTCCAACATCTGGTATAGCTCTGGTTTAAGCGATTCGTGGGAAGAAAATCATGATGTCAATGAATCATCCAAACAGACATTTTTCCGGGAATCTTCTGATTCTCAAGAACAATAATTATGAGAATTGGTGCAAGCAGATAAAGGTAATGTTATGTTATCAAGATCTTTGGGATCTTGTGAAGGAAGGAGTAACAACGCTTGCAAAAAATGCGACGGGTCAAGAAAGGGATGAACATAAAGAATTGAAAAAAAAGATTATAAAGCTCTCTTTATGATCCATCAATGTGTTGATTCAGATAACTTTGAAAAGGTTAGTGATGTATAGTCAACGAAAGAAGCATGGGAAATTTTGGAGAAGTCGGTTGGAGGCGCGGAGAAGGTGAAAGAGGTGAGGTTACAAACTCACAAAAGGACGTATGAATTGCTTCAGATGGAAGACAATGAAAGCATAACTGATTTCTTCACTAAGGTTATGAAATTGGTGAATCAAATTAAGGTATGTGGAGAAGTGTTGACATCAAGATCTGTTGTTGGAAAGACCTTGAGGTTGTTGGCTCCAAAGTTTGACCACATGGTAGTAGCCATAGAAGAGTCGAAAGATTTATCAAAACTGACAAAGAAAGAGCTTCAAGGGATGCTTGATTCTCATGAGCAAAGAATGGTTGAAAGATTTGCAGGAAAGTCGAAAAGTGATATGGATTTGCAGGCGCAATCAGAAAAAGAAAGAAAAGGCAAAGGAAGTTGGAATGGTAACAAAGGCAGATGAGGCTATAACAATTCGACTGGTCAAAATCAACAAGAAGGAAATTGGTTGAATCAGAGAAAACCCTAGAACCAAGGCAACCAAAGAGGTGGTGCTGCAGGTAGAGGAATAAGTGGTGGTCGAACGCCAGACAAGAGTCACATTCAGTGTTACAATTGTCAGAAGCATGGTCATTATTCTAGTGACTCTCCAGAAAAGTAGAAGAATCAAGAAACTTATGCAAAGATGGCGAAACATGAAGAAGAAAAGATGTTACTGCTTGTTACAACAAGAGATGAAGAGAGATTCAAGGACTAGTGGTACTTGGACTCGGGATGCTCATCACACATGTCTGGAAGGAAAGATTGGTTTGTCAACATAAATCCCTGAATGAAGAATATGGTGAAATTTGCAAATGACAATACTCTAGCAGCTGAAGTTGTTGGTGATGTTCTGATTATGAGGAAAAATGGTAAGAGGTCAGTAATCTCAAATATGGTGTGCATACCAGGCATGAAGAGAAATTTGCTCAGTATAGGGCAGTTAGTCGAAAAGAACTACAAGGTGTCGATCAAAGACAAGATGATGAGAGTTCTCGACTCAAATGGAAGGTTGATCTTGAAGGTGCCAATATCTTAGAATAGAACCTTCAAGACTGAGCTTAATGCGATGGAGCATAAATGCCTTACAACAGCAACCAACAGAGGTAAATTGATATGGCATTATAGACTTGACCATCTCAATTTCAAAGACATATGAGATTTGAAGAGAAGAAATATTGTTTCAGGATTACCAGAAATTGACATTCCAAACGAAGTGTGTGAAGAATGTGTGCAGGCGAAGCAGCACAAGAACAACTTCAGTAAGGATGCATGAAGCAGGTTGAAGGAAATTCTTTAAGTCATATACTCGGATGTATGTGGTCCTATCCAGGTGGATTTGGTTGGAGGTAACAAATACTTTGTTACATTCATAGATGATTTCAGTCGAAAATGGTGGGCTTACCTGATCAAGAAGAAGAGCGAAGTGATCGAGGTATTTGCCATTTTTAAAATCTATGGTCGAAAGACAAAGCAGTCGAAAGCTAAAGATTCTTAGGACTGATGGTAATGGAGAATATGTGTCGAAAGACTTCAATGCATTATGTGTGAAAGAAGGGATTGTGCATAAGATGGTGCCACCCTACACTCCACAGCAGAATGGAGTCGTAGAAAGAAAGAATAGAACCATCATAAATATGGTGAGAAGTATGTTAAAAGGCAAGCATCTACCCAAAGAATTATGGGGAGAAGTTGTGTCGACTGCAACATATATCCTAAACAGATGTCCAACGAAGAAGCTAGAAGGAATCACGCCAGAAGAATGTTACTCTGGTGTCAAGCCTATCTTGATTCATCTGAAGGTTTTTGGATCTATATCATATAGACATGTGCCAAATCAGTTGAGAAGAACACTTGATGACAAGTCGAGTCAGATGATCCTGATAAGATATCCTTCGACTGGAGGATACAAGTTGTTCAACCCAGTGAGCAAGCAAGTGATGATCAACAACGACGTGATCATAGATGAGCTTAAGGAATGGGATTGGACTGAGAATGTTAAGAAGGATTCATTGAGAATCTTATGTGATGAACCAACTAGTGAAGTCGAAAGAGAAGTTCGACAAGAAGTCAAAGGTGAAGCAGGCCCAAGCAGACCTCAAAGAACAAGACACATGCCCGCAAGGTTGCAAGAACGAGTGATTACAACAGATGATATGGTCAACGAAGAAGGTGAACTGGTATACTATGTTTTCTATGCATATGTCGAACTAGTCAATGCAGCTGAGGCATTGAAAGATTCAAAGTGGGTGAAAGCAATGAACGAAGAACTGAAGTCAATCGAAGTCAACAACACTTGGTCACTTGTTGAATTCCCCAAGACAAGAAGGAAATTGATGTGAAATGGCTATAAAAGGTGAAGTTTAATCCCAAAGGAGAAGTGACTCGACACAAGGTGAGACTTGTGGTGAAATGATTTCTTCAGAAAGAAGGAATCGACTTCGACGAAGTTTTTTCACCTGTTGCTAGGATCGAAACAATCAGGTTGGTTGTTGGTCTAGCAAACATGAAAATCTGGAAGATGTGTCAGATGGATGTGAAATGTGAATTAATGAATGGCCCCTTAGAAGAAGAAGTTTATGTTGCACAACCAACTGGGTTTGTGAAACAAGGCGAAGAAAGAAAGGTGTACATACTGCATAAAGCCCTATACGGACTTAAACAAGCTCTAAGATCTTGGAACAAGAAGATGGATGGCTTCCTAATGGAGAAGGAATTTGTTAAGTGCACATCTGAACATGAAGTATATGTAAGAAGAAGCAAGAATGAATTCCTTATACTATGTCTCTATGTCGATGACTTGTTGATAATAGGTAGATGTAAGAAGAAGATTGAAGGCTTCAAAGGTGATCTCAACAAGGAATTCGAAATGTCAGATCTGGGTGACATTTCGTATTTCTTTGGCATTGAATTCTACAAGAGTGGTAGAGGTTTAATGATGCATCAAAGAAGGTATGCAGATGAAATACTCAAGAGATTTGAGATGCAAGATTCCAACCCAACTTCGACTCCAGCTGAGCCCAAATTACAACTGTCGAAAGATCCAGATAAAGATGATGTCGACCCAACCCAATATAGAAGATTTGTTGGATCACTTTGATACCTTTGTCACACAAGGCCTGACTTAGCATACAATGTAGGTATGATTAGTAGATTCATGCAGAAGCCAAAGGTGTCACATCTAGCAGCGACAAAGAGGATACTAAGGCATCTGAAAGAAACTCTTGACTATGGCATTTTGTTTCCTGCTACTGATGAAGGAAAAGAATACAAACTAGTGGGATACAACGACTCAAGTTGGTGTAGTGATGTCGAGGATCTAAAATCCACAGTTGGTTATGTGTTTATGCTAGATGGTGCACCAGTTGCTTGGAGTTTGAGAAAGGAGTTAGTAGCGGCATTATCATCGTGCGAAGAAGAATATATAGCTGCTTCCCTTTGTGCATGTCAAGCAACATGGATGGTGAATCTGGTCGAAGAGATAACGACGAAGTGTCATGGAGAAATTACCATGAAGATCGATAACATGTCAACTATCAATCTGGCGAAGAATCCGATAACACGTGGTCGAAGCAAGCACATCGCAATGAGGACCATTATCTTCGAGAGTAGGTAGTAGATGGGAAGATGAATTTTGAACACTATATAATTGAGAATTGATCAGTGCATTTTGATGCACGTTCTTTCATGTTTGTACTTAAGAATTTCTTCGGTTTGCTTTGATTATTTTTATGTTTTAATGTGTTTTCATAATTTATGTTATTTTTGCACTTATTTAATTTTCGTATTTAATTTTCAGCATTAGCAGCTTTCGTGAGAAAAATCATATCTTGAGCTAGGAGTATCGGATTGAGACGTGCTACTAGTTGATGGAAAGATAAGAAAAAGATCTACAACTTTTGTTCAGAAGTCGAGAGCTGAATCAAATTGTAGCAGGGCCAGAAAATTCGTTGAAGTTGCAGCATTAGTTTTATTTAAATTTTGGGTCATTAGTTTTGGGTTTGAGTTATGTTTTCGATCCAGTTGGGTTGTAAACCAAATTCCTTGTTTTCCATATACCTAGCAGCCACATAACATGAGGATTAGGACTATTCACGAAAGACTGGAAAGCTTGGGAAGAATTCTCATGAAGAACTAATCGATCCAAACAATTTGTTGTATTCGGGTTCGGATACCTTGAGATTTTAGTAATTCTTATTCAGGTTTTTTATTCCTTTCAATATTAACATATGTATTTTGTTTGCTTAATCCGATTTACATATGCTATATTGATTTAATCCGATTGATTGTGTGATCCTAACTATAGTCACGATTTCGTTTGCTTAATTCGTTATCGAGTCCGTTTAATTCATGTTTGCTTAATTCATGAAACTTAATCCCGTTTGCTTAATTCGGATAATAGGAATATACAACTTATACTATCAATTACGCTTGTCAGTTGATATTATAATCGAATAGGAATAGTTAATCTGCGGTTGGAATTACGATAGTCGATGATAGACAAAGACTGAATCAGTAAATTGTTGCTACAACTTATTTCAATAATCACTTATTTTAATATATATTTTTAATTGAATCCTAAACCAACTAAAACCCCATTAATCGTTACTATCATTGGTTAATTCATTCAAGAATCCTTGTGAAAACGATAATCCAAGTCAATTTGTCGCTAAACTACATTTTTGAAAAACTACTCGTTTTGATCCGCGTGCGACAGCGGATCAAATTGGCGCCGTTGCCGGGGATTCTTGTTTCTTTTAATCGTTTTTAGAGTCATAGGTTTAGTGTCTAAGCGTATAGGTCCTAGTTTCCTCGCAGTTTCGTCCAACTTGCGTATTGGTCTTTTTGCGGTTTGGGATAAAAAAAAATTGTTTTTAAACAAAATTGTCTCAGATTATTCCGATTTTTTGTCGATTCATTAGGAAAAAATCAGTAATCAAAAGCCTCTATTTATGGAATAAATAGTGGATGCCACCCTAAAAAACCGAAATTCCTTATTTTTCTATTTTTTATGATTTATTTTCGGTTTTGGTAGTTTTAAAAAAATCTGAAAAAATTCTCAAAATTCTTAATTGACGTCATTAGATTAATTTCGGTGTTAGTTTATTTTTCTAAATTTGTTTTAATCGTTTTCCTTCATTGTGTTTGTTTTTGACTATGGCTGACCAAAGAACTTTAAGGCCGTTAGCTGTCCCTGATGTGAATTATAATGGCATGTGTATTGAATATCCTGAAGCTGACACTCCTTTTGAATTGAAATCTGGTTTAATACACTTGTTTCCAAGATTTACTAGTCTTGCAGGTGAGGATCCGCATGAGCATCTGAAGGAATTTGAGGTTGTGTGCTCTGCACCTTCTGGACCTTCACTAGAAGATATTGTCAAACAAATGGCTGCAAATAATCTTCAGTTTCAACAACAAATAGATTCTACTTTAAAGACTTTGCAAACACAGATTGGGCAGCTTGCCACTTTGGTGAATGTCATGCAGCAAGCTCAAGGATCAAACCAACAACCCTTGGAAGAACATTCTGTTTTTCAAATAGATTTGATTTCTGAAATTGTTGATGATACTTGTAGTGATTCGTTTGCATCTGATTTTCCATCATTGTCTGGTTTTGATGATGTTTATTCTTGTGATATTTGTACTGAAACTAAAATTTGCTCTGTTTGTACTGAAATTGAGGCTGCCTTGCAAGTTGATATTCTTACTGCAGATGAGGTTGCAAATAAAGTTGTTCATGTAGATAAAGCTCTTGACATCCCGGCTGCCCCAAACACTTCTTCTATTGAGAAGCCACCTTCCCTCGAGCTGAAGCAACTTCCTGAAAATATGAAATATGCTTATTTAGAGATGAATGAAAAACTACCAGCTATAATTTCTTCTAACCTTGATTTCGATCAAGAAAATGAGCTTTTGCAGGTTTTAAGGAAGCATAAAAAGGCATTTGGTTGGACATTGGCTGACATTCCAGATCAGATCACCTTCACGTGTCTATTTGACACTTTTACTTTTAGAAGATTCTTTGATCCTGGAATAAGAGGCGAAGATACTAATAAAAATTTCAAGTTCAATGGACATTACCCAAAGCTATTCCATGACAGCCCCACTTTGGAAGAAGAAAATGTAGAATATATCTCTTTGGGAAAGGCTGCTTATGTGATCACCTATCCTCCTTGACTACTCGGGTGTGTTCTTTCCTCTCTCTTCTCTCTCTTATTTTATGTTTGTTTCTTTCATTGAGGACAATGCATATTTTAAGTGTGGGGGAGGGAATACTTTATTTTCTTTGTTTTTGTTCTTTGTTTTGTTTTTGTTTTTTTTCTAAAAAAAATTGCATTTTTGTTGAAAGTTTTAGGCTATAGAATAATTTGAGATTAGTTTGCGGAGACTTGGGAAAAATTCACAAGATCGGTATCGTCTTAACACCGCAAGTCTCCTGCATATGGAAATTGATTCGAATTCTTATTATGTTTTAGCCTTAAATTCTCATTCTCTGACAGCTCTTGAGTACTTTATTTCAGCAGTCAGCACCATCTCACACACACTCTATGCAGGGAAGCCGATGAATATAAGTGAGTGTTCCGAAAAAGAAAAAAAAAGAGAAAGAAAAGGGAATGCACCTTCTAAGTTTGGTGACCCTCACCCGGTCACTTAACCCAACGGATGTAGAACCTTCAAAAAAAGTTGAAAATAAGACTCTTTTGTAGTTGGTTCAGCAGTTTCTGGTGCTGAACTTGGTAGGGCGGATTATGGTCTGATCCCCCACAACTACAATTGAGTAAGCAAGGGGTTATGCCACTTAAGTACCAGAACCCCGTGCAGAAAAGGATCAGAGTCACTAACCGGTCGCCTTGCTATGAAGTGTGGAGATAACAGGCTTAATGTGATTGCGCCTGAATGAAAAAGAGCCAAAGAAGGATGAGTAAGTTAGGCTTTAACATAATAACATGATTCGAGTTGATTTGTGTATTCAGGAGGTTTATGACTGCACAATTGTGGATTAGTGTTCCTACGATATCCTTAGTGTGCAAGATTAGTACTTATCGATGTAAACTTAACCGAAGATGACTTGTAGCCCAGAATGAGTAACCGTTGATGTGTCTGTGTTTTGTTTTGTTTTTCATTTTGCTCGGAATGCAAAAGTTCAAATGTGGGGGAATTTGATCAGTGCATTTTAATGCACGTTCTTCCATGTTTGTACTTAAGAATTTCTTCGGTTTGCTTTGATTATTTTTATGTTTTAATGTGTTTTCATAATTTATGTTATTTTTGCACTTATTTAATTTTCGTATTTAATTTTCAGCATTAGCAGCTTTCGTGAGAAAAATCATATCTTGAGCTAGGAGTATCGGATTGAGACGTGCTACTAGTTGATGGAAAGATAAGAAAAAGATATACAACTTTTGTTCAGAAGTCGAGAGCTGAATCAGATTGTAGCAGGGCCAGAAAATTCGTTGAAGTTGCAGCATTAGTTTTATTTAAATTTTGGGTCATTAGTTTTGGGTTTGGGTTATGTTTTCGATCTAGTTGGGTTGTAAACCAAATTCCTTGTTTTCCATATACCTAGCAGCCACATAACATGAGGATTATGACTATTCACGAAAGACTGGAAAGCTTGGGAAGAATTCTCATGAAGAACTAATCGATCCAAACAATTTGCTGTATTCGGGTTCGGATACCTTGAGATTTTAGTAATTCTTATTCAGGTTTTTTATTCCTTTCAATATTAACATATGTATTTTGTTTGCTTAATCCGATTTACATATGCTATATTGATTTAATCCGATTGATTGTGTGATCCTAACTATAGTCACGATTTCGTTTGCTTAATTCGTTATCGAGTCCGTTTAATTCATGTTTGCTTAATTCATGAAACTTAATCCCGTTTGCTTAATTCGGATAATAGGAACATACAACTTATACTATCAATTACGCTTGTCAGTTGATATTATAATCGAATAGGAATAGTTAATCTGCGGTTGGAATTACGATAGTCGATGATAGACAAAGACCGAATCAGTAAATTGTTGCTACAACTTATTTCAATAATCACTTATTATAATATATTTTTTTAATTGAATCCTAAACCAACTAAAACCCCAATCGTTACTATCATTGGTTAATTCATTGAAGAATCCTTGTGAAAACGATAATCCGAGTCAATTTGTCGCTAAACTACATTTTTGAAAAACTACTCATTTTGATCCGCGTGCGACAGCGGATCCAGAATCATATTGTAGACATCATGACGAAAGGAGTCCAGGTAGAAGTGTTCATAAGACTAAGAGCTATGATGAATGTAGATAGCTTAGACACTATGAATTAGGTGGTGTGTTGAATTTTAATTTCTTGTATCGAAGTCGGTTGCTCGACAGGATAAGGAAGTGTTGAATCACCTAGTGTGTCGAGTTGTATTAGTGTGTTGATGTGTCGAAGCATGTTGCTTCACACAGGATTTTGACTTAGGCCTATTTTTAGTAGTGTTAATTATTTTGGCCTTTTATATTTTTGGGCTTTGGCTTAGGGAGAAAGTTTTAACCTAAATCCATAAATAGGTGGAGTAACCCTTATTCTTGTAATATTCATAGAATTTTGCAGTTGCGAAATGAATAAAGAAGTTTTCCAAAGGTTGTGGCCAAGAGAAACTCTGTAGAAGATATTCTTCTTCTCCAACTTTCTTTTCTTTCTTTCTAAACCGTTCTTCTCTTTTCATTCTCATTGCATGGTTGATAACAATCTTGTTCATCAAGATTGATAGAAATTCTCCATAGGCTGTAGTGGATTTCCAACAGTTACAACCAATAATGGAGAGCTATCTAGCAAAGAGGAGAACAATCACCATAACTTTACCGAGTTTTTCAAAAACCAATTCTAGTCCACTAACACCACTAACTTCTACCAAACCAACAACAATATCAAGGATAAACTTAACAATCTCTATGAGATCTGACCTCAATCACCCTTTTACCCTTGAGGAGGTTTACAAAGCCATGAGTCAGCTTAAAGTCTCTACTTCTCTTGGCCCATATGGTATTCCAGCTATGTTCTATCAACATATTTGGGATATTATTGGCCAAAAAGTCTCTAGTATTATCCTTGATATCCTGAACAATTATGTTGTCCATAAAGCTTATAACTATACTCATATCTGTCTCATTTGCATAATCATTATATAATACAATGCAAAAATTTATTCGACTCATGCTCGTCACGGTCCCCACTTTGAACCAGACTCACAACTCAACTCTATATGCATGCGGTACCGACTCAACCTTTGTTTCTTCATACAAGCTGAGTTCAAATCTCTGTGAACCCCATACACTACCTTTAAGATCTAAGCCCCCACTCTGAGCTTGGGACAAGTCACTAGTCCTCACTCTAAACTAGCGAATATGCCTCTTCAACAACAACAACATATGATGCATGACATTAAACAATCCAATGCCGCCCCACTCTGACTGTACATGATCATGCAACAATAAAACGACGAATACAACCCACTACGACTGCAAGCAATCACACAACAACAACACATAGCAAAGATTACAGCTCCACTATAACCATAATCAATCAGAGCCATGATGGCTATTCTGAACCTACACATCTCGAAGGGACGTAGCCATGATGACGGTGACGTCAACTCACGACTTTGAATAGTGTCAAAAATTTATAAAAAAACACATGTCTCTACAAAATAAATCAAAAGTGGCATTTTTGGGGGCCAAATTGTTAGCCAAGAAATTCTAAAAGAGGAAATTTGACAGAGAAGTCAAATGGAACTTTTCCAAACATAAGGTAAGTTTAAAGTGCTTTTCGACCAAAGACTTGCAAAGAAGGAACAAAATCATTTTGACGTCAAGGAGTCTATTTTGGGACTTAGTAAAATTCCAAGAAGTTTGTCATATTACTCAGTTCGACAGGCCGAAGGAGTTCGAATGGAGGCAAATTCAAATTTCAAATTGAAGTAACTATTTTTTTGTTTTATCTAAATTGCCGAAGACACATGAAGATCAATGGAATGCTAGTCACGCATGCAAATATGATGTGTAAGATGGAAAAACATTTAAACATAGGGAGACCATTAGTTCATATCATTATAAATAAGAGTTTTAATGGTAGGATCAGGGTGGAAAAAACATTGTAAAGTTCGATATACACTCAAAGTACCCGCACACAAGAGAGAAATGAGTTTTATTGAAGAAAATGTACTTGTCTACCATTTTTACATTTATGCAAATAAATTCCTTTTCTTTTTAAAGTTATTCTTTACTTGTTTTCTTTCGAGTGTGTCGATATCAGTTAGTCACTTTACTTTCAAAACATAATTATTTTGCTAAGACATCTAATATTCATTGCAAGCAAAACAACAACATTGAATGCATACTTTTTTCCTCAAATAATTAGCACAAACTTGTCCTAGGATTTACTAGTTTTATTCTTCAAGTAATTAATTTAAAATTAAGTGATTGTTTATCAAAAAAGCATCGGTGAACAAGTACTCATGTAGTCAGGGACTTATATTTTGTCAAGCTTTGACATTAATTTTTAGAATACTTGTGTATAATTTTTTAATACACCCTTAATGTTTGAGAATTCTAATAATTTTTTAATGTAGCTTGTGATTTTCTTTGTTTTTCTATTGTTGTAATGTCATATAGTATCTCAATTAAACCTTTGAGAGATTCACCACCAAATGATGGAGAAAGGTGGTTAAATATTATGAATCATATCATTGATTTAGATTCAAATACAAATGAAGAATCACTAACAAATGAGTCAACACTAGGAAATGAAGTTGTGAATGAATAAAATGTCAAAATCATGGACATTGTTATTCAATAAGCCAAGAGAAAGAAATCATCTCTAATTTGAGATCACTTACAAGAGGTGGAGTTAAAGAATGGAAAAATGGAAATGTTTACACATTAAAGGAATCATGTTATTGTTTATAGTGCATCAACCAACTATTTTAAGATACATTTAAATAAAATATGTCATGTTTACAAGAAGCTAGTAGCACAACAAAAAAATTAAACTTTCAGCCAACAAAAAGCATTATTGATAAGAAGCTTTTGGGACCACTACTTATGAATCCATGGGTTAAATATGATCATGAAAGACAACGAGAAGCCACTGCACATTGGACTATGATGCATGAACGTGCTTTTAGTATTGTTGAGGAAGAAGGTTTTTTTAATGATGAAATGTTGTAATTTTTCATATGAGAATATTAGTCGAAAAACATTAAAGAATAATTGTATTGTTGTTTATGAAGCTGAAAGAAAAAAGTTAAAAACTACTTTGAGGGCACTAAATAATATTTGCTTGACCACATATTTATGGAAGTAACTAAATCAGAAGGTATAATACATAATGTTAGTTGTTCATTTTATTGATGTTGATTGGGTTTTGCATAAGTGAAATCTTAGTTTGGTCAAGTTCATCCTCCTCGACGTGGTGTTGATATTGATGATGCAATCTTCACATGTATGACAAAATGGGGCATTAAAAATAAAATATTTAGTGTGTCGGTGGATAATGCACACTATAACAATAGATTTTTGAAAGAGTTAAAAATTATATTTTTAAGGCATAAAAAATTATTGTCAGGTGAAATTTTATTTCATGTGTGTTGTTGCGAGCATATGTTAAACTTGCTTGTTTAAGGTGGTATTGGAAAAATAAAAATAAAAATTTAAAAATGTGCGTGAAAATGTGAAGTTCATCAACCAATTGGAAGCAGGATTGCAAGCATTCTCATAAATAGCTTAACAACTAAAACATGGTGGTAAAAAATTAATTCTTGATTGCCCTAGTAGTTTGAACTCCACCTATCAAATGTTATCAATTGCAATGAGTTCAAATAAGTCTTCCCTAATTTTCAAGTTCGTGAACCAAACTATACAACTCTCCAAATGATGATGATGATTGGGAAAGGGTTGAAAAAGTTTCAAAGTTGCTAGAGGTATTTAATATAGTCGTAAATATTATTTATGGTGGTGAATATCCAACTGCTAACTTATATCTCATTGAGGTGTTTCAAACCAAGTGAGTGTTAGATAATATCCAAGATGAACCATATTTTATGAAAGAAAATACAAAAGTAATGATGGAAAAACTTAACAAATACAAAAGTGATGATGGAAAAACTTAACAAATATTAGAGTTAATGTAATCTTATTATGTCGCTTGCTTTTGTTTTAGACCTTCGGATAAAATGATGGGTGTTAACATGCGTTTTACCTTAATATATACTAAATATGAAGCGTGAAAAAATATATAAAAATTGTGTATTGCTCTTGATGATATGTACAAAGAATATGTTGATCTACTCAGTGAGCGCAGTGAAGAAGGATCTAGTAGAACCAGTGTTGATCAAAAAGGGCTTATTTTGAAGCAACAAAATTCCTCACAGTGTCTATTATTAATGAAATATGTTGAAGAACAACAAGCAATTCATGTTGTAAAATATGAAATTGAAGAGTATTTGAATGAGCCAACTTACAAACCTAAAAATAATGGTCATGTGCCATTTTTGTGCATTGGAATGTTGGAAGTTGAATAGTGGAAAACAACCTTTCGTGTTTGCAACATTCTTTAATAAGTATAAAACTTTCTTATAGATAAAGAATTACCACACACTTGGTGAAATATACAACAATTTGTATGAAAGTTATTGTAAACAGACATTGCGGCAACTTTGATCAACTTTGAGTTTTTTATTCTTTTCTGATATTTGAAAATTTAATCTTCTCCTTCAATGAAAAAATCAAGAAGAAATAAACTCTTAAGTTCTCAATTGTTTCTCTAAACGTTTTCACCTTAAAATGAAAATTATGCAGGAAAAAGTTTTCAGTTAAAATGATACAGACACTTGAAAAAGAGTAAAAATATTCATGAAGAAGGTTTCATTCAATATAAAAAATTCTGCATTTTATAGTCACAAAAAATCCTTTGAAAATTATGGAAATCTTTGAAAATAATCATAGTTATTATGCAATGATTCAAAAACATGTTTCGTGAAAGAGTGCAATGAAAAGGTATCATGTTGAATCATATATTTCCAAAAGTTGCAGAGGTTAACCGATTAGGGTAATCATTTGTCCTTGTTTCAACGTTAAAAAATATATGACAAAATAAAGGATTAATCCTTTAACTTGGAATGGTTAATCCATTAACCTAGTTTAAAATTGGAATGGTTAATTGATTAACCAAATAGGTTAACCGACTATTCTTATGAAGAATACAATTTTTGTTTTAAATAGAGACATAGTTAATCGATTAAACAATGGAGGTTAATCGAGTAACTAGCCAAATACTTAGGAAAATTCTAAGTTAAAAATGACACACTCAAGGATCAAACAAACAACACTTGAGTACTTTAACATGCCCACTCAACCACCGAAAAAAATCTTCGCTTGTTAAAAATACTCTCATTAAACATTCTTAATAGAAAGATTAAGATTTTCATTTAATTAACATATTAAATGATTTCAAATTTAATATGCAATTTTGAAACAATGCATGCTTAAAAGATTATGTTAATTCTTGAGCACAAAAACCTTATAACAAATGAATTGCATATTTTATCTTGATCTATGATCCAATATCATTTAAATTCAAAATTTATGCAAACTTGATTACTTGATTCCAATAATTTTCTTCTTTGATCTTTCTTCTAACATAACCTCTTTTATTCATCAAAACCAAGCTATAATTGACAAGGAACATTTTCTTCACAATTATGGAAACTTTAAGTGAAAGAGATATTTTGAGAGAGAGAGAGGGATAAAATCCAAAGAAAATGTAAAGTTTTGGAAAGTGACGTGAAATAAAGAAGAGGTGAGCCTCTCTTATATAAGAGTTGGAAAAATCATAAAAGAAAATAATCCATGGGCATAATTGATGAACCAATCGATTGACTTAAGACCCAATTGATTGGATTAGTAATTTTTAGTCAACAACCTTGTCCAACATGAAAATATTTGATATAGAGTTGTTACAAGTCATTAAGGTGATGTTCTAATTCCTAATAGCTTGATATAGAGCTTTTTTAATCAACAACTTAATTGCTTGTTACGACACATAATATACCCTCAACTAACCCAAACCTCCGGTACACCCACATTCTCCAAAACAAATACTTAACTACATCTTACAACACTCTGTTACAAAAGTATGTAAGAACAAAGAGATCTAATTACAAACTTAAAGTATTTTTGACTGATGCATCTTGGAATGAAGAACTTGAATCCTATATATAACATTAGACTCTCTCTTCCTGACACTCTATTCTATTTTGAATGAATCTATATTTTTGGCGACCATGGTAGAGTCCAATAGACTAAACAAAAATTGATTGACTCATGTTTGATTATCCGTATACTTGTATAACTTAGTGTCACTTGGGAAAAAATCACATGATCATTAATCGCTTGACTTTTCAACTTCGAGTGACTTATAATTTATTTTTAGATGGTAACACATTTTTCCATTTTTTTTATAAGCAAAATTTGACTTTCAGGTTTATCAAATAAATGATATATTTGGACTATATATAAATTAGATATATCAATTATTCAATAAACATAAAAATAAAATTTTGTTTATAAATGAGAAGGGGGGGAGGGAGTATATAAACATGAAAATCCACCGAATATTTATCTAGGCATGTTGATAAGAGGAGATCAAAAGTCAAGACAAATAATAATAAAAAAGACAGATCAAATCAGTAACTAAAAACCAAAACAAAATACAAACAAGCATGATATAGTAAAACAAACTAAACTATGATCAAACGGTACAAATGCATTAATTGTTGGACTTGAGATTACGTATGCAGAACAGTGCTGTGCATCATTCATCTTTCTTCAAATCTATAAATTCGTACACCAGCCTTTTACTATGAAACACACAAATTAAACCATAGAGTAAATGGAGAGGACACAGAGAAGTTTAAGCTTGTTGGTGCTGTGTTTCCTGCTTATGGGATTGGGAACAATGTTAGTGAGTGGCCAGAGTGCGAACAACGTAAGAGCAACATACAATAATTACAACCCTCAGAATATAGGTTGGAGCTACAACACCGCCGGTGTTTACTGTGCTACCTGGGATGCTAACCAGCCCTTGTCATGGCGTCAAAGATACGGTTGGACTGCCTTTTGTGGACCCGCCGGCCCTCATGGCAGAAATTCTTGCGGCAAATGCTTGAGGGTATGTGTCTTTTTCACGACTTGTGCATGGAGTTAATTAAGATTAACTAAGATTAAGATCAATTATCAATTATAATTGTTGGTTACTTGTTAAAGTTGAATTAATAACATTGTGGTGATGGCGTAGGTGAGAAACACTGCGACTGGAGCTCAGACAACGGTGAGAATAGTGGATCAGTGCGACAATGGTGGGTTGGATTTGGATGTGAACGTGTTCAATAAACTGGATACCAACGGGCAGGGTTACCATCAGGGTCACCTTACGGTTACCTATGTCTTTGTTAATTGCTAATGCCAATGAATCACTCTTTGTGATGACAAGTTGTTCTACTGCCTAATGATATCATAAATAAATATATAAATAAAACAAGGGTGCAACTTGGATGAATTTATAATTGTTCTTATTTATCCCTTACTATTTGGAATACCGGCTTTTTTTCATTTCTTTTTCTCGCTCTTAGTGACACATAACAAGGGGTCTCGGAAAGAAGTCAATTCTAAGTTATGCAATCATTTTTATTTCATCGGTATATCATCATAGGATTTTGATTTTTTTCTTAAATATCAGTATTTTCAATTTTTTTTTAAAATAACCCATAATTAAAAAAAAAACAAAATATCCAATTTTATAAGAGGATGCAACAGATGAATTGGCGCATCCTCTAACCATGAAGAAGAGGCGTCAATGTTATTGGCGCATGCATTGACCCTCATGAGGAGGCGCCAATGCTCCTGGTACCTTAGTGTAATTTGTAGTGTGGGCGCCAATCCCCATAGCGCCTGCATGTGATGCTCCACACTACAAATTGCACTAAGACGCCAGGAGCATTGACGCCTCCTCATGAGGGCCAATGCATGTACCAATAGTATTGGCGCATCCTCATGAGGAGCCCAATGCATGCGACAATGCTATTGGCGCCTCCTCTTCATGCTTAGGGGGATGCGCCAATTCATCTGTCGCATCCTCTTGTAAAATTGGTTATTTTGGTATTTTTTTTTAATTATTGGTTATTTTTGATTTTTTTAAAACACTGGTTATTTTAAAAAAAAATCTAGGATTTTAGATGAGAATTTTTTTATTCAAATAATTCATTTTTTTAAATTAATTTCTTAAATTATTTGTATTTTAATTTTTTTCTAAAATATCCCATTTTTAGATTTGGACTAAGTGATGTTATCCGATGAATTGACGACAACTTTACATTCTTAAGAGGAGGTGCCAATTGGATTGACGATTCCATATGATATTGCTTATTTCAATTGACGTTATTGTACAACTTTATAAAGGAGACACCAATTGATCTGACACCAATGTACGAGTAAAATATTTTTAGTATAAATAATAAACATTAATATTTAATTTTTTTTTTACATAAACCCTAACGATGACGACCAGGTTGATCATATCGGACACCGATTCTACACCCCCTAGCTACCCTTACGCGTTGTTTCCCTCAATGTTGATTCATTCCAGGTGTTTGATGATTTGAGGTCTCTAGAACATCAACGTAATCCCTAAGAAGTTCTTCCATTTCTAAGAAGTCTTGTGTATGGAGTGACACACTACCGTAACTGAGTTCGTGACCCATATCAGAGTAGTTGGGATGTGTTGAAAGGGTCATTGGAGTGCGGCCTAGACGATTGAAGAGGGACATTGGTGTGAATGATTCATTGAAGAAAGGTTGAAATGGTTATTGTGGTGTTTGAAAGCCATATGGTTGTTGTGATGTTTGTGTGTTTTGGCTATGGTGTGATGTTTGGGCGTTTTGGCTATGGTATGAAGATAGGTTGGTGTTATATGTTCTTTGGGTGTTTTGGCTATATCTTGATGTCGTGTTTGGGGCATATGCATTTTGAGTGTCTTGATAATAGTCATTTTATTGTCGATGGTATAAGGGACGCTATTGGTATTGTGGTTATGTGTCTGACATATTTTGATTGTGGGTTTTTGTGCTTATGGGTTGGTAATTTTGTTGGGTAGGAAATTGTGAGTAACAGATCTGATAATTTTCTAGGGGTTAGATGTTTAAGCTTCTTGTGTGTAAGTGGTTTATCGTGGGTCGTATATATACCTCTTTTCGGAGACAAACCCAATTACAACCGATCTGTACCAAACCATGTAAGTATTAGTTGGTATATACGGGCTTGGCATCACAGTGTCACGTAAGACATGGTCACGACGGTGCATCCATTTACAACACTCAGATTTAGCAAAGTCCTTCCAATTGGCAAAGTTTCATTGTTCATTAATTTTTAGTTGGTGTCATTGACCGAGGTCAGTCGGGGATCTGTTGATGTTCCCGAGACCTCAAATCCTCAAACATCTGGAGTGAATCAACAACGAGGGAAACAATGAGGGTGACGAGTAGGAGTAGCTAGGGGTATGGAACCGGTGATCGGTATAACCAACCCGATCGTCATCATTAGGGTTTATGTAAAATAGTAATAATGAAATATTAATGTTTACTATTTATATATAAAAAATTATGTTTGTACACTGGTGCCAGCCCAATTGGTACCTCCTTTATAAATTTGTACACGGGCGCCAATTGAATTGACAACACCATATCGAGTCGTCAATCCAATTGACACCTCCTCTTAAGAATGTAGAGATGTCGCCAATTCATTTGGAAACAATACTTGGTCCAGTTCTGAAAGTGGGGTATTTTTTCGAAATTATTTGAAACATAAGTTATTTTGGGAATTAATTTTAAAAAGTGGGTTATTTGGCTAAAAATTTCTTATGGTGACATGTGCTAACTTAATATAATATATATATATATATATATATATATATATATATTATATATATATATATATATATATATATATATATATAATATATATATATATATATATATATATTGGGGATCAACTTACTTCAAAAGTATTTTTTTTTAACTTACTCCAAATCATAACCTTCTAATTGAATCTAATCTAATGATTAATACATGAAAATTTTAGTGTGAATGAAAAATTTTAGGAGGACCATTCTTTGAAGGAAACATTTTGAGGGACTTGTTGGGGCACGAAAATATGATCACGGGCGTTCACACACTCGAGATGATGACAAAGTCACCACTGAACTTTATTTATTCAAAAAGGAAAGGGAAAATAACGATAAAAAGAAAAAAATGGTCGTTGTAACCAAATTCGGGTTCGGGGGTCGATTATGTGAGATGAATGTATTAGCACCCCTTATATTTGTTTACTCAGCGAGAACTATCTAGTTAGATTTGAAAATAGAATGTTAGATTACGTTTATTGTTTTCTTCTAATTACTAAACGTTCTAAAAGTAAAAATAAAAGACCGCAAAAAAGGTTTTTATTAGAGTGCTTGACAAGATTGTGAGTCTTGCTCATATGTATCCTCATGTGCGATGGGGAATTCAAAGCTACGTAGTTCTGGACAAGACAAAGGTACTTTTACGTTTTTTGTTATATTGTTTGACGAGACATTGAATCTTGCTTTTATCCATCCACGGGTTCAATTGGAAACTCAAAGATACGTAGTTCTTGGTAGAAAACCACGTATTTGTTGGTTGATTTTAATGAATGAATGTTTAGGTCGCATTCTAGAGGTTAATAATTTATTGTCTACTCGTGCGGGGGCGATTTAAGCGTTTGTTTATATCACGATAGAATGGATAAAACATTTTTGATTTGTTAAAAAAAATTAATTGTGTGGGGGTGAAAAAATATAGGTTTGATTGGTTGAGTATATTTTGAGGTGGATGACGAGTGCTCAGATAGTCAACCTATACAATAGGTATCCAAATACTCGGGGAAAGAGGGGTATATGCCTAGTTAGTCATTTTTCATCCAAATTATTTATGAAAAGATTTTAATTATGAATTAGAATCCTTTAAAGATGACAAGTACTTGGACGACAAGTTGTACAGCATGCGCCCAAGTACCCGGGGAAAAGAGAAGTATACGCCAAACTATTCCTTTTTCATCCATTTTTATTGAGAAAATATTTTGATGCGAGACGGATAATAATTTTTTGAAGGTGATGATTACTCGGATAGTCAAGCTATATAACAGGTATTCAAATATTCAGGAAAAAGAGAAGCCTATGCCAAACTATTCTTTTTTCATCTTATTTATGAAAGATATTTAAAATGATTAAGGGCTTGTTTGATTCAATTTCAATTTTTTATTTTTAAAGACTGTTTTATAAATTATTTTTAGAATGAAAACAAAATAAAAATTCATTTGGAAGTTGTATTTTCTAAAACTATTTTTGAGATGATAAAAGAAAAAACTTGTTTGGTTGATTTGTTTTTAAACTAATAAATAGTGTGATTATAAGTAAATGATAAACAATTACCTATATTAAATAGTTATTAAAAAAAGTTATAAAATCATTTCTTTCAATATGTATAATAGTAATCACAAAATAAATACACAAAAGAATAATAATTAAATTTTATTAAAAAATAAAAAATAGGCAAATATATAATGTACATGTTATAGACATGAAAATATCTAACCAATTAAAATGTGTTCACTTATGCAAACACAACATTTTCCATTTGTTGAATTCTTCTTAAACACAACAAAAACATGTTTTATATTACAAATTCATATTTAACAAATCAATGTAATTATAATCATACCATCAATAAAAATTTACAATTTCACACATGTTTTCAATTTTGGTGTTTTAGAAATTCAAAAGCAAAACAACTTTTACACGTTTTGGTTTTTTTAGTTTTTAAAACTAAAAAACAAAAACAGTTTTCAAAATCACTTTTTTAAAAACTATTTATCAAATGATTTTTTAATTTTTTAATTTTCAAAAACTAAAAAACTGTTTTTGAAAAGGGAATCAAACAGACCCTAAGTGTTTTGGTTCGATTCTGAAAATGTTTGACATTGATCAAAGTTTGATTTCGGTTTAATGGCGAAGAATGGTGATGTTTTGAAAATCACTTGATTTTGATCGAGTTTTTTAATTTGATTATTTTGAAATGTTAACTATTCACAATTTTTTTAATTAATTAAAACTGATTAAGAAAAAATATTGGACCAAGCCCAATAAAAAATAAAACCAAACAAAAAAGTTAATAAAATAAAAAATAATGTTCAAACAAAAATTGGGGGTGCTGAAAGCACAAGGCCCAAGGTAAGCCCCAAGGGGCGTGCTTAGCCCATTCAGGATGGCAAAGGGAGTCAACAAAGGTCGACTCAACCTTGTGGCCTTAGATCAGATTACTTAATGATAAATGGTAAAGAAAACGAGGGCGCATACGATATGATGGTGGTCCCCCCACATGGAACCCCTAGTCAAGAAACTAAGTCAAATCATCCAAGGGTATACAGGCGTGCCACATGTGGGAATGGAAAATAAGGGAATATGATAATAATAGAGAGGAGACTCACGTGAGTCATTTTAGCATTTCTTCTCTCTCTCTCTCTCTCTCTCTCTCTCTCTCTCTCCCTCTGACCACCAGACAATCACGCTTTAATATCCCTCCCCTCACCACTTTAGGTTCAACACGACAAAGCTAATGAACAAATGATGAACACGTTGAAGAACATGTTCTTCCTCAATCCAGAACTTAACGAAATTTCATCAAATCCATACAAACATAGTGTAACCCCTTTATTTTTTTTTACTCTGATTACATGTGTGCATTGAGTTGATGCGTGTGTGTGACTTGAGGGAGGAAACACATGACTGTATGGGATGGCCATGGATGCAGTAATGGCATTGTTGGTGGTATTCTAGAGGTGGTATATGATAAATTATATTGTTGCAGAATTTAGAGTAAGAAAATATATATTTTTGAATACTTTTATATTATTGAATCCACCACACACTCACTTTTATATAGGCTTAATGAAAACTGACGTAGGAGACAAAAAGTTGGTAATCAAGATGAGGACTCTTTGGTTCTCTCAATCTTAATGATACAACTCTACCATAAATCTAAATAAAGACAATTATTATAATATGATGGTTATAATTCTCTCATAATACATACTAAAGATAGTGGTGGTTACAACACATTAATTTTAACACTCCCCCTTAATATGTTGCTCTTTAACTCCCATTGCTTCTCTAAGTTGCTGAAATTTTCCTCTAGGTAATGCTTTAGTAAAAATGTCTGCAAGCTGCTCTGGTGAACTGCAGAAAGCTAACTGCACATCTCCTTCTTCAATCACACTTCGAATGAAGTGATACTTTATGTTAATGTGTCTGGTCTGGCTATGAAAAACAAGATTCTTTGCCATAGCAATAGCTGATTTGTTGTCACAATGAAGCTGTAGACTTCCCTCTTGTTTCTCTCCAATATCTTTTAATATTCTTCTCAACCAAAGTGATTGTTATGTAACCAAACCAGCTGCTAAATACTCAGCTTCAACTGAAGATTGTGCCATAGTATATTGCTTCTTTTAGCACCAAGAGATCACACATGAACCAAGGTTGAATACATAACCTGAAGTGCTCTTTATATCATCAACACTTCCGGCCCAATCACTATCAAAATAGCCTTTAACTTCAAGTTTAGAATTCTTCTCAAATTTGATTCCATGCTCCATGGTTCCCATGACATACCTTAGAACTCTTTTTGCTGCCCTGAGATGTAAATGACTTGGTTTACTCATGAATCTTGAGAGTAAACTAGCAGTAAACATTAAATCGGGCCTTGAAGCTGTAAGATAAAACAAACTTCCAACCAAACTTCTATACATGATTGCATCTACTAATCTTCCACCATCTTCCTTCTTTAATTTTTCATTTACCACTAAAGGAATATCAATAGGTTTGCATCCATACATGCCAAGCTTTTTCAAAATATTTTTGCCATATCTCTTTTGACAAATAAAAACTCCATATTCATCTTGGTAAACCTCAATACCAAGAAAATGATGCAACAAGCCAAGATCACTCATCTCATATTTTTTCATCATTTCTATTTTAAAATTTTCAATCATTTTCTTGTTGTTACCCGTATACACCAAATCATCAACATAAAGGAGAAGGATATCATCTTTACCTTGATGCTTCACATACAAGGTAGGCTCGCTTTGACTTCTTTGAAATTCTTGCTGAATGAAGTAATTGTCAATTTCACTATACCATGCTCTAGGGGCTTGTTTCAACCCATATAGAGCTTTCTTCAACTTGTAAACTTTTTCCTCCTGGCCTTTAGTCACAAAGTCTTGAGGTTGCTGCACATACACCTCTTCTTTTAATTCTCCATTCAAGAAAGCTGACTTCACATCAAGTTTGTACAAATTCCAACCTTTTTGAGTTGCTAACGCAATGATTGTTCTCACGGTGTCCAAACGTGCAACCAGAGCAAAAGTCTCACTATATTCAATTCCAGGCTGTTGTGCATAGCCTTTGACTACTAACCTAGCCTTGGCTCTTTGGATTGAACCATCTGGATTATGTTTCAATTTGTACACCCACTTTACTCCAATAGCTTCTTTATCATTTGGCTTTTCAACTAGCTTCCATGTTTTATTCTTTTGAATTGTATTTATTTCTTCTTACATCGCATTCCTCCAAACATCTTCTTTGATTGCTTCATCAAAATTTTCTGGTTCCGCAACACAATAGTTGCACCTTGCATAAATATCACTTAAGTCCTTCAATTTTATTGGAGTTGACCTGGGAGATGATGAACTTGAAATTGGTGAACTTGGAGAGGATGAAGAACTTGGTGTACATGGGGCTGGTTGCTCATTTTCAGTTGCTGGATTTTGTTGTAATAAAATTGCAGGGACTGTTTTCTCCTTCATTTTGTCTTCTTCCCAATTCCAAGAAGTCTTCTCGGCAAATACAACATCCCGGCTAATAATCACCTTGTTTGTCTTCAAATTGTAAATTCTATAGCCCTTTGACATGGAACTATAGCCAATAAAGACACATCTTTCACTTGTTTCTTCCAGCTTTGTCCTCTTTTGTTTAGGAATTTGAGCATAGCAAACACACCCAAAAAATTTAAGGTGGTTAACTGAAGGTATTCTTCCACTCCAAGCTTCAAATGGAGTCTTATTCCATACAACATTTGTTGGACATCTATTCAGTAAATAAACGACAGTTTTAACAACCTCAGGCCAAAAGGTTTTAGGCAAACCTTTCTCAAGTAGCATAGACTTCACCATCTCCATCACGGTTTGGTTCTTTCTTTCAGATACACCATTTTGCTGAGGTGTATAGCCAACAGTGAGTTATCTTTCAACATCTTCATCTTCACAAAATTTGTGAAATTCATTCGAGGTGTACTCCTTCCCCCTGTCACTTCTCAACATTTTTATAAACCTACCACTTTGTTTCTCAATAAAAGATTTAAATTTCTTAAAAATTACAAAAACATCATATTTTTGTCTCATAAAATATACCCATGTCATGCAGGTAAAATCATCAATAAACAAGATAAAATACCTGTTTTTTCCATGAGACAAAGTATTCATAGGACCACACACATCTGTGTGTACAAGCTCCAACCCTTGTTTGGCTCTCCATACTCCTTCCTTTGGAAATGGTTGGCGGTGGTGTTTGTTAAGCATACATCCTTCACACACACCATATTTTTCTTCAATTATTGGCAGCCCATACACCATCTTCTTTTGATAAAGCAACTTGAGACTATTGTAGTTCAAGTGCCCAAGTCTCTTGTGCCATAAACAAGAGTCATTTTCTTCTCTAGCCACCATGCTGATTCTTTTTTCATAATTAAGAGAAAGTGGAAAGCTTCTATTACTGATCATTTTTACAACAACAACACTTCTTCTCTTTGAATCAAAAATTATGCACTCACGATTCTCAAAATTTAGAGAATAGCCATGCTCCAAAAGTTGTCCAATGCTTAGCAAATTCTCATCCAACTCTGGCACATAAAGAGTGTCATGAATGACTTTGCTTCCTTGCTTTGTTGTAACTTCAATGCTGCCTTTTCCTTTTACTTTAACATGTTCTTCATTTCCCAATTTAACTTTTGATCCAAATGAAGAATCAATGTTTATAAAAGCCTCTTTCTTTTCGGTCATATGGTTACTACAACCGCTATCCAAATACCACACATTTTTATCTTCATGAAATGCTTTTTGACAAGCAAAGATAAAATTACCTTCATCATTTTCTCCTTCTGCAAATGAAGCATGTTGTTGATTGACAAAACGACAATCCTTTTGGATATGCCTGAATCTCTTACAATTGTGACATTGTGGTTTGCCCTTGTTCCAACAATCATTCTCGTTGTGAGTGTTACTCTTACAGATTTTGCACCATTTATTTGATGCTCCTTCATGCCATCTTCCACCATTCGTGCCTCTTCCTCTTCCTCGTGAGTTTCTTCCTCTGTTCATGCCTCTTCCAAATTTGCCACCTCTAGAAGACTCACATCTATTTTGTATTGAGGGCTTATTTTCACCATTGTTGGACTGAATGTTGAGTTTAGATTGAAAGACACTCTCAACTGATTTTTCAGAGTTTCGTAACAACCTTTATTCACAGGACCTCAAAGACCCCATCAACCCTTGAACAAACATAGTTGATAGGTCCTTAGTTTCTTCTATAACAGCCACCATAGGATCAAATTTTTCTGTCAAACTAATCAGAATTTTATCAACAATTATGCGATCATCTATTGTATCTCCATGTGACTTCATTTGATTCACCAATTCAGAGAGTCTATTAAAGTATTCATTCAAACTCTCATTCTCTTTCATTCTTTCATTTTCATAGTCTCTATTAAGAGATTGAAGCTTCACAGTTCTCACCTTTGAGTCTCCTTCAAACTCTTGTTGTAGAATATTTCATGCTTCCTTTGATGTTTTTGCTCTTTGAATCATCCTGAGAACTCCAACATCTGTGATCTTCTTTTTCTTCTTCAATTCTTCAAGTTGTTGGCTTGATTCTTCAGCCTCTGTTTGTGCTGGTTCTTCATACCCGTTTTGGACGAACTCCAAGACATCCAAAGAGGTGAATAGAATCTCCATTTTAACATCCCAAAAATCATAATTTTCTCCTTCAAACAAAGGAACTTTAACATTGTTATAAACTGTAGAAGAGTTGCTTATGGAAGCCATTTTTTTTCTGCTGCAGCTGCAAGGATCTGCAGCTCTGATACCACACTGTTGGTGGTATTTTAGAGGTGGTATATGATAAATTATATTGTTGCTGAATTTAGAGTAAGAAAATATATATTTTTGAATACTCTTATATTATTTAATCCACCACACACTACTTTTATATAGGCTTAAAGGAAACTGACATAGGAGACAAAAAGTTGGTAATCAAGATGAGGACTCTTTGGTTCTCTCAATCTTAATGATACAACTCTACCATAAATCTAAATAAAGATAATTATTATAATGTGATGGTTATAATTCTCTCATAATACATACTAAAGATAGTAGTGGTTACTGTTGGTGATTTTAGTATCATCAATGTATTTTAGTAGTAATGTGATTTACTATAGGCCGATGCAATTATGCGTTAAAGCTTGGAAACGAGTTAGGGGTAGTGCGGAGTGCACGCTCGTCGAGTCAACGTATAATTGAATGCGAATAATTGAAACGGGGTTCCAACGTTCGAAATTTTCTTTTGAATTTCGAATCCTTTCCCAACCGACGTAACCGTTTTTGAACAGTTACGTCTTTTCGGTTTCTGTTATTCATCTCCTATATAAGGAGTCATTTGGCCTCAGTTTGAAAAGTGATAATGAAATCAAACTTTCTCTTTACATTCCTGAACATCTCTCTTTGCCAGAAACAAATTGTTCTTCAAGAATTATCCCCACAAAGATTTCGTGAACCCAGGCAAGAATAGGGTCGAAATACTTTGTTCGAAAAGTGTACGAACACGATTCTTCGAAGTTATCCAGGATTATCATACCCATTTTCTAACAAACGAACAAAGTACTTTCTGATAATCATGGCTGGAGGAAACACCGTCAAGGAGATGACTACAAACTTCGGAATCAAGGTCTGTCATGGAATCAAGTACATGACAGAGGACTCATCAAGTAAAAATTTCCTTGGTAACCGATTTCAACAATTACAAAATGGTTGAATCGAGGTCTGTCATGGAACAATTCAATGAACTCCTCCGAATCCTTGGACAGTTCACACAACACGGATTGAAGATGGATGAAACAATATCTGTCTCAAGCATCATAGACAAGTTGCCTCCTTCGTGGAAGGATTTCAAACACAATCTGAAGCATGGAAAAGACGAACTGTCTTTGATCCAACTTGGAAGTCACTTGCGCATAGAAGAATCTCTAAGAGCACAGGAGGATGACAAAGGAAAAGGCAAAGAAATTGCTGGACCCTCGGTTAATATGGTCGAAGAGGGTGGTAAGAACGGTAACAACAAAAACAAAGGAAAGAAGCGTGCTTTCAAGAACAATAAGGGCAGTTTCGGTGCTAACAAGAAACCGAAACTAGAATGCTGGAAGTGTGGCAAAACAGGCCACTTCAAGAAGGATTGTCGTTCCGGCAAAAAGCATGATAACGCGAATGCAAGTGGTTCAGGAAAGGGGTCTAAGGACCAATCCGAAAACCAAGGTCAGAAATCAATTCGTGATTTGAATAGTTTGATTAAACATTCGGTTTCACTAAATTCTGAAGCATTCTATGTGCAGGATGATGCTATCGTGTGGTGGATTGATTCTGGCGCTACAACACATGTTTGCAAGGATCGTTTCTGGTTCAAGACTCTTGTTCCAGTGGAAGATGGTTCTGTCCTCTACATGGGAGATGATCACTTCGCTCCCGTTGAAGGCAAAGGAAACGTGGTGCTAGAATTCAGTTCTGGAAAGACTATTACTTTGTTTAATGTTTTGTATGTTCCTAAACTACGTAAGAATTTGATTTCTGGTCCTGTATTAAATAAGCTTGGATACAAGCAAGTGTGTGAATCCGATAAATATGTTTTATCGAAGTCTGGTGTGTTTGTAGGATTTGGATATTATAATAATGGTATGTTTATGATGAATTTGAATGGAGTTCCTAATGATTCTGGCTCTGTATTTATGTCCTCTTCGAATGTTATCAATTCATCGTTATGGCATGCTCGTCTAGGACACGTACATTATAAAAGAATGCATGAAATGTCTAAAGATGATTTAATTCCTGTTTTTGATAAAAATGTAGAAAATTGTAAAACTTGCATGTTAACAAAGATCACTAGGCAACCTTTTAAAAGTATAACAAGGAAATCTGTCATTCTTGAGTTGATACATAGTGATTTATGTGATTTGCATGCTACTCCATCATTAGGACATAAAAAATATTTTGTCACTTTCATAGATGATGCATCTAGATTCTGCTATGTTTATTTGTTGCACGCTAAGGACGAATCCTTAGATAAATTCAAAATTTATAAAACTGAAGTTGAAGTGCAACAAAATGTGTTGATTAAAACATTACATACAGATAGAGGTGGTGAATATTATGATCCTGTATTTTTCCAATCCGTAGGAATCATTCATGAGACTACGGCACCATATACACCTCAACAAAATGGTGTGGCTGAAAGGAAAAATAGAGTGCTTAAGGAAATGGTGAATGCCATGTTATCTTACTCTGGTTTGAGTGAAGGGTTTTGGGGAGAAGCTATGTTAACGGCTTGCTATTTGTTAAATAGGGTTCCTAATAAAAGGAACAGGACTACCCCATATGAACTTTGGTATAAGAAACGACCCAACTTAACATTTCTACGTGTTTGGGGTTGTAGGGTCGTGGTTAGACTCCCAGACCCAAAAAGGAAAACTTTGGGTGAAAATGGTGTAGCTTGCATCTTTGTTGGATATGCTGAGCACTCAAAGGCCTATAGGTTTTATGTTATAGAACCTAATGACTCGATTTCTATTAACACGATTATAGAATCGAGAGATGCCATATTTGATGAGAATTGTTTCTCTTCTATACCTAGACCAAAGGACTCTATACCTAATTCAGATGAATCTCTAAGGGATGATCATTCAAATGATGTGCCAAGTAAGACACTTGAACCCCGTAGGAGCAAAAGAGCTAGAAAATCTAGATCTTATGGATCTGATTTTCAACTATATTTAGTTGAGGGATCAAAGGATCAGATTGACACTCAATACTATTATTGCTATAGTATAGAGGAGGATCCAAGAACGTATGATGAAGCTGTGAAATCTCGAGATTCTGCTTTTTGGAAAGAAGCAATTGACGAAGAGATTGGTTCTATCATGGAAAATAATACTTGGGTATTATCTGATTTACCACCAGGTTGCAAACCATTGGGTTGCAAATGGATCTTCAAAAGGAAGATGAAAGTCGATGGTACAATTGACAAGTTTAAAGCTAGATTAGTTATCCAAGGCTTCAGACAAAAGGAAGGGATTGATTATTTCGATACCTATGCTCCTGTTGCCCGTATCACTACTATTAGATTGTTGATTGCCTTGGCGGCTATTCATAATCTAGTGATTCATCAAATGGATGTCAAAACAGCATTTCTGAATGGTGATTTGGAGGAAGAAGTGTATATGAAGCAACCTGAAGGATTTGTAATGCCTGGTAATGAGCATAAAGTGTGTAAGCTAATTAAGTCATTGTATGGGCTGAAACAAGCTCCGAAGCAGTGGCATCAAAAGTTTGATGAGGTTGTCTTGTCTAATGGTTTCATTCTAAACCAAGCTGACAAATGTGTATATAGCAAATTTGATACTTCCGGTAAAGGAGTTTTCATTTGTTTATATGTTGATGACATGTTGATCTTTGGCACCGACCAAAATCAAGTTGATAAAACGAAGAATTTCTTGTCATCAAGGTTCTCCATGAAGGATATGGGAGAAGCGGACGTTATTCTTGGTATTAAGATTAAACGGGAGAATAAGGGGATTGTAATTACGCAATCTCATTACATTGAGAAAATAATCAAGAAGTTCAATTATGAAAGGTGTCCTCTAGTAAGTACTCCCATGGATCCGGGAGAAAAACTTATGCCAAATACAGGTAAACCTGTGGATCAACTCGAATATTCAAAAGCTATAGGCTCTTTGATGTATGCTATGATTAGCACTAGACCGGATATTGCTTATGCGGTTGGAAAGTTGAGCAGATTTACTAGTAATCCTAGTAGACATCATTGGCATGCGATAACTAGGGTATTCAAGTACTTGAAGGGTACAATAAATTATGGATTGTCATATATGGGATTTCCTCCGGTGTTAGAGGGTTATTCGGATGCTAGTTGGATAAATAATGCTGAAGATTCATCCTCTACAAGTGGATGGGTGTTCTTGCTTGGGGGAGGTGCCATCTCATGGGCTTCCAAGAAGCAAACATGTATAACTAGTTCCACAATGGAATCTGAGTTTGTAGCATTAGCTGCTGCTGGTAAAGAAGCGGAATGGCTAAGGAATTTGGTATATGAGATTCCGATATGGCCTAAACCGATATCACCAATTTCTATCCGTTGTGATAGTACTGCCACATTGGCTAAAGCTTATAGTCAAATATACAATGGAAAGTCTAGACATTTGGGTGTTAGACATAGTATGATTAGGGAATTAATCATGAATGGGGTGATATCTATTGAGTTTGTTCGGTCGCAACAAAACTTAGCTGACCACTTGACGAAGGGGTTAGCTAGAGACTTAGTGAAGAAGTCGGTAATTGGGATGGGATTAAAGTCCATTTAAATCTGTTAGCTATGGTATACCCAATTCCCTTCTAATACAATATTAGAAGCAGAATTCAATGTGGAAAGATCATAGTTAGAGATTGGAGCAATTGTGTTTATCTTCCCAAGGTATGTGCTCAGACCTGCAAGTGATGGTTAGGTTGAATTATATCTTCTTAATGGTTCTTTTGGAAAATTGCAAATGCAGGTGCAAGATTAAAAGAATCACCTATGTGAGCATGAAGTTTTGTCGCTTCAAGAAGCTTGGACTTGGCTTCCTATATGCTTATTAATGGATAAGGACACATGGCTTGTAAAGTGTCAAGTATGAATAGTAGAGTATTGTAAGAAACATATGTGTACTATATCTTCAGACACTCAAATGGATTGACGGGTTCAATCGCTATGACACCCCGATTTTCGAGTATTTGGAATGTGTATTTGTACTAAGATGAAAATTCAATCGCAAGACATTTTCATTTATGCATTTGTTTGATCGTTATACCTGTGTGTTATACCCTTGTATATATAATTGTATATACTGAGTAAATCAAGGATTACACTAAAATGGGGGGGATTTGTTGGTGATTTTAGTATCATCAATGTATTTTAGTAGTAATGTGATTTACTATAGGCCGATGCAATTATGCGTTAAAGCTTGGAAACGAGTTAGGGGTAGTGCGGAGTGCACGCTCGTCGAGTCAACGTATAATTGAATGCGAATAATTGAAACGGGGTTTCAACGTTCGAAATTTTCTTTTGAATTTCGAATCCTTTCCCAACCGACGTAACCGTTTCTGAACAGTTGCGTCTTTTCGGTTTCTGTTATTCATCTCCTATATAAGGAGTCATTTGGCCTCAGTTTGAAAAGTGATAATGAAATCAAACTTTCTCTCTACATTCCTGAACATCTCTCTTTGCCAGAAACAAATTGTTCTTCAAGAATTATCCCCACAAAGATTTCGTGAACCCAGGCAAGAATAGGGTCGAAATACTTTATTCGGAAAGTGTACGAACACGATTCTTCGAAGTTATCCAGGATTATTATACCCATTTTCTAACAGTTACAACACATTAATTTTAACATGCATGTTGGAAGATCACATGGTATGTAGTGGTCTGCAACATGAAACTCGTGATACATCTGTGACAAAGTTGTAAATTTTCCCTTAATCATTTTATTTTTTTTCACTTTTAGTTGATTGTATGTATGTATGAAGATATGGTTGTTGGATCTAATGTTTACGTTGGTGTATTGCAATGTAATGGGATGTATATAAATCGTGACCTTATTGTAATGAGCATATTCAATTGAAATTTCATTTGTTTCTTTTTGTCAAATTTCATTGTAATGGGATGGATGTAATGCGGTTAAATGTTGTATGAAATGTTGACGTATTGTGTAGTGTATATAATTCGTGTGTTTTTTTGGTTAATAAACGTGAAGTGTATGTATGCATGCTTTATGATAATGGAGTGATACGATGATGTTGCAGTCTGTGATGTGATTCACATATAATCCACAATTGCCCTCTTTTTGTTGAATTTATGTTTATGTATGTGTGGTATGTAGGATGTATGGAATGCATTGTTAATGTCTTGGTGTAGCTTATGATCATGTAAAACTCACGTTATTCAATTAAAATTATTTGTTTCATTTTGTTTCATTTTGTTGGCTATTTCTCAATGTGTGTGATGTATGCATTATGGAGATGAAATGTGTAGAAATGGATTTGGACACATAAACTTATTTTTTCAAATAAAAAGATAGCATGATGAATGAAATAAAAAAAAGAAAGAAAATGGACTTAGACTCGTAACCTTATTTTTTCAAAGAAAAAGATTGCATGATGATTAAAAAACTAAAGAAAATGGACTTCTCTACTCATTCTTTCAAACATGATTTCAAAATGAACCAATTATGAAAAGCAATGCAATGGAATGAAAACTATCAATTTGACTTTTAACCTTCAATTTGAACTCAACTTTATTGGAAAAATGCAATGGATGAACAAATGCAAATGAATTAAGAACAAGGATAAAAAGTTTTGGGTAAGACAAAATTGGGGGTATGACAGCTGCCCTATTTAATTGCCTTGAGCCCGAGAGTATGAATAACAACGATTTTTATATATTTAGGATGGAAGACAATTAAATACGAAACGGCTCAGGGTTTGAAAAATGTAGTTAGGGTATCTAAAATTCTGGTATCAGATATGAGTTGTCGAAGGTAATGTCACGACACTAATATCTGAACAATACAAACAGGACAAAAGATAAAGAACAGTAATGCAAGAGACACAAGCAATTGTTAACCTAGTTCGGCGCAAACTCACCTACGTCTGGGGGCTACCAAGCTAGGAAGGAAATCCACTAAACAGAATCAGTTCAAAGACTCTCAGTAAACAACTTCAAGTTACAGTCTTCTCACCTAATCTCTACCCATGTGACTTCTACCTAAGACCTCTTAGATATGAGATCCTACTCACTCCCCCTCAATCACAGCAGTGATATAAAACAAGAATTACAATGAAAAGAAGACACTCTTCAAAGACACATACTTGATCTTGCTTAAAAGCTTCAATCAAGTAAACACACACTCATGCTTCAAAGCTTAGAGTGGACAAATTACAACTCAAAAATCAGTCCAATTCAATCATCTATGGATGAATGAATGGCTTACAATACACACGACCACACAAGACTAAACCCCTTATTCTCTCTCAATATTTCGTTCGTTATTTCTTGTGTATAAAACCAGGTTTTCCATGTCCTTTATATAGAAGCATTTGGCTGGGCTTGGACATCATAAAACCCTAAAACTATTTTCCATTCCTATCTTCTCATGACATCTGATTATATCTCGTTGAAAAATAAGTCAATCTGGTTGTAATTACTGATTGAGGGCGCGTTCAATCATCTCTTCAATCATACATAGATTAGCATAAAAAACGCAATCACACAATACATAACATTCAGACTGAATGTTTTGTATACAGATGTCATGACATCGGGTCTGACATCTCAGTAAAATCCTGCATATTCACATTTTAAACACCATGCAGGTACATGTTATCTTATGTCAAGACAACACTTGTGACAACTTGTGAACACTCTAGATTTTACCAAAATTACTGCCAACACATAGAACCAACAAACTCCCCCTTTGGCAAATTTCGGCTAAAACATACATCAGACCATTTGTTTGTTCACAAGAGTAAAAAAACATATCACCAATTTAGCAGAAGAAGTAATAAAACCCATATTTACTAGCTATAATAGCAACTAGTAAACACATATTAAACATATATGTGCTTCTTCTCCCCCTAAGTCTGTTCAACACAGACATCTCCTTCAACAACACCCATAACATCCACCACCCCATCTGACATCACCTTCAACATCCTTTTCAACATCATTTGTCATCTGTTTATAGCAAAGCTACTTCATAGCACATATTAACTGCAGCTATAACACATATTAACTGCAGCTCTCCTTTAGCTCTCCTTTAGCTCTCCTTTAGCTACTTCACCCCATTTTTAGTCAAAATAGACCAAAGAGACCAATGAGACAAAATAAATGTCTATTAGTCAAAGAGAATGTCACATAGAATGTTAAAACATATTGTCAGGTGTTACAGAACCACAAACAAACACAACTATATAAGCTGAGATAAAATCCAGAGACATCAAAGAGAACCTAAAAATTACATCAAGGCATCAAAACAAGACTGCCAAAAAATATCAAACATCAAACATCAATGCATCCAGAACAACACATCATCATAAAAGGGGAACAATCTTCACCAACACTCAATCAGAGGAGCTAGCATCTTCATCATCTTCAGAATCAGAACTGCTACTTGATTTATCTTGAGATTCATACCTCTCACTAGAGGTGTGGGCTTCTGTTTCCTTGGCTTGTCCAACATTATCTCTATCACCTTGCTCCAAGCTATTAATCAGAACCTCAAAAGCTTCTTTCCTGGGTTTAGCTACCCTTATCCCAGTCTCCAATTCCTTATAGGTCTCTTTTAGTTCAGCAATCAGACCACCTTGAGAGGCTGGCTTCTTCACAGCAGATGTCATGACAATGTCATTGACATGAATGCCTTCAAATAATTTGTAATGAACTGACAAGGGAGGTTTTCTTCTACTAGGGATATCACTTGTGCTCAGAATTCCAGATTGCTGGCTCAGGATTATCCCACAAATCATTGAGGGAAAAGCTATGGGCAACTTCACTGCATTTGACAATTTGTTCAAACATGAATCTACCATAATCAAAATTAAGCTTTGTTCCAATAGCAAATATGAGCCTTCCAAGAGCATTTGAGATTGTAGAGATGTGATTTGTTGGTACCCAGTTTGCTGACCCTATCTTGTGCAAGATATCATATTTCACAGTTAGTTTTCCAGCTGAGAGATGTTTCTTGCTTGGCCACTCCTTGACCTAACCAGCAGTTATTTCCCTACAAACCTCATTGTCTGTGGCCTCTAGTTTACCAGCATCTTCTGTTCCTCTTCCTAGGAACTTATTAATCACAGTTGGAGAAAACTTCACACACTTTCCTCTAACAAACACCTTACAAAACTCTTTGTTGTTCTTATCAGCAATGTCCTCAGGGATGTTCACCACAAATTCTTTAACAAGACCTTCAAAACACTGAGATAACCCACTAACAGTTTTCATTAATCCAGCAGACTTAATCAGGTCCATGACCTCTTTAACCTCCACAGCATCCTTTCCCAGTTCTCTTTCCACAGCCACTCTCCTTTGGATTACAAATTTCCACTTTGCTGCACAATCTTCAAGATGGAAGGAAATGTTATCCAAGTGTACAACAACAACCTTTGCAGGGGATTTTCTAACAGTTGACTTTTTGACAAGAGAGATGTCAGGGACATCGTCTTCAACATCTTCCTCTGAATCAGAACTTTCTCTTACTTTTTCTCTTCTTTACCTCAACTTTACTCCAAGACTTTGAAGGGCCTACATCAGTAGCCTTCTTACCAGTTTTGGCTGTCATCATCTGAGCCATAGACCTACCCTTTCTGGTCTTCATCCTCTTAGAAACACTTGGCTTCAAGTGATGAAGCAAGCTATCATCTTCATCATCTGAGCTCTCATCTTCCAAGTCAATCACCTTCTTACCAGAGTCATGCTTCTTAGACTGAGAAACATCTATAGATTTCTTACTAGGCAAGGTTTGCCCTAAAGAGCATAATCCTTCAGCAGCTATATCTTTTTCAGACCTAGATGACTCATCATCTTTCTCATTGTGAGGTCCAACCTCAGGAGAGGGGTCCCTTCTCGATAGAGGAGTAGAAAGTCCCTTTACATAGTGTCCATCAAGGATCCTCGTGACAATATTTCTAATGACACGATCAGTATGATGCATGTCATCCTTAAAGCTAGGGTTATCAGAATTGTTGCCTTAAGTATGTCCTGTAGTGGAGGATGGACCAGGAGCGTCGCCTGGGATGACTGACAGGGGAATCACTTCCAAAATGTCTTCATTAAGAAAGTCCATAGAGGGTGTTCTAGCTTTGTGCGCAGGTTTGGTGTTTTTAGAACCAGAAGATGAAGGATGTTGTGACATCTTGTTGAGCTTGTGGAAGGATTTTTGTTTCCCTAGCAGAGAAGGTTGATGAAGTTTGAGGAAGGTGGAAATGTTGTGCCGAGGTTGCGTGTGAAAATGCTATAGATGGAAGTTCTAATACTAGGTAATGATTTACCATAAATGGGGCACTTTCTTTTAAGTGGGCAGACAATATTTTTATTATCTTTTCCACTCCAAATTAATTGCTATAAATTCTCATAGATACAAATCCCTAATTTCCCTCTTAGACATTCAAATTGATTAGCATCCAAAGCCTTTGTAAATATATCAGCTAATTGCATTTCAGTAGTAACATGCTCCAGGGCTATGATTTTCTCTTCGACTAGTTCTCTAATAAAATGACGACGAATATCAATGTGTTTTGTCTTGCTGTGCTGAATAGGATTCTTAGAAATATTTATAGCACTCAGGTTATCACGGTACAATGTCATGACATCTTGCGTGACATTGTATTCAGTCAACATCTGTTTCATCCAAACCAGTTAAGAACAACTACTTCTAGCTGCTATGTATTCAGCTTCAGCAGTGGACAGAGACACACAATTTTAATTTCTTACTAAACCATGATATTAAGTTGTTCCCCAAGAAGAAACATCCTCCTGATGTGCTTTTCCTATTATCAGCACTTCCAGCCCAATCAGCATCACAGTATCCAGTCAGCATAGATCCAGATCCATGAGTATACAACATTCCATAGTCACTGGTGCCATTGACATATTTCAGTATCCTTTTCACTTGGTTTATGTGACTGACTTTTGGTTCATCTTGATATCTATCACAAACACCTACAGCAAAAGCAATGTCAGGTCTGCTTGCTGTAAGATATAACAGACTTCCTATCATGCTTATGTAGAGACTTTGATCTACACTAACACCATTTTCATCTTTGGAGACTTTCAGATGTGTGGGAGCAGGTGTCCTTTTATGACTTGCATTCTCCATGCCAAACTTCTTAACAATGTTTTTGGCATATTTGCTTTAATATAGAAAGATAGAATCTGACATCTGCTTGACTTGTAGCCCAAGAAAATAGGTCAGCTCTCCAACAAGGCTCATTTCAAATTCAGACTGCATTTGTTTAACAAAATGTTCGACCATCTGATTTGACATCCCACCAAACACAATATCATCCACATATATTTGAGCCACCATGAGTTTTCCTCCTTCATTCTTAACAAATAAGGTCTTGTCAATGCCTCCCTTCCTGTATCCATTGTTAGTGAGGAACACTGTGAGTCTATCATACCAAGCCCTAGAAGCTTGTTTCAAACCATAGAGGGCTTTCCTCAACTTGCACACATGCTTTGGAAGATTTGGATCTGTAAATCCTTTAGGTTGTTCAACATATACTTCCTCATTTAAGTATTCATTCAAGAAGGCACTTTTTACATCCATTTGGAACAGTTTAAACTTCAGAATACATGCCACTCCAAGCAATAGTCTAATGGACTCAAGGCGAGCTACAGGGGCAAATGTTTCATCAAAGTCTACCCCTTCAACTTGAGTGTATCCTTGTGCTACTAATCTTGCTTTATTTTTAGTAACCACCCCTTGTTCATCAGATTTATTCTTGTACACCCACTTTGTTCCAATGACATTTATTCCTTCAGGTCTTGGAACCAGTTCCCATACTTCATTTCTCTTGAATTGGCCTAACTCTTCCTACATGGCATTGATCCAGAATTCATCAGTCAAGGCTTCCTTGACATTCCTAGGCTCAATCTTGGACACAAAACAACCATGTGAGATCATTTCCTTTGATCTAGTTGTGACCCCTTTATTTGGGTCTCCTATAATGAGATCTTTAGGATGATCCTTCTAAATTCTGATAGAGGGTCCCTTATTAATTTTGTCAGCTTCAGGTTCAGATTGAGTGAGTTCATTCTCATTACTTTTGTCTGGGAAATTAGCTGGAGGATCATTTAGGGATGTCTCAACATTATCTGTGAGATCAGTCTGCTGATCATCAACCACAACATTGATAGATTCCATAATTACTTTTGTTCTGGAATTCAAGACTCTATATGCTCTGCTGTTTGTTGAGTAGCCGAGAAATATTCCTTCATCGCTCTTGGGATCCATCTTCCTTCTTTGTTCACGATCAGTCAAGATATAACATTTACTACCAAACACATTGAAGTATTTGACTGTAGGTCTTCTCCCTTTCCAGACTTCATACAAAGTAGTAGGAGTCCCTTTCTTCAAGGTTACTCTGTTGTGAACATAGCAGGCTGTGTTCATAGCTTCATCCCAGAAGTGGTAGGGCAATTTCTTAGCATGAATCATAGCTCTGGCTGATTCTTTGAGAGTTCTACTTTTCCTTTCTACCACACCATTTTGCTGAGGAATAATGGGAGATGAGAACTTATGACTAATTCCTTCTGATGCACAGAATCCAGAAAATTTGTTGTTCTCAAATTCCTTCCCATGATCACTTCTAATTTTGATAACCTGACTTTCTTTTTCTCTTTGAAGTCTTAGACAAAGATCTTTGAAGACTTTAAATACATCAGATTTTTCTATTATAAAATTGACCCAGGTGTATCTGGAGAAGTCATCCACCACTACATCAGCATACTTCTTCCCATCAAGACTTTCCACCTGCATGGGTCCCATCAAGTCCATATGGAGAAGTTCCAGCACTTTGGAAGTGGCGTCATGTCTGAGCTTCTGATGTGACATCTTTGTCTGTTTTCCAATCAGACACTCCCCACAAACTCTTCCTTCATCAATCTTCAAGTTTGGAATTCCTCTGACAACTTCAACAGATATAATCCTCTTCATTCCTTTAAGATGCATATGGCCCAATCTTTGATGCCATATCTTCACTTCTTCTTCTTTGGCTAGAGTACACATTGATGAATAACCAGTTTCTTGAGAACTCCACATATAGCAGTTGTCCTTAGACCTGACTCCTTTCATGATCACTTCATTTTCTTTGAAGTTTACAGTTAGACCTTGGTCACATAGTTGACTAATGCTTATTAGGTTTGCAGTCAGTCCCTTAACAAGTAGGACATTGTCAAGGTTAAGGACTCTAGGGCAATTTAGCTTACCAATCCCCTTGATTTCACCCTTTGCTCCATCACGAAAGGTTACATAGCTGGTGGCATGAGGATGAAGGTCAGTTAGCAGGTTTTTGTTTCCAGTCATGTGTCTGGAGCACCCACTGTCAAAATATCAGTCTTCTTTGGCTGAAACTCTGAAGGAAGTGTGAGCTAGCAGGTTTGTAACACCAGTCATAGGAACCCACTATTTTCTGTTGACAGGTATGTGATGTTTGGGTCTAGGTTGATGATGAGAAGGACTAGGATAGCCATACAACTTATAGAAGAATGGTTTTATGTGGCCAAATTTTCCACAGTAATGACATCTCCATCTTTGATGTTTCCCTTTCTGTTGTCTTCGTTTATGATGTTATGACATATTATGTGACATCTTTGGTTTGCTACCAGTGTAACTGCACTCAGGTTTTGTTTCATTGAACCCAATGCCAGACTTGTCTCCTGCCATTTGTCCAGTCTGGGGAATTTTGTCTAAGGTGTCAGATCCATTGTTTAGCATTCTGACATACTTTGTCATCTCATCCAGTTTGGAATTCAAGAACACTGCTTCAGTCTTCAACTTAGAGATGGTTTCCAAGTGTTCTGCCTTCTCATTCTCCAGTTGTGTTATCACTTTCTTCTGACATTCAACTTGTTGACACACTTCTTCACTTCTGTGACACAACTTTTTGTAGGTATTGACTAACTCATCAAAGGTTACTTCATCATCACTTGAGTCTTTATCAGAACCCCATCTTCAAGTCAAGGAAATCACAAGATTTGCAGACTCTTCTGTTTCACTTTCATCAAACCAAGTAGCAGCAAGACTCTTCTTCTATTTCTTGAGGTAGGTTCCACATTCAGCTCTAATGTGTCCATACCCATCACATTCATGGCACTGGACTCCTTTTCCTTCTTTGGACTTTTCATCAGATCTTGTTCTTCTTCCAGCATTATTGGACTTACTGATGTCAGATGTGATGTTCTTGACATTAGACTTAAACCTTACATCCATCTTTTTCATAAGTTTGTTGAACTGTCTTCCCAGTAATGCTACATCATTTGCCAGATCTTCATCAGTATCTTGACCACTTTCTTCCTCTTTCTCTTCAGTGTTTGACATGAAGGCTATGCTTTTGACTTTCTTTTCAGATCCATCACACATTCCCATCTCAAATGTTTGGATGGATCCAATTAGCTCATCAACTCTCATATTAGAAATGTCTTGAGACTCTTCTATGGCTGTCACTTTCATGGCAAATCTCTTAGGAAGTGACCTGAGTATTTTCCTCACTAGTTTTTCATCTGACATCTTCTCACCCAGGGCTCCTGAGGCATTAGCAATTTCAAGGATATTCATATGAAATTCATGAATATTTTCATCTTCTTTCATCCTCAAATTTTCAAACTTCGTAGTGAGCAGCTGCACTCTAGACATCTTCACTCTAGAGGTGCCTTCATGAGTGGTTTTGAGAATGTTCCAAGCATCTTTAGCCACCTCACAATTGTTTACCAATCTGAAGATGTTCTTATCTACTCCACTGAATATAGCATTCAATGCTTTAGAGTTCCCAAGGGCTAGATCATCCTCCTCCTAGGTCCATTGTTCCTCAGCCTTCTTCTCAGTTGTAGCTTCTCCTTCCTTAATAATAACTGGATGTTCCCAACCTATTAAAATAACCTTCCAAGACTTATTATCCAAAGATTTTAGGAAGGCTACCATTCGAGGTTTCCAGTAGTCATAGTTGGATCCATCCATAATAGATGGTCTGTGAACAGATCCTCCGTCTCTATCCATAGTACCAGAAAGTAACGTCCCTAGCTCTCATCCAGAACCAGAGCAGGATGCCTGCTCTGATACCAATTGAAATTCTGATATCAGATATGAGATGTCGAAGGAAATGTCACACCACTAATATTTGAACAATAAAAACAGGACAAAAGATAAAGAACAGTAATGCAAGAGACACAAGCAATTGTTAACCCAGTTCGGTGCAAACTCACCTACGTCTGAGGGCTACCAAGCCAGGAAGGAAATCCACTAAACAGAATCAGTTCAAAGACTCTCAGTAAACAACTTCAAGTTACAATCTTCTCACCTAATCTCTACCTGTGTGACTTCTACCTAAGAAGTCTTAGATATGAGATCCTACTCATTCCCCCTCAATCATAGAAGTGATATAAAACAATAATTACAATGAAAAGAAGACATTCTTCAAAGACACATAGTTGATCTTGCTTAAAAGCTTCAATCAAGTAAACACACACTCATGCTTCAAAGCTTAGAGTGGACAAATTACAACTCAAAAATCAGTTTAATTCAATCATCTATGGATGAATGAATGGCTTACAATACACACGACCATACAAGACTAAATCCCTTATTCTCTCTCAATATTTCGTTCGTTATTTCTTGTGTATAAAACTAGGTTTTCCATGTCCTTTATATAGAAGCATTTGGCTGGGCTTGGACATCATAAAACCCTAAAACTATTTTCCATTCATATCTTCTCATGACAGCTGATTATATCTCATCGGAAAATAAGTCAATCTGGTTGTAATTACTGATTGAGGGCACGTTCAATCATCTCTTCAATCATACATAAATTAGCATAAAAAATGCAATCACACAATACATAACATTCAGACTGAATGTTTTGTATACAGATGTCATGACATCGGGTCTGACATCTCAGTAAAATCTTGCATATTCACATTTTAAACACCATGCAGGTACATGTTATCTTATGTCAAGATAACACTTGTGATAACTTGTGAACACTCTAGGTTTTACCAAAATTGCTGCCAACACATAGAACCAACAGTATCACCAACATCAACTTAGGGATTGTAAAATGTAAGGACAAAATAACATCAACTCAGGGGTTGAAAAAGGTAAGGAAGAAAACATTGTTAACTCGGGGGTTGGAAAACAATAAGGCGGAGTATCATAAACTTGGGGGTGGGAAATAAAGACAAGATATCATCAACTCAAGGATTGGAAAATAAAGATAGAATATCGACAACTCGGTGTTGGACTAGACGACATCTACCCGGGGGTTGAGTAAATGTAAAGATAATACAAGATCATCTAAGGGGTTAGAAATCTTGAAGGCACATCATCAACTCAGGGGTTATAAAACACCCTCAACTCGAGGTTGAGAAAACACCATCCATTAAGGGGTTGGAAAACACAATAAACTCAGGGGTTGAGAAAACACCATCAACTCAGGGGTTGGAAGATATCACCAACTCGGGGGTTGGAAAACAAAGACAAGATATCATCAACTCGGGGGTTCGAAAACATAGATAATATAAAGTATCATCAACTCGGGGTTGGAAGACATAAAAACAAAGTATCATCAACTCGGGGGTTGGAAAACATCATCAACTCAGGGTTGAAAATAGAAAGACATCGTCAACTTGGGGGTTGGAAAACACTGATATCGTTAACTCATCGGTTGGAAATAAAGACATCACAACATCAACTCTGGGGTTGGAAAACAAAGACAAGATAATATCGAATTGGGGGTTGGAAAACATCATCAACTCTAGGGTTGGAAAACATCAAGACAAAATATCATCAACTTAGGGGTTGGAAGACATCATCAACTCAGGGTTGAGAAAACAACATCAACTTACGGGTTTGAAAACACCTTCAACTAAGGGGTTTAGAAAACACCATCAACTTAGGGGTTGGATAATACCATCAACTTAGGGATTGGAAAAAGCTATTAACTCGAGGGTTGGAAAACAAAGCTAAGATATCATCACCTCAGGGGTTGGAAAAAAGAGACAAGATGTCATCAATTCGAGGTTTGGAAAAAATAGAGATATATGATGTAAACTCAGGGGTTGGAAAATATAAAGATAGGAAGCATCAACTCAGGAGTTGGAAATCATAAAGATAGACAACGTCAACTCGGGGGTTGGAAAATATAAAGGCAAGATTCTCACCAACTCGAGGGTTGGACAATAACATGGAAAAACCATCATTAACTTGGGGGTTGGAAAACATAAATACTAAACATCAACAAATCGGGGGTTGGAAAGTAAAGACAAAACAACATCAACTCAGGGGTTGGAAAATAAAGTTAGGGTATCACCATCTCGGGGGTTGGAAAACAACATCAACTCGGGTGTTGGAAAATGTAAAGACAAGACAACAACAACTCAGGGGTTGGAAATAAAGACAAGACAACATCAAGTTAGGTATTTAAAATCAATAAGGCAGGATATGATAAACTCGGGGGTTGGAAAACAATGTCAAGATACCATATACTTAGGGGTTAGAAAAAAGAGACAAGATGTCATCAACTTGGAGGTTGAAAAACATAAAGATAGACAACATCAACTTGGGATAAAATAGACAAGGTCTACTCGGAGGTTGGAAAAGATAAAGATAGATATCATCAAGTCATATGTTTGAAAACATAAAGACTAAACATCTTCGACTCGAGGTTGGAGAGTAAGAAAAAAACGACATTAACTTAAGGGTTGGAAAACAAATACAGGATATCACTAACTCGGGGGTTGGAAAACAACATCAACTATGGGGTTGGAAAACATAAAGAGAAGACAACATCAACTCAGGGGTTCGAAATAAAGACAAGACAACATCAACTCGAAGGTTCAAAAACAAAGACAAGATAACATCAACTCGAGGGTTGGAAAGCATCATCAACTCAGGGGTTAAAAAACGTCAAGATGAAGTTTCATCAACTTAGGGGTTGGAAGACATCATCAACTCAGGGTTTGGTAAACATAAAGATAAAACGACATCATCAACTCGGGGATAAAAATAAAAAGACGATACATCATCGTCTACTAGGGGGTTGAGACTTAAAATATAGGGATAAATCATTATCAGCTCGGGGGTTGAGACTTAAAATATAGGAGTGTTACTTACTGGGAAGGCAATAAGTGTTCCTGTTTGGGAAAATGTATTTGGTATAGTTGGGATTGGGCCTCTAAGAGTGGCTATAAATCCTATGCCATGTATTATGGATGCATGTTCATGTGTACACATATTTTGAATTGATGTATGTTTTATGCATGATGTAGCATTTGGGCTGACGCCTCTTTTATGATATGTGTATGAAATGTATCACTTTATGGAAACTGGTGTTTCCGTGACTTTCCGACTCTCTAACCCCTTGATATTTTGATATGTCCATGGATCAGACCATGATACTCTTGTTGTATGGGACTATGCCATATGATTTAAAGGGAAGAGATTTATGTGTTGATTAAGTTGTGATTATTGATTTATGGAGCTTGTGTTTTTCTCGGGATATAGTACTAGAAGACTACGGTCCCTTCGATGTTTTGAGATCAAAGAAAAATACATATTTGAAAGCTTCTTATTATATCCATGTTTCAATGCATTATGCAAAAATAATCGAAATTTTCTAATCAAGCCGGAAGAATTAACAGAAATAAGATTTGAAGAAACAAAAACTTTATTTATTGAAATTGTTCCGTAAATGGGCGGTGTTAAGGAAATAATCCATGTAAGATGAGATTACTGAAAACTGGTAAAGGAAAAAAATGTAAATGGAAATGAAAGCAAATTTATTTATGTCCCTATTGAACCCAACACATGCTACTATCCTTATGTCTTCGAGGTCGTAATACTTTGCTTCTGACGATGATGATTAAATTGATTGCTCCCATCTGAATTCCTGTTGTAGTATGACTCAAGTGTTGCAGTCATATGCCTTTTGGATATCCATAATTTTTTCCTGGACCGCTCTTTTCGAGTTCTAGTCCACCAGGATGATATACCCTTTTTTTTTCCTAAGCCGCCCTTTTGGGTTTTCGACTTATCGGGTTTTATTTTTTTTATACATGTCCCTAATTTTTTTTTTGGATTGCTCTTTCAAGTTTTCAATCCAACAGAATTCCCTAATTTTTTGCTAAGTTGCCCTTTAGGGTTTTCGACTTAGCGGGATTTTTATCCTCTTTTTTTAGGCATAGTATTTCTTGAGTGCGTCGAAGTTCAAAGGTCGCGGTAACTCCACTCCATCCATGGTTGTGAGAATTAAGGCTTCGCCAGAGAAGACCTTCTTCACAACGTATGGCCCTTCGTAGTTCGGGGTCTATTTGTCATGGGGATCTTTATGGATGGGTAATATTTTTTTGAGCATTAGGTCACCTTATTTGAATATCTGAGGACGAACTTTCCTGTCAAACGCTTTCTTGAGCCTTCGCTGATATAGTTGCCCGTGACATACTGCAGCCATGCACTTCTCTTCTATGAGGTTTAATTGATCGAACCTGGTTTATACACATTCAACCTCGTCTAATTTAGTCCTTATTAGGTCTCTTAAATAGGGGATCTCGACTTTGATTGGGAGTACGTCTTCGGTACCATATACCAGAGAAAAAGGAGTTACTCTTATCGAAGTGTGAATTAAAGTCCTATAGCCATGTAGTGTAAATGGGAGCATCTTATGCCAGTGTTTATAGGTTTTCACCATCTTTTGGATGATCTTTTTGATGTTCATATTGGCCACTTCTACTGTGTCATTCATCTTTGGTTAATAGGGTGACGAGTTATGGTGTTCAATTTTGAAAATCTCTCACAAATCACCCATCACTTTGTTGTTTAAATTTAACCCATTATCTGTGATAATTTTGTTAGGAACCCCATAGCGACAAATGATCTCCTTTTTGATGAACCGCATGATTACTTGCCTCGTCATGTTAGTGTAAGAAGCTGCTTCCACCCACTTTGTGAAGTAATCGATAACAACTAGAATGAAACGGTGTATGTTCGCAGTTTTTGGCTCGATCATCCTGATTATGTCTATACCCTGCATAGAGAAAGGCCATGGAGCAGTCAAGACATTCAAAAGAGTAGGTGGCATATGTACCTTATCTGCATGGATCTGGAACTTGTGACATTTCTTGACGTATTTGAAATAATCGGTTTTCATAGTCATCCAGTAATATCCTACTCTGATAATTTTGTTATCCATGGAATATCCATTGGCATGCATGCTAAAGGATCCCTCGTGAATATCTTTGATAGGCTTGTCTGCTTCATATCCATCCAAACACCTAAGTAAAACCATGTAATGATTCCTTTTATAAAGTACATCCCTATCGAGGAAGAATTGAGAGGCCAATCTTCTGAGTGTCTTCTTATCCCCACTTGAGGCATTTATAGGATACTCTTATTTCTGAAGGAATTATTTTATGTCATGAAACCATGGTTTATTATCAACTTCTACCGCTATGACCATGCAATAGGAAGGCGCATCCAAACTTTGAATTCTTATAGTTGGTGTTTTGTTGTACCACTTGACCTTGAACATGGATGAAAAAGTGGCCAAGGCGTCTGCTAGTTGATTCTCCTCCCGAAGAATATAGTGTAAGGTAATCTCGTCAAAGTAGGTGATCATATTCCAAACGTGGTCTCGGTATCGGATTAGCTTAGCATTATGGGTCCCTCATTCTCCCTTGATTTGATTGATGACGAGAGCTAAGTCTCCATATACTTCTAGGATCTTGATTCTCAGGTCAATGGCTTCGTCAATCCATAGGATACACACCTCATATTCTGCCATATTATTAGTACAAGTAAAGCATAACCTTGTCGTAAAGGGAATATGGTACCCTGTTGGGGAGGTTATGACAACTCCAATTCCATGTCCGATTGCGTTTGAAGCACCACCGAATACCAGCTTCCATCATGATCTTGGTTCAGGTCCCTCATCAGAACTTGGGGCCTTTCAATCCCTTATTACCATAATATCTTTGTCGGGGAAGTCAAACAGTGTAGGTTGATAATTTTATGTTGGTTGATGCGCGAGATAATCCACTAGCACAATCCCTTTTATAGCTTTTTGTGTGACATACTGGATGTCATACATTGTTAGTAGCATATGCCATGCAGATATTCTCCCAATTACTATCGACTTTTCAAAAATATATTTTTTAGGATCCATTCTGGATATCAATAGAGTAGTATGACACACCATGTATTGTCTCAAACGCCGAGTGGCCCAAACTAGAGCACAACAAGTTTTCTCCTAGAGACAATGTCGGGATTCACAATCAGTAAATTTCTGCTTAGGTAATACATTGCGTGTTTATTCCTTCCGGTTTCATCTTGATGCCCTAATACATAGCCCATAGAATTTTCAACTGCCGTTAAGTACATTACAAGTGGTCTCCCTAGAACCGGTGGTATCAAGATAGGTGGATCTTGTAAACATTCTTTGATTTTATCAAAATCCCTTTGACAATCTTCATTCCATTCAATGGCTTGATTTTTATTGAGAAACTTGAAGATTGGCTCACATGTGGTTGTAAGATGTCAGGTAAACCTAGCGATGTAATTCAATCTCCCTAGGAATCCACGAACCTCTTTTTCTGTTCTTGGAGTTGGCATCTATTGAATGGCTTTTACTATGTTGGGATCGACTTCAATTTCCCTTTAGCTGACTATGAACCCCAATAAATTTCCTAATCTGACCTTGAAAGTGCACTTTGCAGGATTAAGACGGAACTTGAACTTCCTCAAGCGATCAAACAACTTTTGTAGATTGATTATATGATCCTCTTCAGTTTGTGATTTGGAAATCATGTCATCGACGTAGACCTCTATTTCTTTGTGGATCATATCGTGGAATAGAGTCACCATTTCCCTTGGATATGTTTCCCCAACATTTTTCAAACCGAAAGGCATTACCTAATAACAGAAATTTCCCCAATGAGTGATAAATGTGGTTTTCTCCATGTCTGCGGGATCCATCTTTATCTGGTTATAACTAGAGAATCCATACATGAATGAGAAGATTGAGAAATGAGCGGTGTTATCTATTAGTACATCGATGTGAGGTAGTGGAAAGTCGTCTTTAGGACTTTCTCTATTCAACTCCCGATAATCCACACACATTCTGACCTTACCATCTTTCTTCGGAATCGGCATAATGTTAGCTACCCATTCTAGGTATTTTGCAATGGCTAAGAACTCTGTGTCGAGCTGCTTTATGACCTTTTTGTTGATCTTGAGAGGCATTTATGGTCTGGTTCTTCTCAGGTTTTCCTTATCTGGTGGGCGTTCTGGTTTGAGTGGTAGCTTGTGTATAACGATGCTCGTGTCTAGTCCTGGCATATCTTGGTATGACCAAGCAAACACATTTATGTATTCATGTAGGAGCTCGACCAATCTTTTCTTGATTTCAACTTTTAAGAAAGCACCAAACTTAACCTCTTTCTTGTTTTCTTTAGTCCCTAGATTGATCACATCCACTGGTTCCTTATGAGGTTGAATTTCTTTGTCCTTTTGCTTCAACAATATGGATAATTCTTCAGGCAATTAAAAACTCTTCTCATCTTCTTCTTCCGCTTGGTTAATTGGGAATTCAAAGTTGTAAGGGATTATAGTAGTGTCATTTTCAATAGGTTCATTCATAATCTGCATGAGGGCGATTTTGGTTTATTATTATCTTTTGTATTGAGAGGGATGAAATAGAATGAAAAGATATTGCCATTTTCTTAAACTTGAAATGAAAGAAAATAGATCTTAATTGAAAATAAAATACGATTTATTGATAAATAAGTCATTGAAACATAAGGGGGGCTACAATTGTTGTCCATTATCCTTGGGCATAACAAATGACTTATTATTATTAAAAAATAGTACATTACTTTGAACTAGAAATCATCTCCAAAATCTCGATGGTTTTTTCAATTGTTGAGAGTTGTATTTGGTGAGCAGTGACACACCAAGTTGGGTATCCCTTCATCTCCTTCAACCACAATCACCTAATCTTCACCTATCTATCCCGCACTATGGAAAGTCTCTTGAAGTGTACATAGCTTCTTCTGGTTGTTCTTCTGAAATCCTTAATTAGCTGGTTTGTACCCCAACCTGAACCGATCCTTCTTTTTAGGTATCTTCAATAGCTTTCCCTAGTCCCGTGCGTCTCTACCCTTGATCAATTTTGACATTTTTTCCCATGGAGATATTGATAAATAATTCACTGAAACATAGGTGGGGATACAATGCTTGTTTGTTTTCCTTGGGTATATCAAATGACTTATTATTATTAAAAAATAGTACATTAATTTGAACTAGAAATCATCTCCGAAATCTCGATGGTCTTCCAATTGTTGAGAGTTATATTTGGTGAGCAGTGACACACCAAGTTGGGTATCCCTTCATCTCCTCTAACCACAATCACCTAATCTTCACCTATCTATCCCACACTATGGAAAGTCTCTTGAAGTGTACATAGCTTCTTCTGGTTGGTCTTCTGAAATCCTTAATTAGCTGGTTTGTATCCCAACCTGAACCGATCCTTCTTTTTAGGTATCTTCAACAGCTTTCCCTAGCCACATGCGTCTCTACCCTTGATCAATTTTGACATCTTTTTCCATGGAGATATTATTTGTTCTCTCCTTTGATCGACTGCTGCAATCTCCAAAGCTTGAAACCGTATTTCTAATGTTTCTCCATTCGCTTCTATGTATCTGAATGATGAGAGGTGTCTAACGAACATGTATTCCTCTCCTTCGACGATGATTAGTTTATCATCAGTTATGAGTTTTAACCTCTGGTGCAAGGTTGAGGTAACAGCTCCTGCGGCATGGATCCAAGGTCGTTATATAAGACAACTGTTAGATGGGTTGATGTTCATCACCTGAAAGGTGACCATGAATGTATGAGGTCCTATAGGTATTGGTAAATCGACTTCACCAATTACCATCCTCTTCGAACCATCGAAAGCCTTGACCACTGATCAGTGCATTTTGATGCACATTCTTCTATAATTGTACTTAGGCATTTATATAATTTATTTTGTTTATTTTACTATTTTATTATATTTTTAGATTTAAGTTCATGTTTGCCTTTAATCTATTTTCGTTTGCTATTTTCAGTTTTAGCGGTTATTTAATATCTGTCTACTGTTCGGATCATAACTTGAGCTACGAGATACCGTATTGCGTGTTCTGACATGCGTTAGAAAGCTAAGAGAAAGAGCTACAACGTTTGTGTTGAAGACAAAAGCTGATTAGGAGTTCATAAGTCTCAAATAATTCGTTGAAGTTTCGTACTTTAGAAAATAATTTATTTTGGGCCATTTGTTGGGCCGAATTTAGGTTTTCCAACCCAGTTTGAATTATAAGTGAAACCCTTATCCTGTTTAAAAGGATAGCCGCGGTACTGTAGCAAAGACACATTACTCACGATAACTTTTTGCTTTTGTCGATCATGATGAGGAACTAATCTTCTAGAGTCAATCTGCTATAACCGAATTTCCAAGGCTTTGAGGTTTTTATTCTATCAATTTAATTTCGTTCTCTTTCAATTCTATTCTATGAAATTTCAGTCGGTTAATCTGTATTTTATGGAATGGTTTTGATTAAATTCGTATGATTGCATTACTAATTGTTAATCGCCGTTTTCGTCGCTTTGTCGTTAATTTGCGTTTGTAAATCGTGTTTGCTTAATTCATGATTGTATTCATCTGTTTGCTTAATTCAGAATATAGGAATATAAATCTGTCATATATCTATTGCGCTTGTTAAGCGAATACGAAGAGACTGAAGCCGCTTAGGGAATTGGTAGGTAAAAATCAGTGATTAGCCGGAAACCGAAACAGTAGATTGACTTATTTTATAATCACTTATTATAATCACTTTTTTGCTTTGCTTTCTAAATCGATCACTAAAACATAAACCCCCCTTAAATGGATTTCATTAGGTTAACAATAATACAAGAATCCTTGCGATACGATACTCGAGTTGTCGCTTCCGCTAAACTACAATTTTCTAATTACTCGTTTTGACCCGTGCGCGACAGCGGATCAACCACCAAAATACTAGCCTTCATGGAAGTTCTTACGGTATTCCTCTTCCCCAGAGTGTTCTTAGGCATGAGATTCACAGACGAGCCAATGTCCACTAATACCGTTGATAGGAAATTATCCTGGTGTCATACCCTAATTTTTAACCCTAAGATCCAACATATTATTTGCATCATTGCACACAAATAAGAGAATATCAAAATTTGGTTGCTTACTTCTCAAGAAAATTAAAAAATTCATGTGTTTATTTCAATGTCTTCTTCAACAAGCAACTTCAAACTTTGAATAATTTAATCAAGAGACAATAAATGACACCTTATTTTGAGTTTATATGATCACCCATGTGCTTTAAAATACAGATCTTGGCTATGTGAAATTTACGTTTGACTCCTCGTTATAACGAGTAATGAATTCTTGGATGCGTTAATGGTTTCCACTCTCTAGTTTGGATAATTATTCTCTAAAAAATATATATATAACTTCCTTAAATTATAGAAGATGGTTTAGTTTGTAGCAGATAGTTGAGTCTGCATAAGAGATCATTTGTTTGATTTGGTTGGTGTGAAAAATGTTAATCTACTATTCGGATCATAACTTGAGTTACGAGATGTCGTTTTACGCGTTCTGACATGTGTTGGAAAGCGAAGAGAGAGAAGTTCAAATAGTTCGTTGAAGTTTCGTACTTAGCAAATAATTTATTTTGGGCCATTTGTTGGTGCGAATTTAGGTTTTCTAGCCCAGTTTGAATTATAAGTGAAACCCTTATTCTGTTTAAAAGGGCAGTCGCGGTACTGTAGTAAAGAAACATTACTCACGATAACTTTTTGCTTTTGTGCGATCATGAAGAGGAACTAATCTTCTAGAGTCAATCTGCTGTAATCGAATTTCCAAGGCTTTGAGGTTTTTATTCTATCAATTTAATTTCGTTCTCTTTCAATTCTATTCTATGAAATTTCATTTGCTTAATCTGTATTTTATTGAATAGTTTTGATTAAATTCGTATGATTGCATTCCTAATTGTTAATCACCGTTTTCGTCGCTTTGTCGTTAATTTGCGTTTGTAAATCGTGTTTGCTTAATTCATGATTGTACTCATCCGTTTGCTTAATTCGGAATATAGGAATATAAATCTGTCATATATCTATTGCGCTTGTTAATCAAAATTGAATCGAATGGAGATCGAAGTCTCTTAGGGAATTGGTAGGTAAAAACCAGTGATTAGGCGGAAACCGAAAACAGTAGATTGGCTTATATTATAATCACTTTTTTTAATCACTTTTTTTCTTTGTTTTCTAAATCAATCAATAAATTTAAACCCCCTTAAATCGATTTCATTAGGTTAACAATAATACAAGAATCCTTGCGATACGATACTCGAGTTGTCGCTTCCACTAAACTACAGTTTTCTAATTACTCATTTTGAGTCGTGCGCGATAGTGGATCAAATTGGCGCCGTTTCCGGGGGTTCTTGTTGTTTTTAATCGTTAGTTGAGTCATAGGTGTCGATTATAGTGTTTTGGCCCTCCGATTTGCTGCCAATTCGCGTCTGTTCGTCCGACCTGGTCCGTCCTGGTCCAAAAACCCGGTTTTCTGAAAAATTGTGTCCGATTCAAATTCTGTTTTGTCTACTAAGAGTAGAAAAATCTTGGAAAGAGTTACGAGAAACCACCCTCAAATTCCAAAATTCATCTTTTTCTATTTTTTATGAATTTTTTACTGTTTTCATAGTCCCGAAAAAATTCCAAAAAAATTCCAAAATTCTTATTTCGCCTAATTAGATTAATTTTTTGTTTTTTGTATTTTTCTAAAATATTTTGATCATATTTCTTCTTTCTTTTTGTTTCTTCCTAATAGGGATATTGTTGGCATTTTCATATTTGTTGTTGCATTAGTTCTGGCTACTAGGTCTGGTTGTTCTGATCTTTTTGATTTTGATCCTGAGATAGAGAGAGCCTTGCACGTACGCCGTATAGCAAATCAAGCTAGCACTAGTTCACCACCCGTTAGCGATTCTAATTCTGACTATTTGCATAACTTATTTGATTCTGATTTTGAACTTGATTTTAATAACATGACTGAACAAAGAGCATTAAGGCAGCTTGCTGCTCCTGATTTGAATTACAATGGTTTATGTATTGAATATGTTGATGTTACTGTTCCTTTTGAGTTGAAATCTGGTTTAATACACTTGTTGCCAAGGTTTAGTGGTCTTGCAGGTGAGGATCCGCATAAGCATCTTAAGGAATTTTAGGTTATTTGCTCTACACCATTGAGACCTGAAGGAATCACCGAAGATCACATCAAGCTAATGTGAGTGCAATTTCCTTGAGATCCGGGAAGGTAACAGAACCAGCCCTAGAAAAATAAAAAAAATCTTGAGGTAACACCTGAACCTTCTTCCGTTGTGATAGAAATTGAACCCTCTGTTGTGGTAGAAACTGAAAAGGAAAAAGAGAAGGAGTATGTTCCACCAGTTCCCTTCCCATATAGAATACTGAAAAATAAAAGGACTGGTGATGGAGACACGGAGAGAGAGATTTTAGATGTGTTCAGAAAAGTGGTGGTAAACATTTCGCTTCTTGATGTTATTAAGAAGGTTCCAAAGTATGCAAAATTTCTGAAAGACTTGTGCACAAGTAAGAGAAGGTTAAAGGGCAATGAGAGAGTAAATTTGGGACGAAACATTTTAGCCCTTATCCAGCCTAAACATTCACCTGAAAAAGTTACTGTTTCATCCCTCAATCAGGCCATACCCCAAAAGTGCAAGGATCCGGGAACTTTTGCTATTCCATGTACCATTGGGGACAGTAAATTCGAAAATTACATGCTTTATTTGGGAGTGGGCATTAATGTTATGCCTACTTCTATTTATAATAACCTTGATCTTGGTCCTTTACAGCATACATGTTTAATCATTCAACTAGCGAACAAAAGCAATGCTCGCCCTATTGGAGTAGTGGAAGATGTGCTTGTTCAAGTTAATGACTTGATTTTTCCTGCAGATTTCTACATTCTGGCCATGTATGGAGAAACAAATTCAAGCAGATCTCCCATCATTTTAGGCAGACCGTTCATGAAAACGGAGAAAACAAAAATTGATGCCGACGATGGAACCATGTCCATGAAATTTGATGACATTATCGCGAAATTTAACATTTTCGATGCCATGAAACATCCCTTGGAGGAGCATTCAGTTTTTCATATTGAATTGATCTCTGAGTTGGTTGATGACACTTTTTCTGAATTGTTTTCACATGACTTTCCATCTATATCTGGGTGATGATATTTATTCATGTGATGATTGTACTGACACTAACCTTTGTGTTGTATGTGCTAAGATTGATGTTGCCTTGTGTAGCGTGGTATTCGGTACCTTTAGATTTATTGACTAAATCAAAAGTAAACCATACAAGTCGAGTCACCACCGCACTTCTATTTATCCAAAGGAAATGTTAGAAAGCGAATAAAAACCGAGAAGTTTTATTGAATCAAAAAGTAATAAAAATGTCAGAGATCGGGGTAAGGGGGTTGGTTATGCAATGGGAAGGTTTTAAGCACCCAAAACATCCTAGGTACTCCTAGGGAGCCCTTTTCACACTTGTTGTAAGGTTGGTATTTTTGTGAAAATTTGTTTGTGCAAACATGATTGGGGAGATGAGAAGAGAATATACAAGTTATTTACAATTTTGTGTTTGAATGGATAAACCCATTGCCTACGTACCATCTTAAAAAAGATTAGGATCAAAACCTCGTAGTTCGGGGTAAAAATTTCAAAACAAGTTGGTGAATTGATTGGTCCAAAAGCCTTGAGGTCTTTTGTTATCAAAAGGAGAAAACTCAACCTAAAAATCACAAATCCACCATGTGAGGATAACTTCAACATGCTAGTGAGGGGTTAACCCTATAATAAGCATGGAAGACTCATTGTCCATCACTAAGGATATAGGTGATCATTATATCTACCTCAAGGATAACTCAAACCTAATAGCTAAAGGTTATGAAAAGTTTTAATAAGAAAGTGGCCATTGAAACCACAAAAGTATTTGAATGAGTTATATTTACCAATGAAAAGTATTTACAAAATATGGTCAAAGTTGACTTAAAGATTCAATTCAAAATGAGTATTATGAAAAGAAAGTTTGAAAATCAAAAGCATAATGCTTAGGTTTCTAATGTTTGAAAACAAGTGTTAATGTTTGCACAAAAGTTTTGGCTTGGGTTAGAGTGGTTAGAAGAAGAGGAATGGCTAAAGTCCTAATCATACAAGAGATGAAGGATAAGAAACAGGACCACAAATGGAGTTCCTTTCTTGAGATCATATTGATGATCCAAGTAGCTCCCATCCTTTGGAATAAGCAAGCGAATAGGTATAGACTCAAGCAATCAAGCAAGCAAGCAAAGCTCTTAGGAATCTTCCAATGGCTCTTGTATCTCTCTCTTTTGAAGCACATGACAATGGTTCTTCAATTTGGCTCAAATAGGAATCCCTAGCACAAAAGCACACACATCAAAAAGTTCCATGAAGTAAATCAAGAATGGACAAGAGTGAGTTTTAGAGATTTGGTCCTTCTAATCCATCTTCAACATTAAGGCCTTTTTACTCCATTTTGCATAGGGTATGTCCTAGAATCTAAGTCCTTTTTGTCCATTTTTGCATTTGGTCCACAACAATCAAAACAAAAGCACAATAATATATACACAATTATGTGCTCAAGTGAGCAAAAGGCAAATTGCTTTAACATAAACATGTGCTCAAATGAGAAAAGGGCAAAAGCAAATGAATAATATGTACAAGAATAGTAAATTGCATAAATGTAAAATGCAAGAATTAAATGTTAATGGTTAATGGTTTAGTGTTAGAGTTAGTGTGCCATAAGGCAATTTAGCGCTATGTTAAGCAATCGTAATTGGACTTATGTAGAAGTCACAACTATCTGAGGCCGGTCAATAATAATGTAGGCAACAAACACAAGTTAGAGATCTTGATTAGTGAATCAAGCTCATACAACTTGCCATGCCAAAAGAAGATGAGAAATGATCTTGTATTGATTTAGGTTCTTTGCTTGATTAGGAAGCAACCTATCCTTAATGCAAAGCCATTCACTTGATCCATGATCAAGTTGAATTAGATTTGAATCAAGGAATGTTAAACCTCCCATGTATCAAGGCTAACCACCAATCTTTAACTCATTGATCAAAAAAAGAAGAAGAAGATGAATAATAAAGTGCATTAATGGAAATGAAATGAGGTAGTCAACAAGCATTGACCAAAGATAGAGGAGATCAAGGTTAAACAATAGTAAACAGAAGCAAAATGAAGATTAGAAGTCAAGAAACAAATAAAATATTTTTGGTATTTTTCCAAATTTAAATAATACTTGAATTAAAATAATAAAGAAAGGTCAAACTTCAAACTCACTTCAAATCAACTTTAAAAAGTCCAAGTGAATTATTCTAAGTTCAACAAGGTCAAACAAAGTTTGACAAAAAATTTCAGCATTTTCAGAAACTATTTTTTATCAATTAAAAATGCATAAAAATACCTAATTGAATTAAAATTTCAAATAAATCTCAAATCAATTAATAAATTGATGAGAATATTTTTCATAGATCTATCATCATTCAAAGAGGTTGGAAACATATTTTTGTATTTTTTGAATATCAAAAACTATTTTAAATGAATTAAAAATAACCAGAAAAGAGAAAATTCTTAAAAAATATCAAATGATAAAATAAAAAATATTAAAAATTATTTTTAGAAATTAGAAATTAAAAGAAGAAAAATGCAATTGGTCTCACATTTTTTGGACCAATAGTGAAGGAGATATGATTTTTTGAAATGAAATGTTATTAAAAAAATAAAATGAAAATGAAATCAGAAAATGAAAAATATGAAAAAACACGGAGCGTTGGATGAAGCTCATTAAATAAGCTGGCAAATCATGTGGACCACATGCGCGCATCCACCATGCGCTTCAGTCAACGCAATCATACCTTGCCTTTAAATAAGTCATAACATGGAATGACTATGATTAAATCTGGAAATAGAAATGCATGACTGTGATTCATTCTGGAGACCAGACGTAGGTGTACACCACCGTCTTCTCCGGCCAGACCTCCGGCGCCGGCCAAAACTTGCAGAGAATAAAACTCCACCAAATGACACGATCCAGGTATCAAATGAAAGCTGGGGTGATGTACATCACCCTGTGCCAACCAAATTCACTCTAGGCTTCCATAGTAAGAGGAATCAGAGCTTGAATTTTGTGGTGTTCAACTGAAACTTGTTGGATTTCAACAATTCAAAGCATGAAATGATTGCCACTATGTAGAGGACTTCAGACAACCCAACAAGAACAAGAAATATGCAATATATAAGTAGATTCGAAGAAAATAAAATCTGAAGTGAACCTCTGAATTGAAGAGCTTGAGAGCACGATCTCTTGATGTTTAAGCTTGCAGTGTGTTCTATGGATCAAGGTGAGCAAGGCTTAGGAACTGTAGATCTAAAAATCAATCAAGGAAATTGAAGTTTAGATCTGAATTTTTTTGAAAGAAATGGTGAGATCCTTTGAGTATGGTTGAGGTGTGATTGGTGCAGCATGTAAGGCGCCCTTAGGTTGTTGAAATGAGAAGCATTGGCCCTTTATTTATAGCAAGTGATGGCTGACATGCATGAACAAAGCATTGCATGGATGGAAAGGGCCTCCATGCATGGGCCTGTACAGGCGCATAGAGGGTCCAATTCCACTTGGATTTGCAAGCTTATCAACAACAGATATAATTTGGACGTGCAGATGGTGTGTAATTAACTCATGCAATGCAATTTCAAATGGTTTCCAAAATTGTACCAACTTGTTCATCTCTTCGAAAATGGCATTTCCAAAACTGAAGCATAGCCTTATGGGTAATGGTTGGAAAGATTTTTTTCATGAGGATCATTTTTTATGTTGACCAAAACTTCATTTGACATTTGGAAATTGGTGAAAAATGATCATGAAGTGTAGGGTGCAAAACATGTACATGTGAAAAATTCAAAAAATGGCCAAAACTTCAAGCCCTTCTGTTTCAATTATGCAAGCTCCAAATGACAAATTATTCAACATCAAAGTTGTATATATTTTCAAGAAAATTAATTTGGACTTAAATTTTGTATCATTTGGATTTTTGATGAATAAGTTATGGGCACTTGAAGTTTGACTTTTTCACATTTCAATGCCTTTGGTCCAAAGTGACCTATAATGTTTTGCATTATCACATGTATTTATTTTAGGATTTTGAAACCTTGTTCAACATAACAATTTCAGTAGACATATTAAAATTTCCAATTAATTTAATCCCACCTAAAAATCATAAAAAATGAATGAGTTATGTCCTTGGGAAGTTGACCCAAAATTAGGGTTTCAGTCAAAATGACCTATAATGTCTTGAAATGGATGATGACCTTACAAGCTTCAAATCAATTTTTGATGAACATAAAAGTTGTTCATATGGTTCTTAAGAACATATTTTCTCTTGGGGTCATCTCCATTTGACAAACACGTCAAAAGTTAGGTCTCGGTGTACTTCAAAATATTGATGAATTGATGATTGAGGACACTCAAATAAGTTCAAATATGCATTAAATGATTAATGGAAGAACTTCCCTTGATTGCATTTGATCATAGGTTGAGGTTGCTTCATGAGCAAGGCACAGTTGATGAACAAATGAATTAGGGTTTCCTTGGGAAACAAGCCTCAAAACCTTTGGTTTGCTTTGATCAAAATGATGAATTGAGATACTTGGGAGGCATATTTGATGGATGAGATATTTGGGAACCATTTCCATGCTTGCTTTCATCTTCAATTGGCCATATCAATGCACATAGAATCTCCTAGAAGCTTTGGATCTTGTGACTGCTCAAGCTACAAACAAAAGATGTTAGGGACATATTTTTGTGCTTTTGGTTAGTAAATAAAATGAGAAAAGCAATAATATACAATTCAAGCATGCTTGGTGATCTCAAACCAACTCAGAAAAAGTTCCCACCCTAGGGTAAGAAGCCAAGATGCTATGATCCTTAAGGCAAGATGCAAATGCAATGTTATGATGCCATGAGGGATCTTAGGGTCAAAATCGGGGTCTTACACCTTGCAGGGTAACATTTCTCCTACAGGTGAAGTTGTCCATGAAGCTGTTTATGCAGTTGAAACTCTCGACATCCCGGCTGTCCCAAACACCCCATCCATTGAGCAACCACCTTCCCTAGAGCTGAAACAACTCCCTGAAAATAAATATGCTTATTTAGATAGTAATGAAAAACTTCTGGTTATAATTTCTTCTAACCTTGATTTCGATCAAGAAAATAAGCTTTTGCAGGTTTTGAGGAAGCATAAAAAGGCGATTGGATGGACATTGGCTGACATACCAGGCATTAGTCCCTCAATGTGTATGCACAGGATTTTACTTGAGGATAGTTGTAAAATAGTGAGGCAGCCCAAAAGGAGGCTTAATCCTTTGATTCTCGATGTTGTGAAGAAAGAGGTAACCAAACTCTTGCAAACAAGTATCATTTATCCTATCTCTGATAGTAAATGGGTAAGCCCAGTGCAGGTTGTACCTAAGAACTATGACTCACAGTGGTCAAAAATGAAAAAAAATGAACTTGTTCCCACTAGAGTTCAGAATAGTTGGAGAGTTTGTATTGATTACAGGAGATTGAATCAGGCTACTAGAAAGGATCACTTCCCTTTGTCGTTCATTGACCAAATGTTTGAACGACTAACTGGTAAATCACACTATTGTTTTCTTGATGGTTTTTTAGGTTACTTTCAGATTCATATTGCACTAGAAGATCAAGAAAAAACCACTTTTACGTGCCCATTCAGTACATTTGCTTACAGAAGGATGCCTTTTGGTCTTTGTAATGCTCCTGGCACATTTCAGAGATGCGTGATTAACATTTTTGCTGATTTTATTGAAAATTGCATGGAAGTGTTTATGGATGATTTCACTGTTTATGCTTCTTCATCTGATACATGTTTGAATAGTTTAAATTTGGTTTTAGAGAGATGCATCAAAACTGACCTTGTTTTAAATTATGAAAAATTCCATTTTATGGTCGAACATGGAATTCTCCTGGGTCACATAATTTCTAAAAAAAAAGGAATTTCAGTAGACCCTGCTAAGGTTGATATTATTTCTACACTTCCTTACCCTTCTTGCATTCGCGAGATTCGTTCCTTTCTTGGTCATGCAGGTTTTTACAAGCGCTTCATAAAGGATTTCAGCAAGATAACTCTTTCGCTGTCAAACTTGTTGAAGAATGACGTCACTTTTAACTTCGATGACAATTGCAAAAAAGCATTTGACTTCTTGAAGAAAGCATTAACCTTCGCCCCCATCATCCAACACCCTGACTGGACCCTCCGCTTCGAGATTATGTGTGATGCTTCTAACTATGTTGTTAGGGAGGTCCTTGCATAAAGAGTTGACAAGGCTGCCCATGTTATTTATTATGCTTCAAGGACTTTAGATTCTGCGCAATCTAACTACGCCACCACTGAAAAGGAATTGCTAGCTATTGTTTTTGCTCTTGATAAATTCAGATCATATTTTCTAGGTTTCAAGATTGTTGTTTTTACTGACCATGCAACTTTAAAATACTTGTTGAAGAAGCCAAAAGCAAAACCGAGATTGATTCGGTGGATGTTGTTGCTCCAAGAGTTTAATATGGAGATTAAAGATAAAAGTGGAGCTGAGAACTTGGTGGCTAATCATTTAAGCAGGATAGAGAGGGATGAAGATCCTTTTCTCATTCAGGATGACTTTCTTGATGAGTAGCTTTTACTTTTGCATGGGGTTACTCCTTGGTTTGCTGATATTGTTAATTATCTTGTTGCTGGTGTTTTTCGTGTAGGTGCATCTAGGACACAAATTCACAAACTCAAGAGTGATGCCAAATATTATGTTTGGGATGATCCATATCTTTGGAAGTTTGGTAGTGATTAGGTAATTAGAAGATGTGTCCCCGACTATGAGATTGAATCTATTTTGCATCTTTCCCATGCTTCTCAGGTAGGGGGCACTTTCGTCCTCAAAGGACTGCAAGAAAAGTCTTAGACTTAGGTTTCTATTGGCCCACTATTTTTAAAGATTCATATGATACCTATAGAACTTGTAAAGAGTGCCAAATAGCAGGTACAACTATCACTCGTAAGAATGAAATGCCTCAACAACTTATGCTTTTCTATGATGTATTTGATGTATAAGGAATCGACTTCATGGGTCCCTTTCCTATATCATTTGGTTTTCTATACATTTTGCTTGTTCTTGATTATGTTTCAAAGTGAGTGGAAGTTATCCCCAATAGGACTAATGATTCTAGGGTTGTTGCAGATTTTGTCAGGTCCAATATTTTTTGCAGGTTTGGAATTCCCCGAGCTATCGTAAGTGACCAAGGCACTCATTTTTGTAACCGCACCATGGAAGCTTTGCTCTGAAAGTATGGAGTTGTGCACAAAGTCTCTACCGCATATCAGCCACAGACTAATGGGCAAGCTGAGATCTCAAACAGGGAGATCAAACAGGTCTTAGAGAAAATGGTGCAACCAAACAGGAAGGACTGGAGTCGTCGTCTAGAATACGCATTTTGGGCTCAAAGAACCGCTTTTAAGACACCAATAGGGATTTCCCCCTATCGACTTGTTTTTGGTAAGGCATTTCACCTTCCTGTAGAGATAGAACACCGTGCTTATTGGGCGGTAAAAAGTTGTAATTTGGAGATGCAACAAGCAGGTATTGAAAGAAAACTCCAATTACAACAACTTGAAGAACTTAGGCTAGAGGATTATGAGAGCTCTAGGATTTATAAAGAGAAAACTAAGCACTTTCATGATAAGATGATTTCTAGGAAGGAATTCTCTGTGGGCCAACAAGTTTTACTGTTTAACTCCCGCCTTAAGCTTATGGCTGGGAAACTTCGATCCAAGTGGATTGACCCTTTTGTTGTTATTAATATTTTCCCTCATGGTGAAGTAGAAATAAAAAGTGCAGGTACTGGCAAACCTTTAAGGTCAATGGGCAGCGCCTGAAGATATTCCATGAAAGTGCGGTGCCTGAACACACACTCTTAGAAGAGCTTTCCTTGGAAAAGCCCACTTACCCTGCAACTTTACCAGGGAGCACCTTCTCTTGTTCTCTCACTCTTATTTAATAGTTGTTTCCTTTCATTGAGGATAATGCATATTTTAAGTGTGGGGGAGGGAACCATTTATTTGTTTTGTTTTCTTTGTTTTGTTCTCTGTTTTTCTCTGTTTTTGATTAAAATTTAAAAAAATAAAAAATTGCATGTTTTTTCCTTTGGTTTTTGAGTTACAATTATGAGTATTTTTCTTAGTTCTCTTGACTAAAGTCTTGTGGCGTGATGTGAAAAATTTGTTGTGCATTTTTAGTATGATAGGTAGGACTAAACTCTAAATTGTATATCTTAAAAGTAGATCATTAACTCAGGTGAGCTTTGAGCCTTATATGGATAACCTACAAAAATCCATTTCTTTCTTTCTTGTGCGATTCACTCATGTCTGTTAGTCTCTAGAACTTGAATTGACTCTTGTTGATGTTGTTGTTTACTTGTGCACACTTATATGATAAAGGCAATTTTGTTTTTTTTAGCCAGTTAGCCAAAAAGCCAACCCTGAAATAATTTCATCCCTTATTTGAAACCCCCTTTAGCCTATTCTCCCTTTTTTGTTTAAAACTCATTATAAGCCGAGAAGTGAAAAACAATGTTATCACCCTATTCAAAGGGTTGAAAGAGTCTTGTTTGGAGTTGTGTGGGGTTGAATAATTATGTTTGTAATATTTCAGAAGTTGGCAGAAAAAGAAAAAAAATAGAAAAAGAAAATAGAAAAGAAAAAAAATGAATGAAAAAAAAGAGAAGAATGTCAATAAATACTTCTTCTAAAAAAAATATATGAAAATGAATATAAAGAGGAAGGAGAAGAGAAAACAATTGCTATAGAGTTGTTCAAGTGAATGAAATATTTTGTAAATTCAACTCACGCAGTTTCTTTTAAGTCTCTTTTATCTCTTTGAATTTTAGCCTAGTACCCCTTAGGATTTATCTCACCCTTACCTTGATCACGTTACAACCAAATAAAAATCCTTTTGATATTTGTGTGCATGTATTCCAATTGTGGATGTTAGAGTCTTTTCAAGCTTATGGTAGTACTAATTTTCATGTTGTGCTTTGAGTGTAAACAGTTAATTTAAACACTTGAGAGTTGAGTGAATTATATCCTGTGAGGATCTTACTGCTGTTGTTGTACTTTTTGGTAATCTGTTTTTCTATCTGCTTTGAATGTCACAAAAAGTTGCTTACAAATACCATATTCTTGAAGCTTAGACTTAGAATTATGCTTATACCTTGTATCTTGAAAACCTTTGGAAGTGCATGCTCTGTTTTCTTTCCTTTTGTTTTGAAATTGTAATTTTGTGCGGAGTGCAAAAGTTCAAGTGTGGGGGAATTTGATCAGTGAATTTTGATGCACATTCTTCTATAATTGTACTTAGGCATTTATCTAGTTTATTTTGTTTATATTACTATTTTATTATGTTTTTAGATTTAAGTTCATGTTTGCCTTTAATCTATTTTCGTTTGCTATTTTCAATTTTAGCGGTTATTTAATATCTGTCTACTCTTCGGATCATAACTTGAGCTACGAGATACCGTATTGCGTGTTCTGACATGCGTTAGAAAGCTAAGAGAAAAAGCTACAACGTTTGTGTTGAAGACAAAAGTTGATTAGGAGTTCATAAGTCTCAAATAATTCGTTGAAGTTTCGTACTTTAGAAAATAATTTATTTTAGGCCATTTGTTGGGCCGAATTTAGGTTTTCCAACCCAATTTGAATTCTATCAATTTAATTTCGTTCTCTTTCAATTCTATTCTATGAAATTTCAGTTGGTTAATCTGTATTTTATGGAATGGTTTTGATTAAATTCGTATGATTACATTACTAATTGTTAATCGTCGTTTTCGTCGCTTTGTCGTTAATTTGCGTTTGTAAATCGTGTTTGCTTAATTCATGATTGTATTCATCTGTTTGCTTAATTCAGAATATAGGAATATAAATTTGTCATATATCTATTGTGCTTGTTAAGCAAATACGAAGAGACCGAAGCCGCTTAGGGAATTGGTAGGTAAAAATCAGTGATTAGCCGGAAACCGAAATAGTAGATTGACTTATTTTATAATCACTTATTATAATCACTTTTTTGCTTTGTTTTCTAAATCGATCACTAAAACATAAACCCCCCTTAAATCGATTTCATTAGGTTAACAATAATACAAGAATCCTTGCGATACGATACTCGAGTTGTCGCTTCCGCTAAACTACAGTTTTCTAATTACGAGTTTTGACCCATGCGCGACAGCGGATAGACCACCAAAATACTAGCCTTCATGGGAGTTCTTACGATATTCAGCTTCCTAGAGTATTCTTAGGCATGAGATTCACAGACGAGCCAATGTCCACTTATGCCGTTGATAGGAGACTATCCTGGTGTCATACCCTAATTCTTAACCCTAAGATCCAACATATTATTTGCATCATTGCACACAAATAAGAGCATCTCAAAATTTGGTTGATTACTTCTCAAGAAAAGTCAAAAATTCATGTGTTTATTTCAATGCCTTCTTCAACAAGCAACTTCAAACTTTGAATAATTTAATCAAGAGATAATCAATGACACCTTATTTTGAGTTTATATGATCACCCATGTGCTTTAAAATACAGATCTTGGCTATGTGAAATTTACGTTTGACTCCTCGTTATAACGAGTAATGAATTCTTGGATGCGTTAATGGTTTCAACTCTCTAGTTTGGATACTTATTCTCTAATGAAAAAGATATAACTTCCTTCAATTATAGAAGATGGTTTAGTTTGTAGCAGATAGTTGAGTCTGCATAAGAGATCATTTGTTTGATTTGGTTGGTGTGAAAAATGTTAAAGGCAATTCAATTTCTGTTATTACCTGCTAGTTTTCCAAAAATAACAGAATTTAATTGTTGAGTCACGTTAGTTGTATTTTGAGTTGTATTTGTTGTTATTCTCTCAATGTATAAATATTCTTGTAATATTTCCAATTCCAAGTAATGCCAAAATTTACTATTCATCCAATATCATTATGTTGTCTCTAATTCTCTCTCAACTTCATCTTCCCCAATTTCTCATCTTCCGCCATTGTCAAACCTTCAATTTGAGTCTTTATGTTCTAACATTTGGCATCAAGAGCTTTGGTTATTGATCCTAATCCGCTGCAACAATGGCAATTGTTTCCAATGATCGAATTCCCACCAATCTCCCGATTCTTGATTCGAAGAACTATGATAAATGGGCGAAACAAATGAAGGTCTTGTTTGGTTATCAAGAGGTGCTTGAGATCGTCGTCAATGGAGTTACACAATTAGGGGCAGAGGCTACCGACATTCAAAGAGCTACACACAAAGAAGAGAAGGAGAAGGATTACAAAGCCCTATTCTTGATTCATTCGTGTGTTGATAAAGACAATTTCGAGAAGGTCGACAATTGTGAATCGGTGAAGCAAGCATGGGAAATCTCGGAGAAAGCATATGTCGGTGTGTCATACCCCAAAATTCACCCTACCCCGATACAATTTTCATCTGATCCATGACCCTACTGCACATGCATACATTCATTATTTCAAAAAAAAAATATTGGGTAATCGGTTACCTTAATCATGGTAACCGATTACCCAAACCAAAAACTGATTTTTTGGCCATTTTGGGACTATGTAATCGATTACCCTAATCAGGGTAACCGATTACACCTGCGCAGATAGCAGAAATAGCTTTGTTTTTACACAGAGGACCCTTTGGTTCACCCACTTTAACCCCTTTGCTTCCCCTATAAATAGAGCATTATCCCCACTCATTTTTCAAGCTTGAAAGCCACAAAACCTCTGTCCAAATCACATTCAAGCTCCCTCTTTTCAACCTAAACCCTAACTCACCCAAACCCTCTTTTCTTCTTTGAACCACCCAACCACCATGTAAAAATCCACAATCTCCACACAACAAAAACAGTAGCAAACTTGTGACCTTCACTTACATAATCATTCACCACCACCACATAAACATACAACTTCCTTCCCTTCCATTTTTCTACAACAACAACCTAGTTTTGACACCACAATCTTGGTAATATTTTGGACTCAAACTCCTTGACATTTTTTGGTTTTGTTTTGTGTTTGGAAATGAGTTTTTACCCTTGAGTTGTGTTTTGAGAGAGATTTGAGTCAACTTTGAGACAAGTGTTTTTGTTGGGTTTACACCCTTTTGGGGATTTTTTGCTTTTACTACTTTTTATCCACCATTTTCAATCAAACTTTGTTTCTTGTTATCATTTATATGTATTTGGTTGATGAGATCTATTAAATCATGGCTATGGTTGTATAGAGTTGATAAAACCTTCAATGTTTCAAACCTATTAATGATTGATCAATAGATCCTTCATGATATTTTGAGGCATTGATATGTTGCCTCTATTTCAACCATGTTTGGGTCATTTGATACATAGATGAAACCATTTCCTTTACATTGTTTCTTGTTATCATTTAATATTTATTGTTGACTTGTTGTTACATTTATTTGGTTGATGAGTTCTATTAGATCATGACCATGGTTGTTTAGAGTTGATTAAATCTTCAATACTTCAAACCTATTAATGGTTGATCAATAGATCATTCATGATAATTTGAGGCATTGATAAATTGCCTCTATTTCAACCATACTTGGGTCATTTGATACATAGATGAAACCATTCTCTTTATATTAACTTGTTATTCTATTTGCTTATTGTTATTCTACTAACCACTAACCATTAACTACTAACTTCTAACACTTACATTATTGCACCTTACTTCCTTGCAATTTATTTTATTGTTCATTTATATTTAAGTACTCATTATCATCATCATTGTACAAACTCATCATGCATGTTTATTTACTTGTTATTTATTTTATTGTCATCATACATTAAAAATAACAAAAACATGATAAAACGATAAAGACCAAAAATATTCACTCCACTCTTAATCAACTTGGACTTAGAGGATTTCATCTTAGGACCTTTACTTGGAGGCCTTTTCATTAATCTTTGTGATACTTTGTAAGCACTTGGATTTTCATCCGTAACTTACATGCATGTTGTAAGAATGGCATCCTGGCACCACCTTAGGGGGACATGTTTGTAAGACCATTATCCTTTGTTTAGCTTAGGTCACTTTTGCACACAAAAGACTTTCTCTTGGGCTACCTTACAATGAGACTCTTTAATTTCTTGTTGATTACTTTGCATTCATGTTGCATAAGCCAAATTTCATAATCAAAATAAAATAAACCCTTGATTCAATGTCAAGTGGCATTTTTATAATCAAATTCAAAACACTTAATAATTACGATTATTATTGTGCGCCACGAGCCTTAAGTGGTGGAGAATAAGTGAGAATGGAGCATTCCTTCCCTTACTCTGATTATTTTGGACGCAAGACGCTTGGCTTGTTGTCTAGAATAATTACCTCTGCCCATAGACTTTAGTACAATATAATCACAAACATTCTTTCATAAAACCCTTATTCAAGGTAAAGCCAATACAACTCATCAAACTCTTTTTTGGGCCTTAGGGCATCATCCCGAAAACCCTTTTTTCAAAGGTAAAATCAACCAACACACAAATATTTTCTACTCCGAACTACGGAGCTCTGATTCCTCATCCCCGAATGAGTGATACGTAGGCACAAGGGCCCCAATCCTTGGTGAGCACTATAATAACAAAAACACCCCCTTCTCTTCACACATTCTTTTGAAAATAAAACAATAATAGATAAATCCCATGTATGTAAAACAACCCAAATGGTTCCCATGGAGTACCATGGACGTAAGGGGTGCTAATACCTTCCCCTTACGTAACCGACTTCCGAACCCAAATCTCGGTTGCAAGACCGATTCCTTATTCTCTTTTAGCGTTTCCCGTGCGCGTCTCTTTTCCGAGGGTTTTATCGACTATTTCCCCTCTCCTCTCCGGTAGAGGTAAACCAAATAAAATTCGGTGGCGACTCTTCTGACTTTGCCTCTCTTTGGCATCTCTTTAGTCTCGATTTCATTATCGTGAAATCCCAATAGCGACACGGTGTCGTCAAAGCGAAGGTTGTAAGGTTACAAACTTACAAGCGACAGTTCGAGTTAACAAAATGGAAGACAAAGAAACGATCAACGACTACATTACGCGCATTACCCGGTTAGTTAATCAAATCAAATCTTGTGGGGAAACGATTCTTGAGCAGAATGTTGTATCAAAAGTTTTGCGTTCGTTAACGTCGCGTTTCGACAACATAGGTGTGGCTATTGAAGAATCAAAGGATCTAACAACTTTGAGCAAGGATGAATTGAAAATTTCGTTAGAGCCACATGAACAAAGGATGGATGAGAGAGGCGCCGACAAAGCCAAAGCGGAGATTGCTTTGCAAGCGCGTTTCAATGAAAAGAATAAGAGGTCGAAAGGAAAATTTGCGGCGAGAGGTAAATCAAATTTTCAGAATTTTGGTTCAAACGATTCGTAAAACTCAAAGCATTCAAAGAGTGAAAAAGGTGAAAGTAGCTCCAAGGATAGTGGTCATAGAAATGGTTTCAAGAAGCGTGATATGAGTAAGGTGCAATGCTACAAGTGTAGAAAGTTTGGACACTTTGCAAATTCGTGTCGTGGTAAATCGAATGAGAATCACAATAATAAAGCCAAGGTTGTTAGGGAAGAGGTAGATGATTAGTACACACTTCTAGTAATGATCATGGAGGAGAGTTATGGCATTACGGATGTTCAGGGCACCAACTACAGTAGTGACAGTTTGCGGGACAGAAGCTGTACCGTTCCGGAAAATAGCGAGAAAACGCATTCGGATCGAAGTGCATTGGTTACCGTTTGTGATGGAGTCCAAGGGAGAGATGAGTGGTACTTGGATTCCGGTTGTTCAACACATATGACGGGTCGAAAAGATTGGTTTGTGCAAATCAATCAAGCGGCAAAAAGTAAAGTCAAATTTGTCGACAACACCACTTTAAGCGCCGAAGGGGTATGAGATGTTTTGATACGAAAAAGGAATGGTGGACATTCAAGGATCAAAGATGTATTGTATATACCGGGAATTAAGTGTAATATTTTAAGCATTGGCCAATTACTTGAAAGAGGATACAAAATTCGTTTGGAGGACAAGATTTTACGCGTTGTAGATTCAAATGGTGTGTTGATTCTAAAAGCGTCGATGGCTGCCAATAGAACCTTTAAGGTTGAGTTAAAGGTTATGGAGCACCATTGTCTAGCTACCGCGGAAAGTAGAGATGAGTGGTTATGGAATTACCTTCTTGGTCACCTTAATTTTAGGGATCTAAGAATGTTGCAACAAAGTGAAATGGTAACGGGGCTGCCACACATTAGTATTCCAACTGAATTGTGTGAGGAATGTGTGAAGGCTAAACAACACAAGAATATGTTTAGCAAATATGCGGGTCGAAGAACCAAAGGATTACTTGAGGTGGTATGTTCCGACGTTTGCGGACCGATGCAAGTAGAGACTTATGGTGGCAATCGATATTTTGTTACGTTCATTGACGATTTTAGTAGGAAGCTTTGGACATATCTTATCAAGAGAAAAGATGAGGTATTTGGAGTTTTTAAGAATTTCAAATCCATGGTGGAGCGCCAAAGCGGTCGGAAGCTCAAAATTCTCAAAACGGATGGTGGAGGTGAGTATACCTCTAGTGAGTTTGGGAAGTTTTGTGATCTTGAGGGAATTGTACGTGAGGTGGTGCCTCCGTATACGCCTCAACAAAACGGGGTTGCCGAGAGGAAAAATCGTACAAAAATGAACATGGTGCGTAGTATGCTTTGTGGGAAAAATCTGCCTAAGGAATTGAGGGGTGAGGCCGTGTCTACAGCCACCTACTTGTTGAATTGGTGTCCCACTAAGAAGCTGGAGAAACTCACACCGGAAGAGGCTTGGAGTGGCTTCAAACCGAATTTGAATCATTTGTGCGTTTTTGGATCGATTGCATATCGTCATGTACCGAACCAACTTCAGAAGAAATTGGATGATAAGGGTGAGAAGATGATATTTGTAGGATATCACTCTACTGGAGGGTACAAGTTGTTCGATGGAAAAAATTGGAAGATCATCATAACCCGGGATGTGACTTTTGATGAAGTCAAAAGTGCAAAAAATGTAGCAGTAACCGGTTACCCTACTAGCAGTAACCGGTTACTCACAGAAAAACAGCAGCAACAATTTTTTAAAATCGTTGATCCGGAGGCTTCCGACACCGCTGTACCAGCACCTACAGTAGCGCAAAATGATGTTGTTAATAATGGTAGACCAGTGAGGCAAAGAGCCTTGCCTCATAGACTCCGAGATTACGAAAGATTCCAAGATAACAAAGTGAATAACGATGGTGATTTTATTCATTTTGCGCTTATGGCCGAATCCGAACCGGTAAATGAGGAAGAAGCCTTAGGTGATCCTAAGTGGATATGTGCAATAAAAGAGGAGCTGAAATCTATTAAGAAAAACGGTACTTGGGAGTTGGTCAATTTACCACTTGGAAAGAAACTGATAGGTGTGCGATGGGTCTATAAGGTTAAAGCAAATCCCAAAGGTGAAGTAATCAAGCACAAAGCTCGATTAGTGGCGAAGGGGTTCTTGCAATGAGAAGGTATAGACTATGAGGAGGTATTCGCACCGGTGGCTAGATTAGAGACTATTTGTTTGGTTGTTGGTATTGTGCATAGCAACAATTGGATAGTTTACCAAATGGATGTCAAATCTGTGTTTTTGAATGGTCCTCTTGTTGAGGAAGTCTATGTGGGGAATCCACCCGGTTTCGTGATAAAAAAATCAAGAGATGAAGTATTACAAGCTACACAAGGCGTTGTATGGTTTGAAACAAGCTCCAAGAGCTTGGAACAAACGTATTGACGGCTTTCTTATTGACATTGGTTTCAAACGATGTGTATCCGAACATGGAGTTTATGTGAGATCGGATAAGAATGATGGTGTTATTGTACTTTCCTTGTATGTTGATGATCTCTTGATTACGGGCAACCATGACAAGAGTATTTCAAGGTTCAAAAGTGAGCTCATGAGAGAGTTTGAGATGACGGACCTTGGTGTCATGAATTACTTCCTTAGCATAGAGTTTCACAAGTCAAAAGTGGGGCTGCTTATGCACCAAAGGATGTATGCTCTAGATATTTTGAAAAAGTGTGATATGGAGCATTGTAATGCTTCTATTACACCTTGTGAGGCTAGAGTGCAGCTGTCCAAAAGTGATGAGGAGTATGATGTCGATCCAACACTTTACCGGAGCTTGATTGGATCGTTACGGTATTTGTGCAATATGCGACTGGATTTGACTTTTAGTGTCGGTATTGCGAGTAGATTCATGGAGAGACCTAAGGTGTCTCACTTGGAGGCGGTCAAGAGGATCCTTAGATATGTGAAAGGTACTCTTGGCTGCGGAGTTATCTTTCCCGCATCGGACACGGGGCGTAAGTGCAATTTACTTGGCTACACCGATTCTAATTGGTGCGGAGATAAAGATGACGAAAAATCGACGGCGGGGTACATCTTTATGTTTGGTAGTACAATAATCTCTTGGTGTTCAAAAAAGGAACCGGTTGTTGCACTCTCTTCTTATGAGGCCGAGTACATTGCGGCGTCGTTAGGTGCGTGCCAAACTATGTGGCTTATGAATCTATTGAAGGAATTGGGACGTGGTGATGATGTTGCCACCACACTGTTTGTAGACAATGTTTCCGCAATAAATCTTGCGAAGAATCCGATTGCACACGGAAGGAGCAAGCATATTGAGATGCGGTTTCATTATTTGAGAGAATTGGTCGGTAATGGAAAGCTTAGATTGAGTTATTGCCGAAGCGAAGACCAAGTCGCGGATTTGTTGACAAAGGGTGTGACAAATGATGTGTTCAAGAGGCTGAAGAAGTGCTTGAGCATGGCGGACTTGGAGCAACTAAAGTGAGGTGGTGTGTTAAATGCAATTAAATTTTTGTTATTACCTGCTAGTTTTCCAAAAATAACAGAATTTAATTGTTGGGTCACTTTAGTTGAATTTTGAGTTGTATTTTTTGTTATTCTCTCAATGTATAAATACTCTTGTAATATTCTCAATTCCAATTAATGTCAAAATTTACTATTAATCCAATATCATTTTGTTCTCTCTAATTATCTCTCAACTTCATCTTCCCCAATTTCTTATCTTCCACCATTGTTAAACCTTCAATTTGAATCTTTATGTTCTAAAAAAAAATAGAACTATAGCATTTCATGTCTTGTGCATTTCTTAGAGGTTCCTTGCCTACTCCTACAACATATTCTCAAAAGATTTTGTACTCAAGATGTATTTTCCTTTTTGACAAGAGAATTTAATTTGCTTCCTCAGTTGATATCACATGTTACCAAGTACGCACATTGAATGAGCAGAATAATTGTTGTGTGTTAGTTACATTGTGCCATAGAAACTGGGTGAAAGGATGAACCTAATAATATATCATAGACTCATAATACGTACAATATTTTTGCTTATAATCTGTTGAGGTTACTAGGAGCTTCCACTTAAGCATTCCAGTACACCACGCCAAGGAAAAGTTTGGATGGATTCTATAGTCTGTTGGAAATCATTTTTTTTATTACTAGCCGCTAGAATATATTTATTGCATATGAAGGTTTCTAGTTCTTGTGATAAAAATGTAAATATATGCTGCTTATGTGTAAAAGTTGTTTACATGTTGTTTCACTATGATAAGAAAATAAGAGAGACATGTTTATAATTTATTACATGGAAAATTGCTAAAATAATAACACACCTGCGTGTTGGTCACGTTACTGCTTTACAATATCCTATGAATAGTGGAAAACCAATTCGTCATGCGAATTAATTTGCTTAATTTGTGCCAAACACTATAATGGTTTAAACACTATAATGGTTTACACACTATATATTGATGGTGCCTTAATCTTTTCATATTATCGTTGTGCTTGTAGCAACATTGTCATGCCATGCTCTCTAAGTTATTGAAATAATAACAACTTGGTTTATTGTTGAACGATTTCAAAGCAATAACATGTGCCATCTGTTATGTAATGCCGACAAAGCTGACTGCATTAGTTCCATGACGTCTTCAACAATTTCTCTGAAAAATAGGATTATAAGCTAATGTTACAAACCGTGCGATAAACAAAAGCAACCGACTGCTATGCCAAAGGCAACAAAATCTTTCATAAGGGGATAAAATGTGACACAAGGATAATATAGTATTTTAATATTTCGTATACATGGTATTTTGACTTGTGTATTTAAACAAACGTGTAACTAGTTTTATAGTGTGAATAGAGTTTTTCTCTTCTTCAAAGTTTGTTATAACAGTTTTTCTATCTCTTCTTCCATCTTCATCTTCAACCTTGTGCACCAACAATGGGTATCTAGAGCTCCGGTTCGATTCACATGAAAACACGAGTGTACGCTGAGGCGTGTGTGATTGATTTCGTTTTCTTGAATTTGCGTTGAATTCACGATCGGAATCGTAACAGAATTGCGCTTCTTGATTTTGCGGGATCGGGAAACACAAGTGTTTTGCTGAGATCTGAGATCTGTTTGAGTTTCAGTGCACAAGAACGAAGATGAACGGAAGAAATAGTTTGAATACTAAGCTTCCGGTGTTTGATGGAAAGAATTGAAATCGGTGGATTATTCAAATGCGTGTATTTTTCGGTGCTTAAGACGTTCTTGATCTTGTTACCGATGGTTACGTTCCGGTTGCAGCGGATGCGATAGAGGAACAGAGAAACACGCAAAGAGATATGAGGAAGAAAGATCATAAAACATTGTTCTACATCCATCAGTGTGTGGTTGCGAATGTGTTTGAGAAAATCGTTGATTCAACGACGATGAAGATTGTTTGGGATATACTGACATAGTGCTACAACGGTGATGTGTCAGTGAAGAATGTGAAACTTCAGTCTCTATGTAAGCAGTATGAGAATCTCAACATGAAGAACAATGAGAAGGTACCAGATTACATCTCCAAAGTGATTCTGATCACCAATGAGATGAAATCTTACGGAGAAACTTTGTAAGAACAAGTGATCATTAAAAAGGTATTGATATCTTTTACTCCTCAATTTGATTACATTGTTATAGCAATTGAACATTCTAAATATCTGAGTGCCATGATAATTGAAGAACTGCAAAGTAGTCTAGAGGCACAAGAGTTGTGTTTGACTAAGAGAACCTCTGAAAGAGAGGTAGAGCGGGCTTTGAAGGTGTCTTCTAGGAAGAAGATTCAGAAGCAGTCTTGGTCAGAAGCCAAGAAAATACATGGTGGTGGTTTTCAGAAGTTAGAAGCCTCTAATTAATTTGAAAGAAGCATCAGAAGGGAAAAGAAAAGTTTGACAAGAAGAAGGTTCAATGCTACTGTTGTAAGAAGTTTAGCAACTCTGTTGTTGATTGTTGGTCAAACAAGGAAAGAAAATTAGAAGAAGCAAACATAGCCAGAGGAGATTCTGATGATGGACATGTGTTATTGATGGCTTATGAGTCTGATGATGGATATTTAGTAGCCTGGGGGTATATAGACATTGGCTGCTCAAATCACTTAACTGGAAACAAACAATGGTTGATAGATTTTGACTCTAGAAGGAGGACAAAGATCATATGTGTTGATGATAAATACCTTAATGCTGAAGGTATGGGAAATGTAAAAGTCAAGGTGAAGAATGGAAACTGTTCTGATCAAGGATGTTTGGTATGTTCCTGGTATAAAGAGCAATATGATGAGTGTAGGTCAGCTCATTGAGAAAGGTTTCTCAGTTACTATAAAGAACAATCTCTTGAAGTTGTATGATTTTGATCAGAAGCTGGTTATGCAATCTGAGCAGGAAAGAAACAGAACATTCAAGGTGAATATGGAGACAACTGAAACTAAATACCTTAGTGCAAAAGGCACTGAAGGTGAGAGTGAGTTATGGCACAAGAGATTGGGGCATGTTAATTTCCGAAGCCTAGGGAATCTGAATTCTAAGAAGTTGGTATATGGCATTCTGAAGACTGTGAAGCCTAAGAAGTCACAAGAGCAAAGCATGTTTTAGGAGTAATACATTATGGTGTTTGTGGACCATTTGAAGTACCCTCACTTGGAGGAAACGAGTATTTTGTGTCTTTTGTGGATGAGTTCACAAGAATGACATGGGTAGCACTCATCAAGTTAAAGAATGAGTTGTTTACTAAGTTTAAGAAGTTCAAGGTGAAGGCTGAAAAATAGAGTGGTCAGAAGCTGAAATTATCAGAACTGATGGTGGAGGTGAGTACAACTCTACAGATTTCAGAAGATTCTGTGAGGAGAATGGAATTGAGCATGAGTTTATTTCTCCATACACCCCTCAACAACAATGGTCTTGCTGAAAGAAGACTTAGAACTTTGCTTGATATGACAAGGAGCATGCTAAAATAGTAAAAGCTACCTCATACCTTGTAGGGAGAAGCTGTTTCCACTTCAGCATATGTGCTTAACAAGTGTCCAACCAAGAAGCTGAAGGAAATGGTTCCTATTCAGAAGTGGATTGGATACAAGAAAAGTGTGGGTCATATGAAGGTGTTTGGTTTTGTTTGTGATAAACATGTTCCAGATGCTAAAGAAGGAAGTGGGATGAAAGAAGCAGAGTCATGTTGTTGATTGGGTACCACAGTACAGGTGCTTATAAGCTCTATTGTCATGTCACTAACAAAGTTGAAGTCAACATAGAGGTCATTATGAAGGAATCAGAAGCATGGAATTGGATTAAGTCTCAACCCAACTCTGGTGTAGTGTTAACACCTGAGTTAACTTCTGAAGATACTTCAGAATCCGAAGGTTCTAGAGACGAGTCGGAATCAGAAGATGATTCCGAAGGTGTCTCTAAAGATGAGTCTGAAAGTGACTAAGAAGATGAAGCTCTGAATGTGAGTTAGAGACTGAAGGCGAGTCTAATTCTGAAGGTGAAGCTGATTCTGATGGTGATTCAGACTCTGGTGGTGATCCATACTCTGGGAATATTTCAGACTTTAAAGATGATCATGCCTCTAAAGGTGTTATTCTGGGGTTCCAACATCTGATATTGTTCCAATATCCAAAGAAGATTCTAAACAAGTTCAGAGGCCACAAAGAATATGACAAATACCAAGGAGATTTATAGAGTTTGACATGTTGCAAGATACTGAAGTAAACTATAAGGGAGAGGTCATTCAGTATGCCATGTTAGTAGACTCTAAACCAGTTAGTGTTGAAGAAGTGTTCAAGAAGAAAGTGTGGCTGAAGGCCATGAAAGAAGAACTTAAGGCTATAGAAAGAAACACGACTTAGGAGTTGACTGAGCTTCCAAAGGAGAAGAAAGCCATCGGTGTCAAATGGGTTTTCAAGGTGAAATTGAAGCCAGATGGTTCAATTGGAAAACACAAAGCAAGGTTAGTAGCAAGAGGATTATGTTTCTTTATATTGATGATATATTGCTAACAGGAAGTTGTTTGGAAGAGATAGCTAATTTCAAGAAAGCGCTGATGATTGAGTTTGAGATGACTGATCTAGGAAATATGGTGTATTTTTTAGGGATGGAGATTATGTACTCTGAGAAGGATAACATTTTGTATCAGCTTTAGTACAAACTTGAGTTTCTGAAGAGATTTGAGCTGATAAATTGCAAGTCTGCAATCACACCTGGGAGAGAATCTCAAGTTGGAATTTGATGTTGAGGGTGATAATGTAGATGCTACAACTTTTAAATAGTTGGTTGGATCGTTGAGATATCTTTGTACCACCAGACCTAACATCTGTTGTGCAGTTGGAATGGTGAGTAGGTTTATGAACAAACAAAAGTGGTCATATTACCAAGCTGTTGTCAGGATTCAGAGGTATATTAAGGGGACTCTGAGGTATGGAGTGTTATTCCATTCTGGTGTTAAGTATGAATCAGATCGGATACGTTATTAAGATTTTGATTGGTATGGAGACATAGTTTACTGTTAGGGACCAATTAGCATTACTTTTCTTATATTTTTATTGGTCCCTTTTACCATTTTCTTATTGAATTACACACTTTTATCCTCACAATTTAGTCAAAATGCAATTTAGTTTAATTAATTATGTTTTGAGTAGATATTTCACGTATTTATTAGTTTTGTAGAGTTTTTGGACAAGAGAGCATTGGAGTGCATAAGCATAATTTGGAAGAAGTTTCAATGGAAATTTGGAAGCATTTGGAAAAATAACACTTGGGTGAATTGTTAAATGAACTTGCAAGGCAAAGAAGCTGAAGTTGCTTCAGTTCGCGCCGTGACCAGGGATGGCGCCGCGAACCTTGCGAAAACAGCAAGCATTTTGTTTGGGCCAAGTGTTCTGTTTTCAACCCAACTTTAGTGTGACAAATTTGTATCATTTTTAGAGTGCTTTCCAGTTTTAGATGAAAATGAACATTTAAGGAAAGTATGAACTCTTTACAAAACAGAATGGAAAAGAAGGAAAAAACATTCACACATTGTAGAATAAAAACAGAGCTTACTTTGATATTGCATTTTGCTGTCCAAAATGATGATGAGGAGCTAAACCCCATTTTGTCAAGATTGGAGGTAGTAGCTATTCTTATTTGTTTATGTGTTCCATTTGACTCTTGTATATGACAAAAGGTTATTGATGTAATGAATGATATTTTTTCCCTATTTTGAATATTTAGATTTAAGTTATTGTTGAGAAAGATTATCAAGTCTTGACATAAAATATACTTTCAAGTAGTGAATGAGTTGTAGAAATAGATTTATACACTACTCTTATTTTGTATCAAACATTAAAGATTGCTATATGGATAGTTAGGTAGAGAAATCATTTAACCATTAATATAGTGATTATCACAATATCATTTAGAAATAAATGATATTGAGAGGATACTTGAATATCATCAATAATTTTAAGTCTATATATTTGTCATTAAGGAAACATAAGAAATTTGGATAGTGAACTCCAATCTTGCCAAGCCTTTTACATTTGATTGAAACTATTTTATTCTCTTAGTGTCATTTTACTCAAAAGATAACTTTTCAAACAAAACAACTTGGTTACATTTTAAACTTATAACAATTTGGATTATAGAACGGCGGTAATAACAACCAATCTCTGTGGATACGATATTAAAATATTTGCCGGAAATATACTTTTCAACAAATTGGCGCCGTTGTCGAGGATTGGTGTTTGATATTACAAGCATTGCAATAATTCATTGTTCTAAGTTTTTTTTATTATTACTATCACTCTTGTGTTTCACTTGGTTTGTTAGTTTTGTAGATTCTAGTGCATGCGAGGAAAGGCTACCGAGGAGCAATTCCAATTTGATCCCGAAATTGAAAGAACACTTCGAAAGCTCAATAGCAAAACACGAAGAAGAAGGAAACTAGCCAAAGAGAGGAACCAGAGAGAAGAAGTATCTACTTCTTCACTTGTTCAAATCGAAGAAGTGGGTGTAGAAACTTGTGAAGGAAGCATGGCGGATGAAACTCCTACCGAAATGTCCGCAAATAGTCCAAAAAGGAATGCCCAATTTGCTCGTGGTGGAAGGAACACGGAGATGAAGACCGGAATCCTCCAACTCCTTTATGCAAATCCATTCACCGGAATGGACCATGAAGATCCGTATACCCATATCATCAAATTCTATGAGATTACGGGTTCTACGGGAATAGAGAAAGCGGGTGAAGAAGCATTATTCAAGAGAATGTTCCCACACTCCTTAGTGGGAAAGGCAAAAGAGTGGTATCTTGATCAAGCACCAAGAGTGATGACGGATTGGAATTTGTTAGAAGAAAAGTTTCTAGAAAGATATTTGCCTCAATCCCGATTCATGGAAGCCAAAACGGCTATTGCCGTATTTACTCAAGGAAGCAACGAGTCTCTAAATGAGGCTTGGGAAATATTGAAGTCAATGTTGAGAAAATGGAAAGGCCATGGTTCTGATGAACTCACTCAAATCCATATTTTTCTAAATGGGCTCCAATCAACTCACAAGACACTTTTGGATGCTACCGCGGGTGGCTCTCTTATGTCAAATAATGCGGAAGAGGCTAAAGTCATTATTGACCAGATGACACTCAATGATCGTCAAAGTCAACATGACTGTAGTCCTTCACAAAGGAAACCAGGAGTTCTTGAATTAAATACCAATGATGCTATTCTTGCCCAAAACAAGCTACTTTCTCAACAAGTGGAGTTGCTCACTCAGCAAATGTCCAAACTTCCACAACGAATGAAGGAAATCCAAGGATCTCAAGCTAGACATCAAGTAGCATGTTGTGAACTATGTCAAGGAGATCATCCAACCGGTTATTATCCTCCATTGGAAGAAGTGAGTCATGTGAACAACCAAAATCAAGGCTATCAAAGGCAACCTCCACCCCACAATAACTCATATCAAAGGAACAATCAAGGTTATCAACCATCAAGGTTCAACAACCAAAATTTTCAGCAACAAAGTCCTTATCAACACCCAAATTCTCAAGGACAACAATCGCAAGGAGGAAATTCAAAGCTAGAAGACACTCTCTAACAATTCATGCAAGCCTCCCTGGCAAATCAAAAGAGCAACGAGGCAGCTATAAAAAACATGGAGAATCAAGTAGGCCAACTTGCGAAGCAATTGTCGGAACAACACGCGGGTTCTTCATTCTCCGCTAATACTCAAACAAATCCAAAGGAGCATTGTAAAGCAATGGTTACTAGAAGCGGTAAAGAGTTGACAAGTGTAAAAAGTGAGGAGATTACAGTAGAAAATGATGTGGCTGTTGTACCTGAAAATGAGGATGTGGATTGTGAAAAGGAGAAAGTGGCAGAAACTGTTCAGTTCGCGTCGCGATCTCCCTTCGCGCCGCGAAAAGAGCAGAAACAGAAGGAGTTAGCAGAGCAGCAGGGTGAAGTGGAAGAGAAGAAAGAAGTCGAGTCAAGAAAGAAGAAGAAAGGATACAAAGGAGTGAGTGCCATTCCAGCTCAAAATCTACCTTATCCGCACGCACCATCAAAGAAGGATAATGCTAGACACTATGCACGGTTTATGGACATATATTCAAGCAACTTCAAATAAATATTCCATTTGCCGACGCATTAGAGCAAATGCCACAGTATGCAAAGTTCATGAAGGATATTCTCACAAAGAAAAGGAGATATGTGGAAGACGAGACAATCTTGCTTGATGCACGTTGTAGCGCCATAATCTAAAAAACTCTCCCAAGGAAGGAATCCGATCTGGGCCGAGTTGTTTTACCGGTAACCATTGGAGGCACTTACATTGGTAATGGTTTAATCGACTTGGGATCTAGCATCAATTTAATACCCCTATCCATTGTTAAAAGATTGGGGAATGTTGAGATTAAATCTACAAGGATGACTTTACAACTAGCCGATAAGTCTACCACTTCACCATATGGAGTTGCTCAAGATATGCTAGTGAAGGTGAACAAATTCTTGTTTCCGATAGATTTTGTGATAGTGGACATGGATGAGGATCGTGATGTTCCTCTAATTCTTGGAAGACCATTCATGAAAACAACCCAAATTATGATTGACATTGATGATGGACTCATGAAAGTAAGAGTGCAAGATGAAGAGGTAACTTTCAATCTTTTTGAAGCCATGAAGTATCCTAATGACAAGCATGATTCTTTCCGAATCGATGCCACCGAGGAGGAAATAGTGGAAGTTGCAAACCAAGTTCATGTTTCTAATCCGTTAGAAAGATCTCTTATCGGAGCTTACAATGTTTTGACCGAAAATGAAGAAAAAGAGATTGAAGCAATTTTGCATGAATTGGAGTCTTGTGGAGAGATTGCTTATCATGAAGAGACAAATGAAGACTTGGATGTGAAAAAGAAAGTGGAAGAGCCAAAACTAGAGTTGAAAATGCTACCTTCACACTTGAAGTATGTGTTCCTTGGTGATGATTGTACTAAACCGGTGATAATTAGCAATACCTTATCCATAAAAGAGGAGTATAAATTGATACAAGTGCTGAAAAAGAATGAAGGTGCAATAGGGTGGGTATTATCCGATTTAAAGGGTATTAGTCCGGCCTATTGTATGCATAAGATCATGATGGAAGACAATTTCAAACTCGTTGCACAACCTCAAAGGCGCTTAAATCCCTCAATGAAAGAAGTGGTGAGAAAAGAAGTTGTCAAACTTTTGGAGGCCAAAATGATTTATCCTATCTTCGATAGTGAATGGGTGAGTCCGGTGCAAGTAGTTCCAAAAAAGGGTGGTATGACGGTTATCAAAAATGATAAAAATGAGTTGATTCCAACTAGAACGGTAACCGGGTGGAGGATGTGTATTGACTATAGGAGGCTAAATCAAGCTACAAGGAAAGATCACTTCCCACTACCTTTCATGGACAAAAATTTCTATTGTTTCTTGGATGGTTATTCGGGTTACAACCAAATTTCGGTCAATCCGGCGGATCATGAGAAAACGGATTTTACATGTCCTTTCGAAATCTTTGCTTACCGAAGAATGCCTTTTGGATTATGTAATGCACCGACAATATTTCAACGGTGTATGCAAGCAATATTCTCGGATTTGATCGAAGAATACATTGAGGTGTTTATGGATGACTTCTCCGTTTATGGGTAGTCCTTTGATTTGTGCTTGAAAAATCTTGATGTGATTTTGGGAAGATGCGTGGAAATAAACTTGGTGCTCAATTGGGAGAAATGCAACTTTATGGTCACCGAAGGTGTTGTTCTTGATCACAAAATCTCTTTCGAAGGGCTAGAAGTTGATAGAGCAAAGGTGGAAGTCATTGAAAAATTACCACCTCCAACAAACATCAAAGGAATAAGGAGCTTTCTTGGACATGCCGGATTTTATCGAAGATTCATCAAGGACTTCTCAAAGATAGAAAAGCCCTTGAGTAATTTGCTCAACAAAGGTACGTAATTTCTTTTTGATGAGTCGTGTCTAAAAGCATTCCTTGAGTTGAAAGAAAAGTTAGTCACCACACCCATATTCGTTGCACCAAATTGGACACTTGATTTTGAACTTATGTGTGATGCAAGCGATTATGCGGTTGGTGCGGTTTTGGGTCAAAGGAGAGCTAAAAATTTTCATGCCATCCACTATGCTAGTAAAGTTTTAAATGAGGCGCAAGTCAATTATGCGACAACCGAAAAGCAGTTACTAGCTATAGTGTATGCATTGGAAAAGTTTAGAGCTTATTTGATCGGGTCCAAAGTTGTAGTTTACACCGACCATTCGACAATCAAATATTTGCTAACCAAGCCGGATTCCAAACAAAGATTAATTCGTTGGATTTTATTATTACAAGAATTTGATTTAGAAATCCGGGATAAAAAAGGTTCCGAAAACTTGGTAGCGGATCATTTGTCCCGTTTGGTTAATGTGGAAATTACAAACAAAGAAGAAAAAGTAAGAGAAGAATTTCCGGAAGAAAAGCTTTATGCGATTCAAGTGAGGCCTTGGTTTGCCGATTTTGCTAATTACAAGGCAACTGTTTTGACACCGGAAGACCTCACTAGTAATCAAAGAAAGAAATTCTTAGCGGATGCAAAGTACTATGTGTGGGATGATCCGTATTTGTTCAAATTGGGTGTGGATAGTATTTTAAGAAGGTGTGTGACACTTGAGGAGTCAAAAGACATCCTTTGGCATTGTCATAACTCTCCGTATGGAGGCCACTATAGCGGTTTGAGAACAGCCACTAAAGTGCTCCAAGCGGGCTTTTATTGGCCGTCTTTGTTTAAAGACGCACACGAACACGCCAAGAGTTGTGACACATGCCAACGAAGTGGAGGAATAGGCAAACGGGATGAAATGCCTCTAACCAACATGTTGGAAGTAGAAGTTTTTGATTGTTGGGGCATTGATTTCGTTGGTCCATTCCCCTCTTCCTTCTCTAATGAGTATGTCTTCGTGACCGTTGACTATGTTTCGAAGTGGGTGGAAGCAATCACTTCACCTAAGGCCGACTCCAAAACGGTGATAATTTTTTTAAAGAAAAACATATTCTCACGTTTTGGTGTGCCTCGGGTGTTGATAAGCGATGGAGGATCACATTTTTGCAATACACCTTTGGAAAAAGTTTTAGAACATTATGGTGTAAAGCATAAGGTGAATACTCCTTACCATCCACAAGAGAATGGTCAAACGGAAGTTTCTAACCGATAAGTGAAGAGGATCCTTGAAAAAACGGTTTCGAGTTCGAGAAAAGATTGGTCATCAAAATTGGATGAAGCTTTGTGGGCGTATCGTACCGCCTACAAAGCTCATAATGGACTAACTCCATTTCAGATGGTTTATGGGAAGACTTGTCATCTTCCGGTGGAAATGGAGCATAGAGCATTATGGGCTCTCAAATTCTTGAACTTTGACTCCACTTTAGCTGGAGAGAAAAGAAAAGGACATCTCCATGAATTGGAGGAATCACAGAACAATGCCTACCATTCAAACAAACTGTACAAGGAAAAAGTGAAAGCATACCATGATGGAAAGGTCCGTCACAAAGAGTTCAAAGTTGGACAAATGGTGCTGCTTTTCAACTCAAGATTGAAGTTGTTTCCTGGTAAGCTAAAGTCCAAGTGGTCGGGACCGTTTATTGTAAAGGAAGTGAGAAACTATGGGGCTATCGTGGTTGAGGATCCAAAGTCACAGGAGAGCTGGACTGTAAATGGACAAAGACTAAAAGTCTACCATAGTGGAGAAGTGAATCGAGATGTCTGTGTCATTTCCCTAACCGGACCGTGAAGATCATTGAACCGTCGAGCTCAAAACGACGTTAAATAAAGCGCTTGTTGGGAGAAAACCCAACGTCGTAAGTTTGCATTTCAAGTTTTGTCAATTCAGTTGTTAATGTATTCTGTTTTGTTTCTTTTTGTGTGAAAAATGAGTTCTGTCCAATGCCAAATAATTTTTTTAAAAAATTTCCTTCAGTTCGCCCCGCGAACAGCCTTCGCCTCGCGAACTGAATGGAAAAATTCACGTTGGCGTCGCGAACAAAGTTCGCCCCGCGAACTGAGCGTGGCAGAACCTTTTAAGTTCTGTTTTGTGTTATTTCCATTTCATTTACATTTTACAACTTCACACTTTTCTTCATCACTCTCACTATCCCACTTCCAAAATCAAAATTAATCCTCTCCATTTCAAAAATCCCAAACTCTTTAACAAGAATCAAGTCAATCCTCAACAAAGGTATGTGTAATCTCTCTTCCCTTTCCTTTTTGTCCCCCATTTAGGTGAAATAGGGTTTTGCTAGAAAATGATGTAGTTGCTGAATTTAGCCTTGCATGTCTATAAAGGATTCAAATTAGGATTGGGTAAGGGTTTGTGGTTATGGTTGATAAGAGTTTTGAGCAGTAGGAACCCTAGAGGCTACTGATAATTTTCTGGTTCGCAGGGTTCGCACCGCGAACAGGCCATCGCACCGCGAATTGGGAAATTTCAGTTTCATGATTTTTTATTTTGAATGCTAACTTCTCTTATGGATTTTGTGTGGTTGTTTCTAATTTTGTTGCAGATGTCAAAACGTACCAAAACCACGAGCTCCGGTCCTTCTCGATCCGTGCGACGATTCACTAGTGATGAGCACGAGGAGAGATTCGAAAAATTGATCAAAAGGACAATTCAACCGGAAAGATTCATCCGTTTGTCACCGGGTGGAACTTATAGGAAGCTGGTGGTGAATTTTGAAAGAAGGAAATGGAACAAAATTTGTGAACCGGAGCCAGAGATAAACTATGACATTGTGCGTGAGTTCTACGCCAATGCTCTTCAGCTGGAGGAGGGAGTGGCATTTCACTATCAAACAAGAGTGAGGGGAAAGATCATTTCCTTCAGTAGGGACGCGATCAATGCCTATTTGGGTAATCCTCTCATTTTGGCGAATAATGGGCGGTGCGAGTACCGTGCCAAAGAAATGGCCAACGATTGGGACCTCCCTACCGTGAGTGCTCATCTATGCCTTGAAGGAAGGACTTATGATTTGAATGATCAGGGATTCCCGAAATCATGGAAGAGGGAGAGTTTGAACTTGGAAGCAAGGGCCTATTTGGTGCTTCTATTGAATAATATTCGGCCACGGAGCCATAGCACCACCATTCCATTGGATGTCGGATGCCTATTATACTACATCATGATTAGTAAATCAGTAGATGTGGCATCCATCATTGCGGGGGAAATGCGTAAAGTTGCTACGAGTGGAACCAAGTTCGGTGGGAAAGCTGGTGTTTTAACATATCCGGGGCTGATTATGGGACTTTGCCGAAGGGAAAATGTGCCAATTCCGAATGAGGTACACTTGTCTATCACCGGTATAATTAATGATGCTTATCTGAACAGGTTTTACCAGAGCCAAATGGACAGAGCTGAAGGAGTTGGCACTTCTTCCTCTAGACCCCGAGCCCGCAGTACGCCAGCATTTGATCAGATGGCGTTCGCTACCTACTGCTGTGAGAGTTTTGAGGCTTCTAGGAGGTCTCAATCATTCATTTTTTATGCTATGCAGCAGCAATTTCAGAACACCTTTCTTGCGCCCGAAGCCCGCACTTTTCCGTCCCATGCGGAATATGCTGCTTATTCTAATTGGCCTGAGGGCAGGCCAACATTTATGGGGGGTGCAGGAGGTGGTGGTGCGACCCATGATGATGAGATGGAGGATGTCCTTGGATCAATAGGTGGTGGGCATGATGAGGAAGATTGAGGAGTTTGTTTGAGTAGTAGTAGATTTTTATTTTGAGTTATTTATTTATTATTATTGTTGTTTAATTATGATTGTACTTTTGGTGGCTCTAGTTTCACCATAAACTTTTTCTTGTTAATTGCATGAATCTTTTGTGAGATTTAATTGTATGTTACAATGAATTTGGTATGCCCTATTTGTTTGGTTAATTTTTCTTATTCTTAAGTTAAGCTTGAAGCAACCAAGAAATGCTTGCAAAGAAGGAAGCGTAGGACACTTCGAGTGGTGATGATAAGAATTAGTGTCGGCATTTCAAGGTACACTTTATCGCTTTCTAGACTTAACATGAGTAGTTTGATGGTGTGTTGCAAATTCCATATCATAAATTCCTTGAGATACATGTCATTTTTGAATCAAAATAGGACTTAACCAATTGTGAGGTAGCTTTCCATTGTACACTAAATGCGGGAAACCGAACATTATTTCAATTCATTCTTATCATGCTAAATCATGAATTAATCTATTTTTGTGAAAATTGTGAAAATGATAGAGGCATTGTTTGTTATGGAGAAAAACCACTTGGCCAAAAAGTTTTGAATCAACTAACCTTGTGAGGAGTGATCCTTAGTTAACCCCCTTTGAGTTTATTTTAGGATTCATTTGATTGATAAGTGTAAAGTCAATTGAAAATTTTGTGAATAAATGAATCCTAATTTCTTTCGTTTCAATTGAACCTTCAAACCGAGTTTGTTTGCAAATTTTGCCTTTCGCCTATGTCTAAGTAGGGAGCATTATTGAATAAATTTGGTCTTGAAATCTAAAGTTGGGGAGAGTAAATTAGAAGAGTTGATTAGAAACTTAGAAAAGTGATGTTTTATAAAAGGGTGAAAGTGTGAAAAGAAACAAGAAAAATAAATCACCTTTGAAACTATGGAGCAAAGAAAAAGAAAAGAAAGAAAAAATAAAGAAAAAGCTCATGGTTGTGTGGATGTGAAAAATAAGAAAAGAAGAAAGATGGGGATCAAATAAACGGAAATTGTTGTCGAGTTGAATGTATGGGAATGCTCCCTTAGGATAGACATTTTTGTTGAATTCTCTTAATCATATCCCTTCTTGTAACCCAAGCCACATTACAACCTTTGAAAGACCTCTTGATTCTCATTTTTCACATGATTTAGTATTTGCTTTGATGACCGCATGATTCGAGTTGTTGTTGATTTAATTGTTTGGATGAGTGAAAGAAAACCTTCATGTTTATTCATCATTATTATGATGTGTATGTAAGTTTGATTCAATTTTGACATGTATTGCTTTGAATTCCTTTGTATGATATTTGCACCCAACCATTGCTCTTATTCATGTTTTTTCTAGCATTGAGATAGGTGGATTGAGAAAGTGCCATACACTTTTGAACCATTTGAATGTCCTTGGTTAATCCTTGTTTCAATCTTTTGTTTCATTGCTTTGGTTGTTTTGGTGAAAACTTTTGTTTAGGGACAAACAAAATGATAAGTTGGGGAGAGTTGTTAGGGACCAATTAGCATTACTTTTCATATATTTTTATTGGTCCCTTTTACCATTTTCTTATTGAATTACACACTTTTATCCTCACAATTTAGTCAAAATGCAATTTAGTTTAATTAATTATGTTTTGAGTAGATATTTCACGTATTTATTAGTTTTGTAGAGTTTTTGGACAAGAGAGCATTGGAGTGCATAAGCATAATTTGGAAGAAGTTTCAATGGAAATTTGGAAGCATTTGGAAAAATAACACTTGGGTGAATTGTTAAATGAACTTGCAAGGCAAAGAAGCTGAAGTTGCTTCAGTTCGCGCCGTGACCAGGGATGGCGCCGCGAACCTTGCGAAAACAGCAAGCATTTTGTTTGGGCCAAGTGTTCTGTTTTCAACCCAACTTTAGTGTGACAGTTTTGTATCATTTTTAGAGTGTTTTCCAGTTTTAGATGAAAATGAACATTTAAGTAAAGTATGAACTCTTTACAAAACAGAATGGAAAAGAAGGAAAAAACATTCACACATTGTAGAAGAAAAACAGAGCTTACTTTGATATTGCATTTTGCTGTCCAAAATGATGATGAGGAGCTAAACCCCCATTTTGTCAAGATTGGAGGTAGTAGCTATTCCTATTTGTTTATGTATTCCATTTGACTCTTGTATATGACAAAAGGTTATTGATGTATTGAATGATATTTTTTCCCTATTTTGAATATTTATATTTGAGTTGTTGTTGAGAAAGATTATTCAAATCTTGACATACAATATACTTTCAAGTAGTGAATGAGTTGTAGAAATAGATTTATACACTACTCTTCTTTTGTATCAAACATTAAAGATTGCTATATTGATAGTTAGGTAGAGAAATCATTTAACCATTAATATAGTGATTATCACAATATCATTTAGAAATAAATGATATTGAGAGGATACTTGAATATCATCAATAATTTTAAGTCTATATATTTGTCATTAAGGAAACATAAGAAATTTGGGTAGTGAACTCCAATCTTGCCAAGCCTTTTACATTTGATTCAAACTATTTTATTGTCTTAGTGTCATTTTACTCAAAAGATAACTTTTCAAACAAAACAACTTGGTTACATTTTAAACTTATAACAATTTGGATTATAGAACGGCGGTAATAACAACCAATCTATGTGGATACGATATTAAAATATTTGCCGGAAATATACTTTTCAACATTTACAGAAGAAGTACTTTTGGATATTTCTTCAAGTATATGGGAGGTATTATTTCTTGGTGTTCCAAGAAGCAACCAATTGTTTCTTTGTCAACTTGTGAAACTAAGTACATTGCATGTGCTTTGTCTACGTGTCAAGCTGTTTGGCTTCTGAATTTACTGCAGGATCTGAAGATAAAGGTAAACAAGGCTCTGAAGCTGATGATTGATAACATGTCTGCAATCAATCTTGCCAAGAACCCATTGTTACATGGGAGAAGCAAACATATTGAGACTAAGTATCATTTTCTAAGAAGTTAGGTTCAGGATGGAGTGCTAGAAGTTATGTGATGTAGCACCTAGAAGCAGTTGGTTGATGTTCTGACGAAAGTGATCAAGACTGGTCAATTTATCCATTTAAGGGATGCAATTGATGTTATTAGTTTTGATTAGATAAGTCCTGAGTTAAGGGATGGTGTTGAAGGGTAATTCAGTATTTCAGTTTTCGCCTACGTGGCATTTTGATTGTGTATTTAAACAAACATGTAACTAGTTTTATAGTGTAAATAGATTTTCTCTCTCCTTCAAAGTTTCTTATAACTATTTTTATCTCTCTTCTTCCATCTTCATCTTCGTCTTCATCTTCAAGCTTGTGCACCAATAATCAGGAGAACCAAAATACGAGTCGCGCGAGCTAATCATGATAGCATAAATATACCAAGCTAGACCCCCGATAAAACCAAGGTTGGACATGGCTTAATTTATATTTTAATAATTAATTTTTGTTTTCGGATAAGCAGAGCTAATTTCTATTCCATTTTTAACTAATGATCCATTTATAATTTACTTTATGAAAAAGGTGTCGGTCCTTTCCCTTGCGAGGGCGGGAGGCACCTATTCTTTTATAACTCTTAAAAATTATGCAAGGTGGTTGTTGGAACAAATTATATCCTATCGAAGAACTCGAACTTTCAGTAAAAGGACATCAGATACTATGATCAAAATAAACCAAGATGTCACACAAATTAAACAAATCGGAAGTTGAAGAAGAAAAATCGATTGATCTCGTCTGGATAACAACCTGATGCAAAATTCGACATTACCTTTTGAGTGTTATGAATTATCTGTGCTTCTAATCATTTTTATAATTCATTAGGTACAAAGTCTGGACGGTGACTTACTCTCCAACAAAAGTAGGGCCAAGAACAATGAAGACCTCCATAGGGGGCACACTGGTTAAGTTAACATACATATGACCAAATCTAAAGTCCAAGTAAATAACAACCTCTGGAAAATTGGTCAAGTAAATAAGAACCTATGACCGGGTTATATTAATTAAAACCTCTGACCAAATCAAAAGTCCAAGTAAATAAAAACCTTTGGGCAAGTTATGTTACATAAAACCTTAGACCTAAGTAATCATCCACTTAAATAAAAACCTCTTGTCGGTTATACTAAATAAAACCTCTGACCTAAGTAATCGGCCACGTAAATAAAACCTTTGATTCGGGTTATGTTAAATAAAACCTTATACCTAAGTAATCGGCCATGTAAATAAAAACCTATGGCTGACTTATGTTAAATAAAACCTCTGACCTAAGTAATAGGCCAGGTAAATAGAAAAGGTCCTTGAGGCCTAACAAAAAGGGGGAGGAATTTGATCTATGAATAACATAAAACGAAGAAACAAGTGAAAACCCTGGACCACCAACAATGGTGGCCATGAATCATTCCTAACATACCTCCTACCAGACAGGACTATTGTGACCTCACCTGGATAGCTTTAGGGAGGTTTCTCCAAATAATGTTTAGTAAGAACGTGACCCATTAATCATAACATCCAAATCTTCCTCCAGGTGCCTAGAGTGCTTAGTTTTAACAAGTAGCCTACCGATGTCTAGTTTGGTATGCATCCTAGTGGGATCATCTGAACAAATATATTCTCCAAAAGGTTTAGCAAGAACTGCAAAACATTCGAGTAGCCATGCATGACAAGGGGTGCCATAACAACATATCCAAACCACTCTCTCATCATTAACATCAGTTGGCTTCCACAGACAGACATCTTTAAACCATTGGTTCATCTAATGCTTATCTTGACATAATTGTTTTTGCAGCTCACCCTCCACTCTTTCTTCTAGTAAACTCATATTTGCTCCAAGAGGAGTAACGTAAATGGAGAAAAAACCTTTTGCATTAAGAAAAAAACTATTTCTTCTAGTATACACCAATCCTGGTTTTACAACTAAACCTAAATAAGCCTTAAGTAACCTTGTTGTGTTAGATTCTTCTACATTGAACAAAATGGGTGATACCAGAGAGATCAATGTAGACATCCCTTTTTACTTTAACACCTCCGCATATGAGTTTCTTATTCTAGGACTTCCGAGAGATTTTACAAGTCTAATCGTTTCTTGGAACACTACCTTTGTTCCTCTTTCTAGATTCACGAAGTTTCGAGGACCTTATGAGAGAACTAAGAAGGTTTCGTTTGAAACCTTAGGATGTTTTCATGCAACTTTCTTCCTCCAATTAATAAGCTATCAAGTTTAGTGGCTAATATATCACCATCCCTCACATCGAAGGAACGGACAAAACCATAAGACAATCCTCTTTTGTCTCACTTCAACTTGATAACAACTTCTTTGATTTCTCCAAAGCTTTAGAACTCTTGATACATATCTTTAGCATCGTATCTGTCAAGAAACAAACAAAGTAAGAAGGATGAACGTCTCTTAATTGAGTGAACTTATGGGTTCATCCTACCTTTCATTGTCCCAACGGGCTTGAGATGGTGATTTCTGCCTACGAGTCCTTCGCTAACCTTCGGCGTCTAGTCTAGAAGCTAGGTTTGACATGATTTAGAAGAAGCAAAAGGTTTAAGATTAGGATGATGGGGAAAGGGCATGGAAGGTTAGAGAAAAGCAAAAGCTTTTGTCTCTAACATTTTGATGATCAAAGTACATTAATCTACAAATTTAGGGTTAGGTGTTGAATTAGAAGAAGTAATTTTGCCTCCATATCCTACCAAAAACATTAATTGTTATTAGCATATAAACTAAGTTTCTCTAATTTGGTAGAAACTGAACCTAACATTAAGAAAATATTAACCTTATATTCAATGGGTAACAACGAACTGCTGATTTAGAAATTTGTGCAATATTATGTACAAAACATGTGTTTATCAAGGATCGCAACCTTGTAAAACAACACAATTTAGTCTATAAATAGATTGTTTCAGATTCAAAAAAATAATGTAATTTAAACTCTCCTCTCCATTTCTTAATTCCATATTTCCTTCTTCCTTTCATTTGAGTTTTTATATGTCTTGTGCAAATTTGAAACAGACTGAATTATCTCGAGTATTCCTGCGTGTAGACTCTAAGACACTCTAAAGAGTGCTTGAAATACTATTATAAAAGTGGTCATGTGCACGATTCTAATTTTGATCTATTTAACTTATAATAAATTTCTAATAATATCCACTAATTTTTCTTGCATTCAATTTCTTTTCATGTTGTATATTCTTATTTACGTTTCACAATCTGGAATATGAAGGTGTCTTAAACTAGGTTCATTCATTCAATAAATGTCTTTTGAATTTCCTTACTAAAAACTTTATTTAAAAAATATATAATTGTGTTTTTGACATCCATAATAATCTGAGTAAAGAGGAAATAGTTAACATGCCCCTAACATTTTTTAAAGTAATAAAGTAATTTTCTTTATTAATAAATAATGCTACGACATACAAAATAAAGAAAAAAGATTGACAACTTTATAAAAATAGTTTAAAAAAGTAAGAGTATTTAATATTGTTGGAACATTATGTCAATATTCAAATATAGAGAGATGAATTTGAAATTTTTCCTTAAGTCAAGTCTCACATTGTGTGTTAGTTAATTCACTAGTCTCACATTGCTTAGGTGAGATATATTTCCTTCCTTACTTTATTATATAAGGATTTCCTTGTTTCATTCTAAAACACACCGAAAACGTTTTTTGTTGAGTTTTCCTTCCTCACTCTCATAACTCCGCGTTTTCGAATTGCCGAGCGCCAACTTCTCTTTCTTTCTTTCTACTCGTTGAATTTTTCAAGTACTTTCTTGAATTCTCTTTTGAGAATTATGTTAATTTCTCTTCGTTTGAGTTGAGAAATTATCAAGTATAATTTTTGGATTCTCTTTAGAGAATTATTCAGAATTCTCTTTGTTTGAGAAATCATTGAGTGATCAAATGACCATCATTGAATTCTCTTTGGAGAATTATTAGAATTTCACTTGGTTTGAGAAATTATTATGACTGGTTGTTATACCAGATACTACGAGTGGTATTTATATGATATTCAAATGTTCTTTGTATCATCATAGGGTGTATTTCTAGATCGATTACCTATCGTGCAAGTAGTAATCGTACAATATATAACTGGATTGTTTTATCCTTGAGGCGGAACGGTAGTTCAAATGCTTTCCATAATATTGGGCAATGCCACGAGATGTCTTAAAGAGAGCGACCTAGTCCGTGACTCGACCCTGTAATTTATTCTATGGATGATTTTCAAAACCATGAAACAAAAATTTTAAGACGCTTCGAACTGCCATCACTATCGAAGAAATTATTGGTACTTTTACAATAGTTGTCTATGACAAACCGTTCAAGTTTGAGGGAAGTCACTTCAAATGTTGGTAACCAAATTTGCAATTTTTCTGAAAAAAAGTTGCCAATATTCTGATCGATGACATTCCTGTTGCTCCTTATGGATCAACCAAGCAAATTAACAGTAAGAAATATGTGGATTAAGATGGAACACTTAATAATGTTGAAGTAGAATTTGCTACACGGATTAAAACGAACAATTTCCAGCTCATAAAAAAACCGTCTTATGGAAAGGGAATGATTATATCTACAAAATTGTATTTTAATGGACTCACAGATGACTTGTGATACTATAAAATAGGTTTAGGAGGATTTGAAAAAGAAGTATGACACAAAAGAAGTTGGTGCAAAGAAGTGTGTTGTTAGCCGCTACCTAAAGTATCAGATAGTATAAATGAAAAGTGTGTGAAGGCTCAATGTTATGAACTTCAAAAGATTGTTTATAAGATCGTCATAAAAGGTATGTGTTTAGACGAACAATTTCAAATTTCTTTTATTATTGACAAATTTCCCCATAGTTTGAAAGTTTTTTAAAATTTTGTTTCACCACAAGACAATTTTTAATTGAGAGAATGATTATTCGTCTTTGAGTTGAAGAAGAATCTCAGAGACAAGATCAAAAAGAAAAGTCTTGGTTGTTTCAAACAAAAAGAAATTCGATGTAGTTCTGAATCCATTTGACAAATGATTAAAGAATCAAAACCGCAATGTTGTAAACCGAATTAAGAATGAGAACCTTAAAAGGCCCATATTACTCAAATTGAAAGGCAACAACCACCACCATAAATAAATAACACTAGTCATATGATTAAGAAATATAAGATTGAGGTTTCCCATAATACATAGGTTAACCTAATTGATGAGGAATTTATTGCTTTGATCACTAAAATCAACATGATTGGTGAATCTGATGGTTGGTGGATAGACATTGTCTCTTCTCGTCATGTCTATTATGATCATGCAATGTTCAAAACATACACCAATAAGAAAGTGTTTTGGGGATTTTCCGACACCACTAAAGTTATCGGTATTGGAGAAGTGGAGCAGAGTCCACCTCTGAAAAGGCTTTAATCTTGAAGGATGTCATGTATTTTTTAGAGATTATAATGAATCTTGTTTCTGGTTTTCTTTTGAATAAGACAGGGTTTAGTCAGTCTATTGGGGTAGATTTGTATACAATAACTAAAAATGATATCTTTGTGAAATTTCTATGTTTAAGATGCATGTGAATGAAATTGAAAATCAACTTAGTAACAAGATTAAGAGACTTCATAGTGAGCGAGGAATTGAATATTATTTCAATTTATTTAATGATTTTTATAAACAACATTGAATTGTACATGAAACTACTGCACCATATTCTCCTAAAATGAATGGTATAGCAGATAGAAAAAACATAACTCTTGTTGAACTAGTTGTTTGTATTACGTTGAATTCTAGTGTTGCATCTCACTGGTGAGGAGAAATTTTATTGACTGTCTGCTATGTCCTGAATCAAATTCCCAAGTAAAAAAGTAAGATCTCTCCTTATGAGATATTAAAGAAAAGACAACCAAACTTGTCTTATTGAAGAACTTGGGGCTGTCTAGCTTATGTCAGAATTCAGAATCCGAAGCGAGTTAAACTCGCTAGTAGAGCCTATGAATGTAAATTCATTGGGTATGCAACAAACAGTAAGGCATATATGTGTTATGATATAAATGCTAAAGTGATCATAAAATCAAATGATATTGAATTTTATGAAGATAATTTCCTTTCAAATAGGGAAATAATGGGCGCACTGAATCGAATCACATTCTTGTGATAAGAAGCACTAAAAGCAACAATGAAGTAGAAACGAAACTTCGACGAAGTAAACGAGTAAGATTTGTTAAAGACTATGGGCTCGATTATGCAAACTATATAATATAGGAAGATCCAACAAATTTTCAAGAAGCTATTAACAATGAGATAGATTCTCTAGAATCTAACATGACCTGACACTTAGTAGACTTGCCTCCTGGTTGCAAACAAATCGGTTGTAAATGGGTTTTTGGAAAATAAACTAAAACTTGATGAAATTGTTGATAAGCACAAGGCTCTCCTTGTAGTCAAAGGTTTTAGGCAAATAGAAAATATAAATTTCTTCGACACTTTTTCTCCAGTCACTAGAATTATATCCATTAGGGTACTAATTTCAATTGCTGCTATTTATAACTTAATAGTACACCAAATGGATGTAAAGACAACTTTTTTAAATGGTGACTTAGAAGAAGAAATCTATATGAACCAACCAGAAGGGTTTGTGTTTTACGGACAAGAAAACAAGGTTTGTAAGTTAGATAAGTCTTTGTATGGTCTAAAATAAGCTCCAAAGCAATGGCGTGAAAAGTTTGATAACTTAATGATATTGAATGGGTAAAAAGTGAATGAAAGTGACAAATGTGTTTATTATAAATCTAAGAATCACATCTGCATTATCACTATGTAGACGATCTAATCATATTTGGATCTAACAATCAGGTCGTAAATGATGTTAAATAATTGTTGTGCAACAACTTTGGTATGAAATACCTCAGAGAAGCGAGTGTGATTATTTGTATCAAGATCATGACATCCGACCAAGGAATTTCTTTGGATCAATCACATTATGTGGAAAAGATCTTAAATAAATATAATTACTTTGACTGTAAACCCGCAAGCACATTATACGATCCAAGCGTGAAACTGTTTAAAAACATTGATGAAAGTGTCAGACAAACAAAATATGTGAGCATCATCTACACCCTTAGGTATGTCATTGATTGTACTGTACCCTACATTGCATATGTCATATGATTTTTGTGTAGGTTTACTAATAGACCGAGCAACGAGCATTGATAAGCTATTGAGCAAGTTATGCAGTGTCTTAAAAAGAGAGTGAATATCAGTTTGCATTATCAGATATTTCCTGTTGTATTTGAAGGATATAGTGATGCAGATTGAAATACCTTATTAGATGATTCAAAAGAAATTAGTGATTATATATTCAACATAGCTAGAGGAGTTATATCTTGGAAATCAAAGAAATAGACTATCCTATCTCAGTCCATGATGGAGTTTGAGATGATAGCATTAGCGACTGCTAGTGTAGAAAGAAGTTTGTTAAGATGCTTGCTAGTTAAGATCCCTTTGTGGTAAAAACCTATGCCAACTGCGTTGATCCATTGCGATAGTATCGCAACTATTGTTAAAATTGAGAATCGTTGGTATAACGGTAAGTGACGTCAAATAAGGATTAGTCAGAGAGTGGATCATGTACACACTGATGAAAATTTAGCAAATCCTTCGATGAAAGGATTAGATAGAGAGAAAGTCTAGAATACATCGAAGAGGATGCGACTAATGCCTATAGAGAAATGTGTTGCTCATGATGGTAACCCGGTCAAAATGACTGGAGATCCCAAGAAATAGGTTCAATGGGTAATAATAAGTTGTGAGTAATATGAGATGATCATGCGAGTATAAATAAGTAAAGCATGAATCTTGAAGCAATAAGAGGATGAGATAATATAAACTCTTAATAAGATTTATACTTTATATGAGGAAGTACCTAGGCTACAAGAGTACTCTTGATAGACTCACCTATGTGATTGTGGAACTTAGGCCGGTTCCTATGAAATTTTGAGGCGAAATTCCTAGAACCTTCACTAAACCGGGATACACGTGCAGGGCCATTAAAACACGGGCTATTATAATACACCTTAATAAAAGGTTGTGTGCAAGTTTGATGTCTGAGAAAGAGTTCAAGAAAATTGTGTCACTCTTGTTGATTCAGAATCTTAGTTACTACGCAAAGGTTCATGTCGTAGACACCTTTGTTTATGCACAATCTTAGAAATGTTTGACGATACTTCTGAAACACTTTTTTAAATTTAAATGCAGGATTGTTGAAATATTATGTCAATATTTAAATATATGGAGATGAATTTGAAAATAGTAATCGTACAGTATAGAAATGAGCTGTTTTATTCTGAAGACGACGCAATAGTTCACATACTTTTCATAATTTTAGACAGTACCACAAAATATTTTAAAGAGTGCGACTTAATCCGCGACTCGATCCTATAATTTTTTCTATGGCTGATTTTAAAAACTGTGAAATAACAAATATGAATTTTGTTCCACTACTATTTCTAAAATCTTCATTTTCAAATTTGTCTTGCACCTTAATATACGTTAGACTGACCTAGGAGAGATGAAGTAGACAAGTCAAACTATCGACTATATGTATCGTTCTAGAACTAGACACAAAAATCAAACAACAACAAAGTCAAATATAACACGCTAAAGAAAAATCAAAGCAAAAATAAAAACGAGCATGTTAACTTTTCAAATGCATTATTGGACTTGAGATTAATTATGAGCCGTAGAAAAGTACTACTGTCGAATGACTTTCATCTTTCTCCTAGGACTATATATTCGTACTCATCCCTCTACCGTTTAACACAAAAAAAAAAACATGAAAATGGAGAGCGTACAGAGAAGTTTAAGCTTGTTGGTACTTTGTTTCCTGATCATGGGAACAACAATGTTAGTAAGTGGTCAGAGTGCAAACAACGTAAGAGCAACATACAATAACTACAACCCTCAGAACATAAACTGGGATTACAACAGAGCCAGTGTTTACTGTGCTACCTGGGATGCTAACCAGCCTTTGTCATGGCGTAGCAAATACGGTTGGACCGCCTTTTGTGGACCCGTCGGGCCTACAGGAAGAGATTCTTGCGGCAAATGCTTAAGGGTAAGATAAGTTTTAGTTGATTAGTTGTTATTTGTTAGACGTGAATTGATTAATAATATTATGGTGTTATACTGATGATGCAGGTGACAAATATTGCAACTGGTGCTCAGACAACAGTGAGAATAGTGGATCAGTGTCATAATGGTGGACTGGATTTGGATGTGAATGTGTTCAATCAAATTGATACCAATAAGCAGGGTTACCAGCAGGGTCACCTTCAAGTTAACTATGTCTTTGTTAATTGCTAATATGAATGTATCACTCTGTGTGATCAGAAGCTGTAACTACAGCCTAATAATGGCATAAATAAAACAAGCGTGGATGAATCTATTACTGTACACGTTAATAATTTCGTATTTCATTTGTGTTTCAATTTTCTTTTTAGGATAAACCTAGAGATTATAACAACCATTGGTGTTGGGAAAATTGGTTGGATATCGCGTAGTCAAATTGAAGATAAGTCCCATAGCGGCACAAAACATTTAAGCAGTAAGAATATGAATACCTATGAGCGTCTACTGAAGATAAAAGTATTTAACTATTTTTGCATGGGTTATTTTAGGGGGTCAATAACCCTGTTGAAAAATGAAATAAAATGGATCATGTATCATTACCCAACCCACGCACCAGCTAAAAAAATGCTAGGTTAGATTGAGATTTTGTGTCCGTCTATCCCCTCAATCTTGTCCGCCTTAAACCCTTCAAGAAAATGGCAAGTTGGTTCGTCAACTTAATTATCAAGCATACAAAATATTTATTTTGATTGATTAAAAATTAACATAATTCTATTTTATATATTTATTTGTGAACATATGAACGGATAATATTGAACGGCTTTATAAATCCATCTAGAAAAGTGATAGCTCCCACGTATCTTCCACACCCTTACACAAAACTCGGTTGAGTGATTTTTCACAGTAATAACTATAGGACAAATATGGTATTGACTACTAATGATTCTTGACGGACGTCATAGTCATAGCCACAGGGTTTGTTGAAACTCGACGTAGAACAAATTTTGATTTAGGATTGAAGTTTTAACTAGAACTAACTGTGTGGCATGAATATAGGAGTGTACAGTTAAAATATATACAAGCCTCCTGGAAAACATCTTCATTCTTGTGACATTCTTCACACCTTTTCTGTATCAACTGCCTAGCAGTGTCATAACAATGTCAGTATTTGCTAAGCTTTCAAGCAGCAACGTGAATTTCGAAATTTCTACTTCCACGGAGTCCAACTCTTCTTGCACGGTACTATTTCCTAAGCATGCTTATCTGTGTTTAATCTTTGGAAAACGAGGTAGGAAAAATAAATGTGATCATTTCATCCAATTTTACATTAACAACATTCATTTGGTCTCTCAAGTTTTCCGCTAGTTCCTTTTCTTTTCGGTAAGAGAGATGAAACAATAGAGTGTAATGTAAGCAATAGAGTGTCTCATTTGATAGTGTAGTGAAATAAATGTATTTGGTATAGTTTAAGTTTCACATAAATTTATCTGTAAGTTAGGTTAAAGTTTATAAAGGCCAAACATATTTGAACTATTAACTAATTGAATTAGGTTGATATAGATAAATGAGTTCTGAAATTTTCTTTAAAAAAATTTATTTAATTAATTTTATAAAAGATATAATTTACGTAGTTATTAATAAAAAAATTAATTATTTAACTCAAAAATTTAAATAATTTTAATATAATTATTCATAACTGACATAGCATCACATGGTTGTATCATGTCATTAATGAAGATGACAGATAAATAAGTTGAATAGAGGATAATAAAAATTAAAAAAATCATCAAAATTAAGGAATCAAAATAGTTGATTTTGTAATAGGGGAATCAATTATTTAAAATATCCAAATTAAAGGATAAAAATATATTTAAACCAAAAATTAATTTAAAAAGTTAGTCTAAAAATTAAAATTTGAATACTATTACATGTGGAATAAATCGCAGGTATATGTGTGAAATGATAAATTTAGAGTATTTATATGAAATTTGCTGCGAAACAAAAATCTGTAAATGATTCTACAGTAAAATCCGTAGGAGATTATGATATTCAAAATTTAACTTCTAGACACACCTTGTTCAATTTTAAACATCTAGTACTTCAAAAATATTAAAAGAGAACCGAAGACATATTTAAGTACAATAAATCGATTTTTATAGACAAATTATGACACTAATTACACTACGCCAAAAATGACTTTTAATAGCGCATCTTAGACAGCGCTTTTAAAAGAAAGCGCTGTCTAAGGTTAAAATTAAAATAAAACACGGAAAATGTTCCAAAAAAATAATGAAAGCGCTGTCTAAGGGGGGGTCTTAGACAGCGCTTTCTAAAAGCGCTGTCTAAGACCCCCCCTTAGACAGCGCTTTTAGAAAGCGCTTTTAAATATAGACCTTAGTCAGCGCTTTTGATAAAGCGCTGTCTAAAGTCTTTAAATTAAAAAAAAAAATTAAAACCAAAAGCGCTGTCTAAGGGGGGGTTTAGAAAGCGCTTTTGGAAAGCGCTGTCTAAGGCATATCTTAGAAAGCGCTTTCCACAAAAGCGCTGTCTAAGGTCTAATTAAAATTAAATTTCAGACTTCTATTTTCGTTCTCAGTCTAAGGCATGGAATTGGTAGGGTTTGTCACGATGGCGGAAGAACCACAATACGCCCTAAAACGCAAATACGAAGACCAACCCACCGCCACTGACATTCAACTCGAAGTCGCAAACGCTAAACAGAAAGCTCAAGAAGCCGCCGCTCGGCTCCTCAGTGTCACCGGCGGCGCTCCTCCACTTTCCTTCGATCCTAAACGTTCCAAGTCCGATAATGGTGCTCCTCAATCTGGCTTCGATTCTTACGATTTGAAGCCGCAATATTCAGCTGGTTCTTATGGTGGTTCTAGTAAGAAGATTGAGATACCTAATGGTAGGGTTGGGGTTCTTATTGGGAAAGGAGGTGAGACTATTAAGTATCTTCAGTTGCAGTCTGGGGCTAAGATTCAGGTTACTCGTGATATGGATGCGGATCCTAATTCTACTACGAGGATGGTTGAGCTTATGGGTACTTCTGATGCTGTTGCTTCTGCTGAGAAACTTATCAATGAAGTCCTTGCTGAGGTTTGTTTTAAATTTTCTCTAATTATGTTGTGGAATCACTGTAACTTTGGCCTGTTAGTGAAATATCACTGGTTAGAGTTGTTTTCAACTGATTTTGTAAATGCAATGTGAAATGTTTAATGATAAATTTGCTTAAATTATATTGGAATTAGTGCACTCTGTATCCTGCCAGGGAAAATTCACTGATAAGAGTGGTTTTGAATTGACTTTCTATTTGTAATATGGTGTGTTTTCTGGTTAATTTGCTCTAGTGAGGTTTGAATGACTGCAACTGTAACCTGCTAGTGAAATATTGCTGACAGTATTTGTTTTGAACTGATTTTGTAACTTTAGTATGATTGTTTTGTGCTGAATTTGTTAAAATGATCTTCAAAGTCGAATGGCCTTAACTGTAACCTGTTAGTGAAGCGTCATTGACGATGGTTGTTTTCTACTGATTTTTAACTGTAATAATCTGGGGGAAATGTAACCATTAACATCACTGATAAGAGTTGCTTCTTTACTAGGCTGAAGCCGGGGCTTCTGCCGGTGGTGGTACTAGACGGATGGCTGCACAATCTGGGGGTGATGAATTTTCGATGCAAATCCCAAACAATAAGGTGTGCAAAGTTGCCCGAAATATGTACACCCATGTACTTTCTACAGTGTTTTGTTTATAGTTGATTTGGTTTCTTAGGTCGGCCTTATAATTGGTAAAGGAGGAGAAACAATTAAGAGTATGCAAGCTTCTACTGGAGCACGGATTCAGGTTATCTCTTGTTCTTTGTTTTCTCTGCTTCTTTTGTTATATATTTTCAAAATCATAATTATGTTTGAAGTTGGATGGTGTTAAGGTTAACAGCTGACTGCCCAAACTCTCATGTCTCAAGACTTGGATTTTCCATTGTTAGTAACTTTTGACAACTAATGCCTTATAATTGAACAGATTACTTTTAATGTTAAACACCAATTGCGAATGGAAGATCGAATTTGGATCCAACTCCAATCCGGCTCAGAATTCCGGTGCGGTGGATTTTTAGAGAATCGCAGGTATTAGCTTCTCTTCCTCTTGTTGTGTCACTCGTTATGTATCTTATTCTTCTCAACTGTGATTGCGATTCTTCTTCTTCTTCAACTCTTCTGAACTGTGTTATGGAATTGCAGAGTCATCACTACGGTGGTTACGTGGCGAAGTGGTCACGCGAGAGGGAAGTGAAGTGAGCTTCTCAGAGATGAACTGTGAAGAATGAGCTCTAATCTTTGAGCAAAAAGCAACCGATTCTGAATATGAGGGTAGAGAGCTTGAGAGTGAAGAGTGAAGATTGAAGGTGAGGAATGAAAAAACTAGAAAAGCTTCTGATTGCACTGTTATATACATGGTATTCTCAACCAAATCGGGCAACGGATCGGGCAGGTTAGTTATGTTAGGGCAGGTTGTTAGGATTTTTGTTAAAACTCTGTTAGTTGCAAGTTAATTTTATATGTGAATTGATTTTCTATTAATTATTTCCATCAGTTAAAATAGTTGTATTGCTTGCAGGGATAAGTCAAAATTGGACCTTAGCTTGCAGTTCAGCTGGATTTGCACGTTACTTCTATGAAGGTTTGTTGTGGTTGGAAGTTCTGCTGTTAAAATGTTAGTTTGTTTTGTTAGTTACAAGTCTGTCAAATCAATTTAAAATTAGTTAGGTTAAGTTAGAGAACTAGTTAGTCATGGTTATTATGAAATTAGAAAAAAAAAACTTAACTGTTAGTCAAAGTCCTGCTGTTAGTTATTTCCCATTTTTTGACTCTGTTAGTTTTATTTATAATCGATTGCTTTGAAATTATGTTACTACAAAAGGTTAGATTGATGTTAGTAAATCTGTTAGCAAGTTGATGGTGAGATCTGTCATGGCCTATTAGTATCAGAAACATTATTAGTGAAGGCCAAGACCATGACCAAACACTTGCCTGATTATTTGATGTAGAACTTACTTGCTGAAACTTTCCGCTATGCTAATGATTGTCTTGGTGCATGACTTGTCATTGGGCATGAGCGCCGGGAGCTGTTACCGCAGCAAGTTGTATCAGTTAAGTTGTTATGACTAATTTTGGGAATCTGCTAACGACTCGTTTTAGACAGCACTAGCTAGTGTGTTTTGAGTTGCTCACTTGCCAACAACTTAATAATTGTAATGGATTTGAAGTTAATTGAGAATTTTGCCACCGATACTTAGTAAAACTCGATTAAAATGTCGTTTACGATGGTTATAACATACTGCTATGTTGTTAAAAAGCTGTTTGAATGGTTTGAATTGTGAGTTGTTTAGAAAACCATGTTAATAACTTGAAGTAGGGTTAGTGACGGTATTACATGATTATGTTAGATTCAGTTATATTGGTTAATGTTAACTTACAACATTCGTTCTGTTGTGATAATTATGCAGGATGTACTACCTTGGTTTCGAACTGATTTCAGAATTTGCATCTGTACCGAATTGGGGTGGGCTGCCACGGTTAATTCTTGCACTTTTGGTAATTTTTTATTAGCGAGTTTCAATGATGTCTATGTGTAATTATTAGGATTTAATTAAGGGTATACTTATTTTCCTGTGGAATGCTAACTGTGGCGTTGTTATGTATGTTCTAAAACTTTTGATTTGTGTCGTTTCTGACTTGTGGAAAATTCATGGATGAATATATGACAATTCTGCTTCATGAATGAATGAAGAATTTCTTCTGTGAATTTGGAATTTTGTGAATGAGTGAATCTTTAAAAATTGGAATGGATGAAGAAAATTGCTTTTGTGAAACTGGAATTTCGTTTATATATCCTTCAAAATCTGTTACAATGCTCATGAAATTAATGCTAAACTTATATGAAATGCAATGGTTAGTTACAAATCAAAATGTTAGTTTCAATTTGGACTTGAGTGGATGTGTAACTTAATTTGGCTTTGTTTTGTTATATTGGTTAGTTTTGTGAATTATGAATATAATGTTATCGTGGACTTGTATAATGGTATGTTGTTATGACAATTGGTCTAAAGCGCTGTCTAAGGCTAAAAAAAGCTTCAAAAATTTTCGTATACCTTAGACAGCGCTTTTGTAAAAAGCGCTGTCTAAGGGGGGGGCTTAGACAGCGCTTTTTGAAAAGCGCTGTCTAAGGTATACCTAAAAAAATTAAAATAGGAGGGTCTTAGAAAGCGCTTTTGGCCAAAGCGCTGTCTAAAGGGGTGGGGCTTAGACAGCGCTTTTCAAGAGCGCTGTCTAAGGTATACCTAAAAAATTTAAAATAAGAGGGTCTTATAAAGCGCTTTTGGCCAAAGCACTGTCTAAGGGGGGGGGGGGGGGGGGGGGGGGGGCTTAGACAGCGCTTTTAAGATTTAAAAAAGCGCTGTCTAAACCTTTAGCAGCGGAGGTTTAGATAGCGCTTTAAAGCGCTGTCTAAGGCTAAAAAAAGCGCTGTCTAAGGTCTTGTTTGTTGTAGTGTTAACAACACAAAAGTCTTTTATAATTCTTTATAAAAATATATTCTTCCTGAATTTCCTTTAATTGATAAGTTAAGATTTTTGGTAGGCACCATGATCCGTCCCAAATAATTTGGAAACCTTCTTCTAATATTTAAAATGGACCCTTAATAAAATGGGTACACTTTTAAAAACAATTCTCTATTTAAATTTTAAATAATATCAATAACATTGAAAATAGATATTTTTGTAAATTACTTATAGAAGATGCTGTGACAAACGTCGCACTAGAAACGAAAAAATATGTGAGAAAGATTGAGTTTCTTGAACAAATACAAAAAATCCTTTTAGTTTTACAAAAGGGAGAGAAGAGGGAAGCAGAAGAACAGGAATTGGTTAAAACTGTTTTTCTGTTCATTTTTCCAATTTAGGAAAAAATGTTACAAATGAATAACAACAACCAACACTCAACCACCCTCTCAACAACCCGGTAAAACAACATATTTATATACTACTAAGCTAACTTAAATCATATGCTAACTTAAGCACTAAACTAACTTAAGCAACAAGCTAACTTAGAAAATTGTTTGCTTGAACAGGCTTCGACTACAACATGCACAACTCCACCTTGGAACAAACTCTACAACATTAAGGGGACAAACTAGATTTCATCATGCACCTTTATCAGTTGCATATAGTGAAAGAACTTGCTACTAGACAATGACTTGGTGATCATATCAGCAGCATTATCTTCAGTCGAAAACCTTCAACACTTTCACTTATCTATCATACCCCAAAATTTACACTTAAGTTTCCTACCTTTTGCTTTGCCTCATTTGCATACATGGAATCATATCATGCATCATCATGACTTTAGCATGACCATTGCATTTGGTCATGGATTCACAAGCATGGCCACATTCTTGGTTTTGATCTTAACATTAGGGCTTTTTACTGTGTTTACTTTTCAACTAACCAATGCCTAATAAGAGATGGTACTTGTTTGTTTCCTTATTCATGTAGGTGATCATGCCATAATTCAAAACAAAATAAATGGTCATTTTGGTCAAGAAAGATGCAAGAGTGGGTCATTGATTCAAGGATGGTTCATGTGTTTATTTCCAAGCCATTTCATTTAATCTTCAAGCCATCTTCAAGATCATTCGAGCCTTAATCATTTTTTATTCAAGGGATGCTCATTCATCCTCAGGTCTTATTTTGAGTTGATTGTTTTTAATTAAATTCATTACAATGAGATTAAAAAAAGGCACAAATAAAATCACAAAATGCACAAGTGGATTCCATTTGGCCTAACTTCAAACATGGCATGATGAACTTTATTTTGCCCGATGCCCATAATTTGCAATTACAAGTCATTTCTCATCCTGGGACCACATGCACATGTGAAAATTGTTTATGATGCTAAAACTCATGTAACCCAACATAAAACGACCAGGTTTCATCATCAAATCACACATTCCATGCCTCATCTCACACGAGCACCATTTGCAAAAATGTCAACCCTAATTCACACGAATTCAGATCTATTTGGCATGTGTGAGCTTCCCATTTTATTTCCTATAAATAAAGGATCATTTTACCTTGATTTGAAAGCTTGAACAACCAGAAAAACCCTTCCTCACTTGAACCCGATATTGCTCTAAAACCAGTTTGCGGTTTCTTCGTTTCAAGCCCTTCCAGCCTCAAATATTTGCCTAGAAAGCTTCATTGGCATCCTTCGAAGCCTTGAAACCACTTGCATCGTGCTCCCTATTTCTACCATTGTGGAACTTTGAAGCTCCAACTGGAAAGGTAGTTACGAGTTAAATCTTTGAGCAAACAAGTTACCACTCTCTTCACCTTGTTCCACTGATCAAAAGCCTTCTCCTACCATTAATTTATCTTTCGTATTAGTCATTTAATTTTACTCTGAATAATTAGGATTCATCGTGTTCTTGAGCAAAATTCTCTCTGCTCAGAGCCAATCAATGGCTCTGAAGGGAGACATGAAAGATGATGTGTTGCGAAGCTAACTCCATGTTTGGGTGATGCTAAAAACACGAGTTCATGATTTGTAGAAATCGAATCCAAAGTTGAAGATGAAGTTGGTTCAGCGTGCGTTTTGGTACCAAATTTCAAATCCAGTCAATCACAGCTAGCCAGCGCATTTTTTTTAATTCTCTTGACCGTTTGTGTCCTTTTCTATTTTATTTTATTCCTTTTATTTCTAAATTAATTTCTCTCTCATTTTTAAATATTTTTTATCCAAATTTTTTTACACAAGATCTCTAAAATTATTTTGGATCACATATATTTTCTCACATTTTTAAAAAAAATAATTTTTACATTTTTTAATATATTTATTTTATTTTATTTTTATTTTATTTTACAATTTATTTTTCAATCATTTTCAAACTTTTTTGCATCCAACCTTTGAGATCTATTCATGGGTAATATTTGGGACTTTGTATAATTTTCTTAACCATTTGTTCATTATTTTGATAATAGTTTGAGATTTTCTCTTTAATTTCCATTTTAAATCATTTTAAAACCTTCTATTTTGATTTTTAATTCAATTTTTCCATGCCTTTGACTTTTTCTTGAGCTTTTGACTTGGTTGATCATTGCTTCTACATTTCAAGTCATCCATAGATGGACTCTTAGGTTTATTCAATCTTCTCTAATTTAATATGTTGATAGATGGCCATTTGATCATATTTTTGACACTTTGAGTTAGTGATGGGTTATCCCTAAGTTGTGTCATATGTTTAGGTCCCTTGACTTGCTTGATAGTGGATCCTAAATCAACACTTGAGTTTTCTTTCATTTTCCCTTGTGTTCCTTTCTTTCTTCTTCGAATTTTGAGCATTGTGCTTCATGCCTTAAGGGTTTGATTTGATATCAATACTCTAACATGTTTGCCACATAGATTACTGGCCTTATGATCACTAACTTGTTATAGCTAACCTCCTAACATTTACTTTATGCTTTTACTTTATGCAATTTACTTTCATGCATTTACTTTATGCAATTTACTTTTATGTCTCATTATTCATCATCTCACTTCATACATTATTAATCTAATCTTATTCATCTTATGCTTCTTATTTTGTGTTTGGTTTGCTTGATAATCTCAATGAATCAGAACATGATAAAATGGATAGACTTGATCCTTAAGACCTATGCTTGACTTGGAGTGATACTTTGGACTTAGTACTTAGACCTTTGCTTGATTTGGAGTGACTTTGGATTCTTTGACCTCTTTGTCCTTTTAACCTTGTTCACCTATTTGAATTTTTGAACTTATGACCTTGGCATCTTGTTCTATTCATTTCCTTACCTCTACTTATCACATCCATATGCTTAGGCTTAACACACATTTGCACACACATGGCTTTCTCTTGGGCTACCTAACAATGATACCTAGACTCATTACACTTTTGAAACACACATGGCTTTCTCTTGGGATACCTAACAATGAGACCCTAGGATAGTCTTTGTATGATCATGTATTGTATTTTATATTCATCTTATCCCCCTCCGATTAGCATGATAAAATTCCATTTGATCAACTAGATCCTTTGACTTTGCACACTTTTCCTTTGTCTTTGTCAAGTGATCGTAATTCCCTTGGTCACTTGATGGGACTTGTTTCTGCTACTTTGGAGTTCAGCTTCCCAATAAGTACAAGACCTCAAACACCAGTCTATGCATCAGTCATCTATCTCATCCCCACAAATCATATTTGAGAACATGTTTCAATAACTTGTCAAACATTGACAAGGATTGCATGCCATGAGCCTTAAGCAATAGGGAATGATGAGAGGGAATCTTTCCTGCCCTTATCTAGAGTGCCTCTGTGTACGGGGTGTAGACCCTAGTTGCTCATAGTATTCATCTCTATTTATAGACTTTAGTGTAATTCAAGTTAATTCACTGTCAAGTCTGCATCTGGTCTGATGGCCACTTTCTCTTCTTGGTTTAAACACCACAACTTTGGGACACACTGTAGTGGTAAAAATTTTGAGACTAAGTTATTGATTAACTTAACTTATAAAGCAAGAGTCGCCACCGCGCTTTTATTATTTCCAAAGGAAAAGCGAAAAAATACGAACAAAACCCGAAGAAGTAAAAACTAATAAAAATAGAACAAGGGTTTCAAGTTAGTTATGCAAAGGGAAGGTGTTAACACCTTAAACATCCATGGTACTCCATGGGAACCTCTTTGAAAATGTGTACATTTTGGCTTGAAAATGGTGTTATTTTCAAAAGATTGGAGAGATGGGAAAAGAAATGTTTTTTTATTATTTTTGGTGTTTACCAAGACCTTTTGAAGTCTCATGCCTACGTACCAACAAAGTGCAATGGAGGATCAAAACCTCGTAGTTCGTGGTAAAAATAACAAATATGTTTGTTTTGATTTATTTTAAAAGGAAAAAATATTTTGTCATTTTAAGGAGAATACTCAACTAGCCACCAACAAGTATGAGAACTTTGAATCACCATTAGAAGGGCTCCAACTTGGATAAAGATCAACAAGTATGCCACTAGCTATCACAGATGGAAAAGAATTATCATCAATACTATGGGGATAGGAGAATTATATCTCAACTATGGAAATGACTCATGTATAAACTTTGAGAAAAAATTTAAAAGAAAAAGTGCACAAAAGGCACAAAATAGTTTGAATGAGTTATGCATTTTTTATGTCTTTTTAAATTGGTCTAAATATGCTTAAGATGAATTAGCATTTATTAGGAAAAAGGTTTTGAAAATCACTTGACAAAAGTCGAGGTTTATTGAGAAAGCGGTTCAAGTTTGAAATCAAGAAGATTTTTGAAAAGGGGGAGAAGATTTGAAAATTAAAGAAAGGGATGATAAGAAGAGACTATCCTAGAGCATAAAGTAAAAGCTAGGGAGGACAGATCTAACCATGAGATAGCAAGTTTTATGACATAAGTCAAGCAAAAATTCCCTCCTTTGGATTAAGCCTCAAACAAGCCAAGTAAGCGAATAATAATCCATATATCAGATGAAACCAGAATGACCAAACCAAGTCTTCAAAGGAAGTCCCAAGTCAAAGGTACCAGATGAATTCCAAGGTCTCAAGTGAAAAGTCCTAAGGCAAAGGTCAATATCCTAAGTCTAAGTCCATAACTCCACAATGGTGCCAAGGATAATAACCACAAGTCCATGAGTCAGGAGAAACAAGTTTCTTTTTTTCTAAGTTTTTCTTTATTAGTGTTTTCTTTACAAGGATATAAAAGAAAAGTCCAAATGGAAAAAGAACAAATGACTTAATCACAAGTAATATGACATGAAATGCTAAACATAAAGTGTAAAGTAAACGGCATAAACTAAAGGAGCATAAAGTAAATGATTTTGAAGTAAAAGTTAATACAAGTAAAATGTTAGTAAATGAGGTTAGTAATCAAAATGAAAGATGATTTGGTCATTTTTTGGAGAACACTCAACTATTCACCCACAAGCATAAAAACATGAACCTATACATCATTATGAGAAGGGCTCCAACTTGGATAAAAATCAACAAGTATGCCATTAGCTCTCACAAATGAAAAAAGGAGCAATATTTTCACACAATACCATGAGGAGTAGGAGACTTACAATCTCACTTATAAAAATTCCTTTGCTTTTGGGACAAATTTAGCGTTATGTTAAGCAATCGTAATTGAACTTATGTAGAAGTCACAACTATCTGAGGTCGATCAATAATAATATTAGTGTTAATACATGCTAGAGAAATGATATGTAATCATTATCCTAAAGTCATGCCACACAAAAAGAAAAGAAAAAAGGGAATGGTCCATTACTTCAATCCACATTTCATGACACTTAGGAAAAACTTATACATCAATTCAAAGTAACTTAAATGATCCATGATCAATTAGAAGGTAGGTTTGAAATGATGAAAGTTCATCAAGTACCAATCCACACAACATGAAAAAGATGGAAACAAACCATCCAATTGATCAAAAGGGAAAGAAGGAGATGAAGAAGAAGATGATGACAAGATAGGTCAGATCCAAATTGAACCAAAATTTTGATCAAGTCATCATCAAAATCAATCTTCCATTATGGTGGATTAGGGTTTTCACCCCATCAACACCCAAGATCCATTGAGTTTTATGAGACTCATGATCCAAATCACCATGATCCAAGACCAATAGAAGTTCACAAAGGTCACACAAATATAAAATGCAATTAAATGAAATAAAAATGCACCAACGGGTATTTTTAAATAAATTTTAAAATAGAAATAAAATGAAAAATCTATAAAGTCCTTCAAAACACCAAATAAATGGCCAAAAAAATTATGGAAGGTAAAAAATAAAATAAGAAGCATGTAATAAATTTTTCAGGATTAAAAAATGAAGAAAAGTATTTTTAATCTAATTAAAATAAAGGAGAAAAGAGAAAATTCATGAAAAATGGAAAATCAATGAAATAAAATATGGAAAAATAAAAATCAGATGAAAAATATAAGAGAATTTTAGAAATTATTTTTCGGAATTTTTGGATGAAAAATGGAATTGGTATGAATTTTAAAAGGAAAAGCAATTTAAAATAATAAAGGAAAATAATTAAAATCAGAAAGAACATGGAGCATTGGATCACGCCTCATTAATTGACATGGCAGATCCAACACTCTTTAGGTTAGAATGCACGATGGAAAGCGCTACAAGCAGCACACAAAATACAATTAAAATCCAACCAATAAGAACATTTCAATGTCCAAAGTGTCTGACCAAACTCAGACGGCCTAGAACACTCCAGTGAGATCTCACCAGAGTTTCATTGTTTGGTAAATTCAGAACACGAGACCACCACCATTGTGATCATCTTCTCATCCTGAATTCAACCTTATGCTCCAAATTCATTTATCTAAATCAAGCAAAGGGAATTTAAGAGAAGTTTCAAAAACAAGCAAGCCACGAAAAATAAAATTAAATAATGAACACGATCAATCAACATCAGATAAGTTAGGGGAAAGCATTAGAGAGTGAAAGACTACATTGTGGTAACTTGTTTGAGTCCAAATGATGCTCATAACTACCTTGTCCATATGGTAATCAGAAGTTGATGAAGCTTGATCTGGTTAGAGCATTTCAGAACGTATCAGAGCTTGAGAATTATTGCAAAAGTTTCATAGGATGTCGAAGCTGTTAATGGAATCAAGAAATTGGATTGAAACAAGCTGAGACTCAAAACATGATAGTTGATTTTTTCTAAAATATTTCAAGTTGCAACATGGATTTCTTGGCTATCAAAAGATTAAAAATGAATGCAGTATCTCCCCCTATTTATAGGGAATGTATTTGGATCCCTATATTGTGGAATCCAACTTAATTTGTGCAGAACGAATTTGATCAGAATGTGTGGAAAGTGTGACTTGCAATCCATCAAAACTCAGTAAAATCATACATTTCAAGGGTTAATAAACTTCTGGAGACTTGATTAAACATGTTTAGGTCCCCAAAACATGGTAATTTGGCTTGGAATTGAGATTAGTGAGATTCAAATTTTGGGCAATGGCAATTTCTTCAGTTACAAGTCACCATGTCCAACACAATGGGGCATCTTGCTCATGAGGCTTTTTAACCCCATTCTTTTGCAATGTGTTGACATCATAGAAAAGATTACAATGTGCCAAGAAAGGTTTAATTTGGATGTTTGAGCACAAAGTTGTGTCATGTTGAAGTTGGCATGAAAAACTGATCATATAACTTAGAAAAATTCAAGTGTTCTATGGTTGAAAATGACCTGTAATGTGTCACTGAATTCCATGGTATTCCAAGCATATTTTCACCTTGATCCATGAAGAAAAATTGTAGAAAGCATCACAAATGACATTGTGCAAAAATAATCAGCCTCAAATGTTGAAACTTGAATAAGTTATGATCCTTGAAAGTTGAGAAAAAGTCACTTGAGAATAGGTCAAATTTCACTAAGTCCACAAATGACCTATAATGTCTCCAAAATTTTGATGATCTTCCAGGCATAATTAGATCTTATCATGTAAATAATTTGTAGAGGATGTTGGGAAAAGTCATATGCAAAAAGAAGCATTAAAAAATGTTGAGAATTGAATGAGTTGTGATCCTTGTAACTTTGACTTCAAATGTTGACTTTTTGGTCAAACCACTTGGAACAAGCTTGTGTATTTGGACTTTCCTTGCATTTCAAAGCACATGGATGATCATATGAACTCAAAATAAGGTGTCCTTGATTTCCTCTTAATTAAATTGCTCAAAACTTGAAGTTAATTGTTGAAGAAGGCATGAAAATAAACACATGAACCTTTGTCTTTTCTTGAGAAGTAAGCAACAAAACTTTGAGATACTCTTAATTAAAAAGCCCTACCTTGCATAATAAACTTAAGGAAGATAAAACATATTTTTTCCATTTTTATTAGTGGTTAAATAAGAAATTAATCATATAATCACAAAGGTAAGACACCAACAAAAAGGCGCTTGGTGATCCCTATAAGAAGCAAACCCAAAGATGGATAAGGGGAAGGATCAAGATGTGCCCTTGTTTATGTGCAATGATGCAAATGATATGTGAGATCTTAGGGTTAAAAATTAGGGTATGACAGATGCGTTTATTTAAGTTTCTTCAATTTGGAGATATGAAGGTTGAAATCTTTGTCTCGACAAGATTGAAGAGACTTAAATATCGAGGACCCAATTTTTGGCCCTAAGATACCGCAAAATGCTTATGATATGACATGAATGCAAGCAAGGATCTCTGTGGGGAATAACGGTTTTCACAGGAGGAACCCGGCTAGGAACAGACAAAGTTTCGCAGGGGAAAAGAAAAGACCCGGGAATAACCATCATTTGGAGAGAAACCAATGTACACTTAGAGAATGACTGCAATAAATGCCTAATGGGGAAGACTTAACAAGGAAAGGCTCCACCGGGGAAATAAAATCATCAAAGGGAAAGACTTAACTTGGCCAGGAGAGGAATATTACCTAACTATCAGCCGAGTGATAGCTTAATAAAGGTAATAAGCTTGAGCAGAATGATTACCAACTACCAGCCAAGTGGTAACTTAACAAAGAAAACCAATCAAAGGTAAAAGGAATTGTTACCTACTACCAACCAAGTGATAGCTTAACAAAGGTAAGCTCAAAAGGATGATTACCAACTATCATCCAAGTGATAACTTAACAAAGGTAACCAATCAAAGGTAAAAGGAATTGTTACCTATTATCATCCAAGTAATAGCTTAACAAAGGTAAGCTTAAAAGGATGATTACCAACTATCAGCCAAATGATAACTTAACAAAGATAACCAACCAAAGATAAGAGGAATATTACCTAACTATCAGCCAAGTGATAGCTTAACAAAGGTAATAAGCTCAAAAGGAATGATTACCAACTACCAGCCACGTGGTAACTTAACAAAGGTAACCAACCAAAGATAAGAGGAATATTACCTAACTATCAGCCAAGTGATAGCTTAACAAAGGTAATAAGCTCAAAAGGATGATTACCAACTACTAGCCAAGTGGTAACTTAACAAAGGTAACCAACCAAAGGTAAGAGGAATTGTTACCTAATATCATCCAAGTGATAGCTTAACAAAGGTAATAAGCTCAAAAGGGACCAAAGTTCAACCCAGGAATGAACTGGAGAGAAACGGTCAAAGAAGACTCAAACCAATGAGGAAACAAACTCAATTGCTGATTAATTCCATCCAGATAATGAACTGGAAAGGAAAACTGAAACAAAATCATCCACGAGCATCAAGCTTCGTGGGGAATTAGAAAGGATAAACTCTTTCTGCTTAAGGTCGACACTCTATTGGAGAGAGAGGACGCACGCACTATGCGGGGAGTGAAAACACCAGAAAGTGGGAGGCACCAAGAGAATGAAAAATATGCAAACAAACCTCATGATGCTATGCATATGCGTATGAATATGATGACAAAACAAGCACAAAGGCAGTTAGACTGATAATAGGGTACAACTGGATACTCGGCTAATATCAAGAAAATGGAGATGCCGACGGAGATCTGGCCAGGGATTATCTGCTTATGCAATCTTATGCTGGGGAAATTATTATACGTGAATACGCACAACAAAGGGAAATCATGTCCAGGGAAGCCACTGAGATCTGTTCTTCAGAATCTTACCATCCTTGAGATTGCTATTAACATTCCTCTTTTGTATTCACAAGTCGAGGAATAATACATTTTTTTTGTAAATTTTCAAAACATGATTGTTTAGATATCTTTTATTTCAAAAATTGTCATAAAAAAATAAATGAAATTCCGTAAACTTAAAAAAAATAAGAATAGCAAACAAATGGGCAAAAGGCTCAAATTTTATTGATAGAATGGTAGCCTACAAATGGCATGACTCCACAGATCATTACAAAGTTGAAAAAATAGTAAATACATGGAAAGGGCTACATTGAAATACAATGACCACTATTCTCCCTAACAACTTTGAATTCCGATATATACTGATCTTCGGTTGAGGATGACTGAATAGGAACCTTTGATGACATTGTTGCTTCAAACGATCAAGTCTGGCCTTATGTAATTACTTGTCATAATCCCTAACTCTTGCCTAGATTTCCGTTTCGGGTTCAATCTACCGGGATGATTACTTTCTCTTTATGTCTCTAACTTTTTCCTGGACCGCCCTTTTGGGTTTTCAATCCACCCACGCTCATTGTTGCCTAAGCCGCCCTTTCGGGTTTTCAACTTAGCGAGACGTTCTTTTGTTTTTCTAGGCGAATTATTTCTTGACTGCATCAACATTCATAGGACGAGGGAGCTCCTTAACATCCATAGTTGTAAGAATCATTACACCACCAGAGAAAGCTCTCTTAACACTATATGGGCCTTCATAATTAGTGTAGTACCCCAAAATTCGCCCTCCCCTTTTCTTCACATCTCCATCTAACCGTTCGACTAGGGTTCATCCGCATGCATTATTAACTCATGCATAAGAATCATTCATCACCATGGATTTTAAGTGTTTGGCTTGCAGGGCTTTGATTTGTTCGTGCAAAAATTGGAAATTCTTGGTTTGGACTTGCCCCGAGACACCAAGGCCTCCAAAACCCTAATCTCATGTGATCCCAGTGTGTCGCACTCAACCTCCTATGTTTGGTGCTCGAGTCTTTTGGTCATGATCATGTATTAAGTCAAGGCGTTTTCATTCAATTGGTCAATTTCTTTCATCTTTATCCCTAAAATATTCACTACATACAAAAAAGGTGTAACATTGCAAAAAACTCATTTTTAGAGGTTTTTAGCCCTATGAGTCGACTCATGACTCGGCGCAAAACCCCCGGGTCCAAACAGGCCGACCCGTCGATCAACTCAATTCTGGGAAACTTGAGTGAGTCGATTCACTCACTCTTTGCGTCGACTCATGCTCCTTCTTTATTTGAACCTGGTTCCCTCGGGTCGGAACAGGTCGACCTAACGGTCGACTCAATACTGGAAATCCATGATTCAGTCGACTCACCTGTCACTTCCGTCGACTCATTTCCATTTTTTCTTTCAATCATTTTGTCGCGGGTCCGGACAGGTCGACTCAACCCTGGGAAAATCACTGTTTGAGTCGACTCATAGGTTGTTTTGCAAGACTTTTGCACTATTAATGTGAGAGGTGAATTTTTGGGTTAAAACATGATCCTCCATCATTGAGGCTTGCAATCCAAGGCAAGTAGACACCTGCATGAACACCGGGAGAGCCATGGGCACTCGACGACACTCCGAGGTTCGGTACGTCATAGGGCTTCAACCACATGCATTGTGAATACACTGAATCTGCAACAAACCAAGTGCAGTAAAATCCACAAGCACTTCAACTTGCACAATCATAACCAAAGCCAAAATCACATAACACAACACAACCACTGTTAACCTACAGTTGCAAGTTATGATAAGCTGATTTCATTCAAATTGTCACCTGCAATAACCAGTCACAAACAATCACTTGAGCACATTTCCACTAAATTAACTAACTTCCAACTCAGTGAGTTAACTACCTAAACTCACTGAGTTCTTTCCAACTAACTCCAAACCTCTTTTAACTAACTCCAAGCCTAACTCCAAGCCTCATTGATCCCAAGCCTAATCTCTATAAATTCTCATCTTCACCATCATTTGATTTTTAACTTTTCTCTACTAGCAACACTTTTGCATTCACCACCTTCAGTTCTCTGCAATTTTTGAACCCTCACCCTCTCACACTCAAAGCTCAATTTTCCTAAAACTCCATTGAAGCTTCACATTGGAACTTCAAGAAGAGTGAGCTAAACCTCATCATACCATAGTATTTGTGAAGAAGAAGATTCAGAAAACAAGTAAGTCAGAGGAAGATAAAGGCAATACTTCACCTTCTTGTACAAGTGATTTTCCGTCATCATCATCTTCTCCGATCAACACTCGCCGAAGCAATTCTCAGATTCAGAGATAGGTCCCTTTTTTCATAGCATTTTGGTTGTTATGCTGAATATTACACCATGCTATTACAAACCCCTATCATGAGGAGCTTCGAATCTTGTTCATGAATGAGTTTTTTTGGATCTAAGTTCTTAGGGATTCTTGAGGATTCAGTCTCATTATTGGAGTTAGGACGGAAATTAGAGGATTTAAAGGGTAGATCCTTATTCAAGAGGTGGAGACGGAGATGGAGGTGTCTCCTCTTTCCATTTCCGATAGCCGCCGCCGCCGGAAGCGATTTCCGGCGCAGTGGTCCGCTGTGGAGCTCCGGCACCGACAACCTGAACTATCATAAAAAAGGCGCGCAAGACATTCAAATTTTTATGGTTTTTCCCAACACAGCTCCCAATCTTTGGGCTTATTTTCTGATTGGGCTTGTCACATTCTACGCCCAATGCAGTACTGTCTAACTCCATCTTTTTCTGCAGCACCCCTTGGCTGAAAAGGGACTATTCTACATTGGGCTTTGGCACCTGAAGCCCATGCATACTGGAATTTGTTTGCTCTCTTTTTCTTGCACATCTAAATCAGGCCAACACCCCCTCTGTTTTGCAAAGGCTCACTATTTTATTTGTTTTGTTTGTTATTTTGTTTTATTGATTAACTTTGATTGATAGAATTTAGATTAATCAGATCAACTAGGGGTACCACTAGAATTTCCATAATTAGAATTTTAGATTCAATAATCATTAAATTTTACAAAAGACCATACCCTTTAGGGGTAATTTTGGACATTTTACTCATGTAATTGCCATGCTCCCTTAGGAATAGAATTAACATAGATTTTTTATCAAGACTTTGATTAACATGCACATGTTCCCTTAGAATTTGTACATAGAATCTTAACCGAATTTTTGACTAATCATGACATGATCCCTTAGATTAGTGTGATTAATTCTAATCATTAGATTAGGTGCTAACATAGTCATCCCAATCGAAATAAATCCATGATTAAATTGATCAAAGATAATTTGATCAATTAAATCCTTTGAACTTATATAACCCCACAGTCTAATGTAGTGACCAAAATACCCTTGGCCACTTAATAAGACTTTTCTTCTAAGCTATGGAACGCGAGGCCTCAAGTCAGATTTCTCAATCAAGGCATCCTCAGTCATACCAAGTAGTGGATTATGCAAGTACATCAAAGGTGGCATCTTCAAAAGCTTGTCAAGTCAAAGTTAGAAGGGTGTGGCACGAGCCTTAAGTAATAGAGAAGGAGTGGGACTGGAGTATTCCTACCCCCATCCTAGGTATCTTTGAGTATGGGATGTATGACCCAATGCTCATTGCATTCACCTTCATTCATAGACTTTATCACAATTCTAATCACACGATTGGCAAGTCTCTCTCACTACAAAGCAATGCAACAAGCAAAGACTACATCAACAACTTATCAATCATAATTCAAGTTGTACGACACGAGCCTTAAGCAATAGAGAAGGGATGGGACTAGAGAATTACTACCCCCATTCTGAGTATCTTTGGGTATGGGATGAATGACCTAGCGCTCATTGTATTCACCTCTATTCATAGACTTTAGTGCAATTCGAATAGAATGATTGCTAAGGTCTTCATCAACACAAGAAACAACAACAAATATTCTTCTCTCTCCACGTGAAAGTTAAGATGAGAGTTACATGCCATGAGCCTTAAGTAGTAAAGAAGGAATGAGACTGGAGCTTTCTTACATTCATTTTGGATATCTTTGGGTGCGAGACGTTTGGCTCGTTGCTTATCATATCCACCTTTACTTCTAGACTTTAGTGTGATTCTTATTCTATAACTATCAAGTCTAATCATTCTCTTATCCAATCATTCTATCATCTCTTCTTGCCTCCAATCATCTTACTTTCAGCCCTAGTGGGTTGAACTACGACAACTCTGATTTCCTTATTGCACTATAAGGATACGTAGGCAGGAGAATTCAGATTATTCGCGAGCTACCTTATCTATTGCTACCCCATTTATCAATTAATCATCCTTCATCCATTATATCAATATCATCTTTTTGAGATCAATCATACTTCTCCTTGAACTCCTCATCTATCCTTTTAGGATGATAACGATAGACCACCTCATCAATCGAGAGTTATTTGGCACGTCACCCAAACATTTAATTCATTCTTTTTCGGCTAAGACGCCATTTTGCTCTTTGATTAAGAGTCTATCCCATCCTTAGATCCAAGATATTATTCCTATTTGATCTCGAACTATTTGTTCCCCATCCAGTGATATACACTTGCCTTGTACATAACAATACCTTCTCTCGGGCACCACTTTTACCTCTTTGAGACGTTGTAACACCAGTTCATCTTGTGAATCGAGAGTTGTTTGGCTCGTAACCCATACATTTAATTCATTCCTTTGGTTGAAAGGCTTGTTTACTCTTTGATCCCAAGTTCCCTCCAGTTGTGGGTTCCCTTGATAGCATTCTGTTGGTACAAGTTATTACTTTTCATCACTGTGTGTCTCTCTCTCCATTCTCGTAGTTCCGAACTACGATTTCTCTGACTTTCTCATTGCACAATGAGAATACGTAGGCATGAGGATGTGAATCCTTGGCGAGCATACTTATTAATTATTTCTCCTTCGCCTTAGGGCATCACTCATATCTTTCATAATCCATTACCTACCTTCGATCATAAATCGTTCACCTAGTGACACATTATTCCTTTGACGTTGAAATACACTTTCCTTGGAATTCCATATACACCATTTTAGGACGCCTAACGAATAGTCCTCATTTATATATAGAGTTGTTTGGCCCATCACCCAGACATCTCTATGGTACAAATCCCATTTCTCCTATGGATTCCAATACACTTTCACCTTTCAATTTCAACCAATACTTTCTCAGTCACTTATGACCAGATATTCAATTATGTGACTTCAGTCACTTCATTCCATTCATCTCCATGATGCATTCATTATTCTACCTTCCTTCCCTCCATGTGATATACCAGTATTCTTTAAGCCAAACACATTATACCTTTGTGCTCCATCTCGTACCTCCTTGTGAACCAAGAGTGGTTTGGCCCGTAACCCAAACACCTAATTCCTATTTTTTCGGTTGTTCTAATACAGTGATACTGTGTTGTAGCCCTCACTTATTGGTTCATACCTGTTTACTCTTGGTTTCACGTGTTCCCCCTTGTTGGAGTTCAAATCATACAATTCTTTGGTTCAAACCATATTTCTATCACACTTCTTTTCATCTCCCGCCTCTAGTTCCTTGAACTACGAAGCTCTGACTTCCTCATTTCACTATGAGGATACGTAGGCATGAGGGCCATAATCCTCACTGAGCAATTTATCTATTTCTTTCCTTTTTCCCATTCTTTTGCGAGTAATCTTAGATATCACACCTATTCGAGCGAGAACAATCAAAACGGTTCCCATGGAGTACCATGGATGTTTGGGGTGCTAATACCTTCCCCTTGCATAACCGACTTCCTTACCCAGTATATCTCTTTCCCCCGGGTTTTATTGATGTTTTCCCTTTCCTTCTGGAATAAATAAAGTTCGATGGCGACTCTGTTGTATGTTCGAGCATGCGATACGTTCGGGTATATTTCCGCTAACTTTAGCTGGTGACTCTGCTGAGGAGACTTCACTACTTGGAGTACTTCCTAGTCGCTACAAGGAGTCGAGCCTAGTTTTGATCATTTCTCTGTTAGTTTAGATGCTTACCTTTACAGATTTACTCGCTTTATTTATCATATTTGCTTTATTATTCTAGATATTGTTATGAGTATTATCTGTTATGCTGCTGTTAGGTTGGGATAGACTACATGAGGGGAAAGCTCTATAACCGAGCTTAGTATACACATAGGATAGACTTGTGGATAATCGTGTACGCATGCGTTTCGCGTATTGGGTTGTCACGAGAACAACACCCATACTAGATTCACTTGGAAGTACCTTTGTCCTGTGAGTATTCACTACGGCAGGGTATTTCCACTTCGAGTCGATGACTCTGGGAGACCTTCTAGGGACCACCTTGGAGCATAGTGCACACTTGTGAGGGGGATATGGGATTTTTCTACAGGAAACTATAGCCTTTACATACCTTTATTCTCATGGACGTCGAACATTTGATCCTGCATTGGGCAGTATGCGCAGATTATCTGGATTATCTTTCATGTTATTAACCTGTTATTGCATCTCATTTTTGCATTGATATACATATACCGGAGTTTTGACCATGAATTATTATACCACCAAGGCTTTGAATCTATGGGTGTTGCATAATTATTTTCATTTCATCCCTAACATGTGCATTCATGCATTCACATTTCATGCCCATCAACCAGAAAAAGCTCACCTTGTCCTTTCTCCAGCCTGAAATACGTCGACTCTTCGACACCAGTACTTCACAAGAGCTAACAAGTCAAGAATCATGGAATATCTGGAACAAGAGAATGCTACCTATATGGAAACTTTGGCTCAAGTCCAAGACAGAATGGACACCTTCCAAGGTAACATGAACACTATATTGGAGTACCTTCAAGCTCAGAAGGCTACTACTTCCATTTCTACTGCCAATCTTGCTTCTGTTGTAGTTACTAATGCTATTGCTGTCACCACTTCTGTTGACGTTGTTGTAGACACTATGATTCGGCCTGTAGCGAGTCAACCTATCTGTCACCCAGGTCCTAGTAGGCATGCCATTGCCTATCCCTGGGGGTTGCCTCCGAATTTCACTTCCCAAGCTGCTAATGGGAATACAATTGTGCCATATCAGCCGTTTGCTGCACATCCTGCCAATGGGAATTCTGTTGCTTATCCTTGGGGCATGACCACTCACTCTTCTCAAATGGTTAATGCTGACAACCGTGAGATCAACCCAGAACAGGTTCTTCAGACTTCTGTACCAGTGATTGTTGAGACTCCTAATGATAACAAAGATGAATACAAAGGTCTTACTCTTCACTTTCATCTTCCTCCTCGAGATACTCAACCCACTATTCAGAATATGAATCAAGGTGTTCAGATACCTCCTCCTCATCCTGGGGCATCTTCTGTTATTGTACCTCTATTTGTGTATCCTAGGGCACCCTATGCTCCACATCAGAATCAGTATGGTCAGACTGTTGGTCAGATGGTAAATCAGGGTATGATTTATCCTCAAGGGTATCCTCAGTTTGCTTCTCCTCCAATCATCGCTCAGGCGGCTTCTCAAGGTGTTCAAATTCCTAATCATCAAGTTAATCCTCAGCCTTTCAATCAAATTGTTGATGGTTCAGGTCAGAATAGACAAGCAGACTAGCGATTACTAGATGATAGGATCAGGGCCATTGAAGGTTTCTCTGCTTATGATATGAATGCTAAGGACTTGTGTCTAGTTCCTAATGTGGTGCTTCCTCCTAAGTTCAAAGCACCACACCTACCAAAATATAAGGGTTTAAGTTGTCCAAGAAGTCATGTCACCATGTACTGTAGGAAGATGGCTTCCTACATTGACAATGATGATCTTCTTATCCATTGCTTCCAAGACATCTTATCTGGGGCATCCTTAGACTAGTACATAGGCCTGGAATGCAGTAAAATCAGATCTTGGAAGGACTTGTTTGAAGCCTTTCTCAAGCAATACAAATATAACATGGACATGGCTTCCACCAGGTTACAATTGCAAAATCAAGCCTGCAAGCGCACTGAAACATTCAAAGAATACGCTTAAAGATGGTGTGAGATGGCTTCCAGAGTTAAACCTGCACTGACGAATGCTGAATTTGTTGATGTTTTCATGGGTACACTCCAAGGCTTGTACTATGAGAAGATGGTCGGTAGCTCATCATCCAAATTTGCTGACATAGTGACCATTGGAGAATGTATTGAGAATGGGCTGAAAACTGGAAAGATTGCTAGTATTCACATGTAGCAATCATGTTCAAAAAATAAACCTGGAAATGTAGTTCAATCTTCCAAGAAAACCTCTAACTTGCTTTTCAGTTTGTGGAGCCGGCATTTCTTGTATCGCTCTGACCTTGTCTGGATCTACTTCAATTCCTCGTTGACTAACAATGAAACCAAGTAACTTCCCTGATCGGACCCCGAATGTACACTTAGCTGGATTCAGACGCGATCTGAATTTTCTGAGGCGCCCAAATAGTTTCAATAAATGGTCCAAATGATCCTCCTGACTCTGTGATTTGGCAATCATATCATCCACATATACCTCAATCTCCTTATGCATCATGTCATGAAAAAGGGTGACCATCGCACTTTTATTTATCCAAAGGAATGGCTAAAAAGCGAACAAAAGCCTAAGAAGTTTTACACAGAGAAAACTAATGAAAAGATCAGAGATCTGGGCAAGGGGTTAATTACGCAATGGGAAGGTGTTAGGCACCCAAAACGTCCTAGGTACTCCTAGGGAGCCCTTTTCACAATTTGTTGTACGAAATGTTATTTGTTTATGAAATATTTGTTGTGCAAACATGGATTGAAGGGATGAGAAAAGAATGTTCAATTTATTATTTTTGTGTTTGAACGGATGAACCCGTTGCCTACGTACCTTTCCATGGAAGGTAAGGATCAAAGCGCCGTAGTTCGGCTAAAAGATTTCCAAAATATGAGTGGGTTGATTTTAAACAAAAGCCCTAAGGTCTTTCGTTATCCACGGGAGAAAACTCAACCTATACAACCACAAGTCCACCATGTGAGAAAAGCTTCAACTTGCTAGTGAGGGGTTAACCCTATAATAAGCAAGGAAGTCTTACAATTCAATCACTAAGGACAAAAGGTGAGATTAACATCAACCAACTAGGATAAATCAAACCTATGGCTAATGTATGAAAACTTATCAAGAAAGTGGACTTGAGCCACAAAACAATTGAATGAGTGGAATTAACCAATTGGGATTATTCACAAAAGTGGTCAAGATATGATTAGGATTCAACTCAAAAGAAGTATTATGAAAATGAAGTTTGAAAAATCAGAGGCTTAAGACCTAGGTTTCTAATTTGAAAAGAAGTGAAAATGTTTGCACAATAGTTTTCAAGTTTTGGATTATCATGCAAATGGAGGTTTAAAGAAACAAAAGGTGGGAGGGTGAGGAAGTAAAACTTCTTAGATGTTCACCTCTTGAGATCATATATAGATGATTCAAGTGATTCCTTTGGAATAAGCAACAATGCAAATAACAGATGAACAAAGTAAATGGATACCGGATGCCAATCAATGGACTTATTCCAATCTCACGAAACAAAGTGGATACTAGATGCCAATCAATGGACTTATACTTGTCTCCTAAAGCAAAAATAAACATGGATACCAGATGCCAATCAATGGACTTATACTAGTCTCACAAAACAAAATGGATACCGGATGCCAATCAATGGACTTACACCAATCTCCTAAAACAAAGAGAAACATGGATACCAGATGCCAATCAATGGACTTATACTAGTCTCACAAAACAAAGAAACAAGGATACCAGATGCCAATCAATGGACTTATACTAGTCTCCTACCATATCACAGGAAACAACTGCCAATCAATGGACTTATGCTTGCCTCCTCCATGGACAAAACAAAATGTTACAAACTGATGAACAATGTTCATGAAATGATATACAAGTGATGAAGATACATGCACAAAAGCACACTCAAGCAAATATGCACAGATGAATCAAGTAAGCAAACAAACAAGTCAATTAGCACACACTATATACAATTAATTAGGCTCAAGCAAGGTTAGGCTTTACAGCCAACTGGAATGGGGTATTTTGAGCTCTTAACCCTAACATTAAGAGTTAGGGTGAAGCAGATGAAATGGAGATGAGGGGTGTGCCTCATAGCTCTTATCCCTGGTCAGGGAGAACTTTGATCAATGGAAAGTGTGGGAGTTCAGAAAGTAGGAACTCTTCTCCACAAATGATTGACTCTATAAGATCTTGGGTTATTATTCACCATGCATCAACACATGGTGTGAGCAAGGTGAATGACACACTGAGTAGCAGGAGATGGATTACACATCTCTTTTATCTGCCAATTGCCTCATGAGAGGACTTTACCTGCTTGGCACAAAAATTAAACAATCACAAGCATTGCCTCTTAAGGAGGGCTTCAGACAGGTGCCTACCAATAACAATAGGTCTTCCAGACTACATGAAGATTAGAGATTATACCTAAGTGGTTAAGCAACCAAGCAAAAGCAAAGTTCAAATGAACTTAAAGCAACTTATGTACCTGGGGAAACACTGAACAAATCAGTACAATACTCAGACAATCAGACAACAGTCAATAAGCAACAGACAATCCCAATGTACAAAATGTGTAAGCCATAAGGCAAACTCAAATGAGTTAGCAACAACCTACAAAACACACAAGTATTAGTAATCAAAAGCAAACATCAATATTCACATGATGAAGCATCATCAACTATGGAACTTGGATGCTTTAACCTGAAATCAAAACTCACATGTAAGCAACAAACCACTAGGTCAAAGCCTAGGGTCAAAGATGGAGAAAAAATTCAAAACAGGATCTCAAATTTAACACAAAGCAACTTTAAGCACATATTGACAAGTCCTAAAAAGGCTCACATCAAAATCAATCATCAAATGCATTTCATGATCAAAAGAAGTTCAAGGCAATTTCAAAGTTCATATGTGATCATCATGAATGAAAAATTCAAATCAAAACACAAATGATTCAAAAAATCTGGAAAAAATCATGAGCAATTAAGACATCTAACATGATCAACATACAAAAAATCAGAAGAATCAAAGATCATTTGGCATAGAAATCAAGTTGCACAAGTTGAACATTCAAAGGTGTGACACAAATTGTCACACCAAGTTAGCACAAGCATAAAACAACAATGGAGCATAGGAAAAATACCAAACCAAAACCAAAATGTCAAGCAATGTGTCTAGATTCAGCATGCAAAATTTCAGGTTCATTGGATAAGAAACAAGTATTTCACAACAAGATAAGCAAGGCAAGGTCAAATATGCATACATGCTCACATAACCTAGCACCAAATAAAATCCAGCCAAGCACAACTTTGGAAATTATGATGATAAAAAACTAGACAGAATAAGGAGCATTTTGCAAAAAATTGGGATCAATTTGGATCAATTTTCAAATTGTTATGATTTTTCTAAGTTGAAGAAAATATTGAAATTCAAAAATGGACCAAGGCATGAAAATGAGAGGGAAAGTGAAAAATGATGAAGCATTTTGAAAATATTCACTCGGTGAGAATCGAACCTGGCGCATATTCAAATTGCGCGCCTCAACCAAAACGACACAGTTTTGGACTTAAATCCTAGCGCTGCATGGAATTCCAGAATTTCGTAGCAAATGGAGCATTTCGTAGCTAATGCATGGCAACTTCGTAGCAAAAACTGGAAACATCAAGATCTTCATCTTCTTCCTCACGAAGAAGATGAACAGTGTACATGTTCATGCACGTCCAGAAATATTTCTCCAGAAATCAAAATCAATTACATCATCATGCAGCATTTTCAACATACATCAAAGATCCACAATCATTTCAACATACTTCATCACAACAAAGCCAAATCGAAGAAAATAAAAATCAACATCAAACTTTCAATCATGCATATCTAGCTCAAAACAGCACCAAATCACACGATTCAAAGCTCAGATTCATCAGGACAACACGATCTACAACAATATCCTAATGAATTTAAGAATTAGAGAAGTCGAATCCTAACCTCTTGAAGAGCAGCACCTTTGAATCGCACGCTACAAGCTCAGCCAAACCTCAAATCTTCTCTACAATGCTTAATGAAGTGATTGATGATGAATTTGAAGCTCCAACATTCACGAATCCAGCTTAATTTGCAAAATCCATGGAACCTTCAAGCTTCGAGTATGGCTCAATATGGCACCAATTCCTCCAATTCCACTCAAAAATGCTTCAGGATCATGAATCAATCAATAGAAAAGGTTCTTGTGTGAAGAAATTGGAAAAAAATTTGAGAGAAAAGTTTGGAGAATTTTTGAATCTAGATCTGAAATTGTAGTTTTTGATGAAAACAGTTATGATTATCCTTATATATGCCATGCTAATCATGTTTAAAACCTGTTTAAGCCAAAGCTAATTGAAATTAATCAAGTTTTAAGGTGTATGCACAAATTGGATTTTCACCCCCATGCATGGAATGCATGTGTGAACAGTACACGAATCTGATCCAAAACCTCTTAAACAAGGCCCATGCAAGCTTTTGAATTGGTTTTGTATGCATACAATCATCCAAAATGGTTTTATGAAATTTCTTTTTTGAAAATCTTCATGAATGAGCACATGATAATACAAATGGAATTCAAGCCATGTAATGAGATGTTAAGAAACTACAAGTCATGAGGGGAATATAGCAAAAAGAACCACTCATTTTGGATCTTTGGTTGAAAAGTTATGCTCATTTGAAGTCCCATGCATACTTTGCCATGATTTGATCATATCTCCTCAACCACACATTAGAAATTCATGATCTTGGACATTTTGGAAATGGGAGAGAAAGATATACAACTTTCATGTTCAAAACAATTTAATTTGAAGCTTTCTTGATGATGTAATATTGAGTTGAAGTTGGTCCAAAATCTTTCCATTTTTGGAAAGTTCAAATTATAGGTCACTTGCTATTTTTGGAAATTCTTGACCTGACTTCAAATTCTTCAATGTGAGTGTTTGAAATGTCAAATGAGACTTGTTTGAACATGAATGAAGTATTTCCAATCACTTTCCCACCTCCAAATCCACAGTTGACTTTGCAGTTGACTTTCTAGGTCTTCAGATGACTGGGAAATGTTCTGATGAAATTCAAGCATCTACCACTTGGGATTTTGCTTCAACATGTCATCATAACTCATATGAACTCTTGTGAATGATTGTGGGGTCCAAATCTCAAGAATGACCACCATCTATTGCTCAATGAATGCCTTTGATTGCCTTGACCTGTTAATGCTTCATCTGCTAGACAAAGGTTAGATGACATATTTTTGTACTTTTGGTTAGTGATAAAAAGAAAAACAATGATATACAAATGCAAGGAATGCTTGGTGACCAAGAACCACTCTCAAAAAGATGACCCACCCATAGGGAAGTAAGCAAGGTGTCCAATGATCCTTGAGGCAATGCAATGTCATGATATGATGCCATGAGGGATCTTAGGGACAAAATTGGGGTCTTACAGATGCCCCTATTTAAGGTCATTCTAGCCGGAGAAGTGAAGGTTAAAATCTTCATCTCAACGCGGTAGAATGGGCTTAAATAACAATAATGAGACAAATTTTGGTCCCTAAGAGACCTCATGATGCAAATGTATGCATGTAAAACAAATAAAATCTGTGGGGAATACAGGTCCACAAAGAAGAAAAGACGATCCATCAGAGTAATACACTCACCTGGAATAGAGACTCTAACAGGACTCTTATGGGGATAAGAAAAAGAAAAAGAATGCGTGGGCAGGACACGACTCTGAATTAGGGGAAACAAGAACTAGACACAGCGTGAGCAGGACACGACTGGACTGGAGACCTCACTGGGGAGTAAAGGACTCAAACTGGGTAAAAGAAGAAGAAATTTCCAAAGGGAATAAACCCATTGGAAAGACTTAAGCTGACTCAAACTATCCACAAAGGATACTTCGGATAAAAATCCGAACTCGGACTGGGGAAAGAGATTCACACAGAACCTCCCTGCCGGGGAAAAATGCATATATTGGGGGAAATGCCAATACAGCAAAAGGGTAAAATCACAACAGGAACTCCACTGGGGAATGTCTAACAAAGAGACTCTCCTGGGGAAAATCTGCAAGATGAGGTGTTACCGGTTACTGGGTAACAAGCTCAGGAAGAATGAATATCTAAGACCAGTATAAGGGTGAGAGATATCAATCAACCAAACATCTGAGAAAGACCTGAAAAAGGTTCATCAACTCAGGAAAATCTAACTCCACAGGGGACCAAGGTCATAATAGGGAGCAGAAAGGAAGGAACACCAGGGATACCGGTTACTGGGTATATAATAGGTGACCGACCAAAGCGTGAATTGGTATATATGCCAAGACACTCATCATCCGAAAGGAGGGCTTGAAAAAGCAAATCGACTTACGGGATGGACATTCTACTCTGCAACGGGAAAACGAATCTTACTCAGCTGAAAAAAAAAACCCAAAGAGCGCATGAGATATAATATCCATTACCGTCAGAACGTGGATAGTATACTCGCATGAGATATACTATCTATTACCGTCAGAACATAGATAGTATACTCGCATGGAAGGAACACCAGGGATACCGGTTACTGGGTATATAATAGGTGACCGACCGAAAAAAGAGACAATCGTTACCAACACCAACAGGGTAAACGAAAGATAACTCACAGGGGATAAATTGCAAGCATCCGGCAATCATCCAGGAGACATATCACCAGTTACTGGGAGATACGCTAAAAAAAAGGAGAACAAAGAAATATTCGATTCCACAAAGGAATACGAATCTTACTCGACTGGGGAAACATAACAGGCTTCGACCGAAGAGTGCATGAGATATATTATCCATTACCGTCAGAACGTGGATAACATACTCGCATGGAAGATTATCCACAACCGGTTACTGGGTTAATAAAGGATAAATCGACCGAAAAGAAAGGCATCGGGATATCAAAACTAGGTATATAAAGATGACCGATCAAAAGAAGCAACAATCATTATCGGCAAAAGGGTAAATGAAAGAGAAACTCATCGGGGATGTATTGATAAACATCAATGATCCGGGGAGCAAATCACTGGCATACGGTGAAAGGACCCGCTGAGGATAAAATTGCTAGCAACCGGCAATTATCCACAAGGAAAGATCTGCTGGGGATACAATTGCTAGCATACGGCAATTACCCAGAAGAGAGAGGGAATATCAACATCGAATACTGGATGAAGATAACCACAAAGAGTAACCATCATCCGTTAGGATGACCAACAGGGTTAACTCTGCAAAGGAGAGAAATTAGGATTTACAACTACCGAATACGGGGTAGAAGACCAAAACTCTGGCTGAGGATAAAATTGCTAGCATACGACAATTATCCACAAGAAAGCACAGACTCCGCTAGGGAGACAGCAACAACATAGGATTTACAACTACCGAAAACTGGGTAGAAGACCACAAAATACACCATCAACCAGAATGAACCACAAAGGTTACCTCTGTTAGGGGATAAAAGTAGGGTTTGTAACTACCGAATACATGGTAGAAAACCAACAACTCTACTGGGGAATAAAAGATATATAACCATAAATTCCTCCAAGAGGAAAAAGGGAACATAGGACTTACAACTACCGGTTATTGGGTAGAGGCCCAAACTCCGCTGGGGATAAAAAAGAATTATTGCCGGCTACTGGGCAATTCATTCATTTATTCCACATGGAATTACAAGAGACAGTTGAAAAATGTCAATTCAGGATCAAACCAAAAAAGGCAAACTGAATCAAGACTCGTCCTAATGAGGATATAACTCAATAGGAAGATCCATCCCAATATATGTGTTGGGAGGAAACGGAAGCAACCGTCATCCACGAGGATATATCTCAGTGGGGAATTGCAGAAGGAAAGACAAACACTTTCTGCTTATGGGGCTGACTCTATATTGAGAGATTAGACACCCGACATCTGCTTGGGAAGATCTACTGGAGAGATCTACATCACCTGTTAGCAGGAGACAACAAACAAAAGATATATGGCAAAAAATGCAATCATGAATATCTGAATGTTGAAAGTATGCATGAATATGTGTGATTTATGTTTGATGATTGCTGACAAAACAGACATATCTAACACCAATAGGTCCAGGAATCAAACGCCCGGTACTACACTTCTAGAGGAAAATCCAAGGAAAGCCAATCCGCTAGGGATCTAAAAAGCAAAGATCTGCTGGAAAACAAAAGATCAGAGACATCAAAGAAATCACAAAATCTCTGAATGATGGATCATCAATCAACCCAACTGGGGAACAGAAGTTCAAAACAGGCAGAAACTGCCACAAAGACAAATCTGTTGGGGAAATGGAGAAATCCCGAGATTTCTGCAGGGGGATCCTCAGTATCAACTGAGAAACAAAAGTTCACTACACAAGCAAGAACTGCTGAAGAGAACAGAACACACAAGTAGAATATGGCCGCACAAGCAACTCTACTGGGGATCAAAAGCATCAGGAAATCAACCAAATCTATGGATGATAGATCTCACCAACCAACCCAACTAGGGAACAGAAGTTTACAACAGGCAGAAACTGCCACAAAAGCAACTCTGTTGAGGATACTGCAGGGAAACACGAAACTTCTGCAGGGAAATATCACAGACACAATCCACCGTACCACAAATCTACTGGCGAATTATCTGAGGAAGAGAAGGAGAACTGGTGATCAGCCACCAAATGTTGAACCTTCCAAGAAGAAACTACCCACTGCTGAGGAGGAAATAATCACTGCTCTGCTGAAGGGATAAGAGGTGAAAACCTCAACAAGCACTCTGATGGGGAGATATAGCATAGATAAAGTATATCATGCCAACAATTCCACTGGCGACTTCACTGAGGAGACATACGAAGTACCGGGATGTCAACCCACCAACTACCGAATCTTCCAAAAGGAAAGCACCCATGCTGGGGAGAGAATATTGTTGGAGAGGACTGTGAAGTTCTCAACAAACACTCCGCTTAGGGAACAAAATCTCAACAAAAGCTCTGCTTAGGGAACAACCCTAACAACAATCTGGAGAAAGAGGATACAACCAATGCCAGGAATATGAACAAATGTCTTACCCTGTTGGAAATCATGTCACCCTTGGGAGAGCACTGAGAAATTCTTAAGTATCCTTTTATCATTGTGAATATTCACTTTGTTTAAAACAATAATTTTGAAAAATTTATTTGTTTAAAACAATGACATTTTATCAATTAAAACATGCAAAACATTTGTTGAATTGAAACAAATAAGAGTGCAAATAATTGGATAAAAGCTCAAATTTATTTGATGGAATGGTAGCCTGCAAATGGCAAGACTCCATAGATCTGTACAAATTTGAAATCGGTGATATATATTGGAAGAGGGCTACATTGAACATAATGATCCTTTCTCTACCAATTTGAATTCCGATGTATTCGAAGCTTTAGTTGACGACGAATCAAGAATCTCTGACGAAAAGACGGTTGCGAAACAGAAAGTCTTGTCAGGATGCAGTTACTTGCCAAATCCCTAATTTTTGCCTAGATTGCCCCAGGGTGAGGTACTCAATCTAGCGGGATGCAAATTCATTTTTTCTTTTAAGTCTCTAATTTTTGCCTGGATAGCCCTTTCGGGTTTTCCACCGAGACGCTCATTTTTGCCTAAGCCACCCTTTCGGGTTTTCAACTTAGCGAGCTATTCTGTTTTTCTTTTTAGGCAAAGTATTTCTTGACTGCATCTGAATTCACAGGACGAGTGAAATCCTCCCCATCCATTGTTGTAAGCATCAAAGCACCGCCTGAAAAGGCTCTCTTAACAACATATGGACCCTCGTAGTTTGGAGTCCACTTGCCCCTGGAATCGGGCGTGAAAGACAAGAATTTCTTGAGCACGAGGTCACCTTCTTGGAACACACGAGGCTTGACCTTCTTATCGAATGCTTTCTTCATTCTCTGCTGATACAACTGACCATGGCACATGGCAGTCAATCGCTTCTCTTCAATCAAATTCAACTGGTCGTAACGACTCTGAATCCATTCAGCATCAGTCAACTTGGCTTCCATCAAGACTCTCATTGATGGGATCTCCACCTCTACTGGGAGAACAACCTCCATGCCGTAAACAAGAGAGAAAGGGGTTTCCCCTGTTGAAGTGCGGACAGATGTACGATACCCATGCAAAGCAAATGGCAGCATCTCATGCCAATCTTTGTACGTAACAACCATCTTTTGGATAATCTTCTTGATATTCTTGTTAGCAGCTTCAACAGCCCCATTCATCTTGGGTCTGTAAGGAGAGGAATTATGGTGTGCAATCTTGAATTCAGCGCACAACTCTTCCATTATCTTGTTATTCAGATTAGATTCGTTATCAGTAATAATCTTATCAGGCACACCATAACGGCAAATAAGCTGATTCTTGATAAACTTCACGACCACCTGCCTGGTCACATTCGCATATGATGCTGCTTCAACCCATTTGGTGAAGTAATCAATTGCTACGAGAATAAACCTGTGTCCGTTGGACGCTTTCGGTTCAATCATGCCGATCATGTCGATTCCCCACATAGAGAAAGGCCATGGTGATGAAATCACATTCAGAAGTGTCGGAGGAATATGAATCTTATCCGCATAAATTTGACACTTGTGGCATTTCTTCACATATCTGCAGCAGTCAGACTCCATTGTCAGCTAATAGTAGCCTGCTCTCAACATCTTCCTAGCCATGGCATGTCCATTGGAATGAGTACCAAATGAACCCTCATGGACCTCAGTCATCAACAGGTTTGCTTCGTGTCTATCCACGCATCTAAGCAAAACCATGTCAAAATTTCTTTTATAAAGCACTTCACCACTGAGGTAGAAACTGCCTAACAACCTTCTTAAAGTTTTCCTGTCTTTCACAGATGCCCCAGGCGGGTAGACCTGGTTCTGGAGGAAATTCTTGATATCGAAATACCAAGGCTTATCATCATGTACTTCTTCAACCGCAAACACGTGAGCTGGTCTATCCAAGCGCATCACGATGATATTGGGAACTTCATTCCAATACTTGACTACAATCTTGGAAGCAAGCGTAGCAAGCGCATCTGCCATCCGATTATCCTCTCGAGGAAAATGATGAAAGTCAACTTCTGTAAAGAACGTTGAAATCCTCCTCGCATAATCTCTATATGGAATGAGACCAGGCTGATTCGTCTCCCATTCTCCCTTTATCTGATTGACAACTAAGGCCGAATCACCATACACATCAAGATGCTTGATTCTCAAATCAATACATTCTTCCAGTCCCATAATGCAGGCTTCATACTCAGCCATATTATTCGTGCATTTGAAAGTTAGCCTTGCTGTAAACGGAATATGTGTGCCATGAGGAGTAATGATTACTGCCCCAATTCCATTTCCGTACTGATTCACAGCGCCATCAAACACCATCGTCCATCTGGAACCAGGTTCCGGACCCTCATCAAGTGTAGGCTCATCACAATCTTTCATTTTCAAATACAGAATATCCTCATTTGGGAAGTCGTACTGAACAGACTGATGATCTTCAATCGGCTGATACGCTAAATGGTCAACCAAGATACTACCTTTGATAGCTTTCTGAGCTCGATACTCGATATCATACTCAGACAACAACATCTGCCAACGGGCGATCCTCCCAGTTAAAGCAGGCTTCTCGAAGATATACTTGATTGGATCCATTCGGGATATCAACCAAGTTGTATGATTTATCATGTACTGGCGTAAGCGCTTAGCAGCCCAAGCCAAAGCATAGCACGTCTTCTCAAGCATTGAGTATCGAGACTCACAATCAGTAAACTTCTTACTGAGGTAATAGATAGCAGATTCTTTCTTCCCTGATTCGTCTTGTTAACCGAGTACACAACCCATCGAGTCTTCAAGAACAGTCAAATACATGATCAGAGGTCTTCCTTCTACAGGCGGAGACAAGATCGGAGGTTCAGACAGATACTCTTTGATACTGTCGAAAGCATTCTGGAAATCCTCGGTCCAATCAAGAGACTGATCTTTCCGAAGGAGCTTGAATATCGGCGCACATGTGGCAGTCATGTGGGATATAAATCTGAAAATATAGTTCAAGCGACCAAGAAAACCTCGGACTTGCTTCTCAGTTTTGGGCGCAGGCATCTCTTGTATGGCTTTGACATTTGCAGGATCAACCTCAATACCTCTTTCGCTGACAACAAAACCCAACAACTTGCCAGAACGGACTCCAAATGTACATTTGTTCGGATTGAGACGAAGCTTGTACTTCCTCAAACGCTGAAAAAGCTTCAACAAATGCTCAACATGTTCAACTTCCGTTCGGGACTTAGCAATCATATCATCAACATAGACCTCTATCTCCTTGTGCATCATATCATGAAACAAGGTAGTCATAGCTCGTTGATACGTGGCTCCGGCGTTCTTCAAACCGAAGGGCATCACTCGATAACAGAATGTTCCCCAAGGTGTGATGAATGTTGTCTTCTCCATATCCTCGGGTGCCATCTTGATTTGATTGTATCCGGAAAATCCGTCCATAAACGAAAAGACTTTGAATTTAGCTGTATTGTCTACCAACATATCAATGTGTGGTAGAGGGAAATCATCTTTCGGACTAGCTTTATTCAAATCTCTGTAATCAACACACATACGGACTTTTCCGTCTTTCTTAGGCACAAGCACAATATTGGCCACCCATTGAGGATATGTGGAAGTCACCATAAACCCCGCATCAATTTGCTTCTGAACTTCCTCTTTGATCTTCACTGCCATATCTGGATGAGTTCTTCTGAGCTTCTGCTTCACAGGCACGCACTCAGGCTTCAAAGGCAAGAAATGTTGCACAATATCTGTATCTAGACCTGGCATGTCTTCATACGACCAAGCAAAGATATCGGAATATTCTCATAGCAAACTGATCAACCCCTTCTTGACAGACTCTTCAAGAAGTGCCCCAATCTTCACCATACGAACACAATCTTCAGACCCTAAGTTAACTGTTTCCAGATCCTCAAGGTGCGGCTGAATGATCTTCTTCTCGTGCTCAAGGAGACGGGAAATCTCATCAGGAATCCCTTCAACATCATCTTCCTCTGCTTCAAATACAGGGAATTCAAAATTGGGAGATGGCATTGGATCATTATGTTCAATGGGTTTTAGAATCAACCTGCATAATGATTTTGGATAATAAAAAGCTTTAGAATTTAAACAAGCAAATTATTATGCAGATGAAAAGATTGCTTTTATTCTTGTTTTTAGGTTTTTTGTGATCACCGATTTTATGCAAAAGCAAAAAGTGAAAACAAATGGAAAAACAAATGTTTAACAATGCATTAATTGAATGAAATATCATTGTATATATGATGCCAACAATGTCCTCACTTCTCCTTTTGGCATGGGAGAAGGGTTTTTGAACAAAGTGAACAAATTACGCTGACTTATGAATGACTGTAGGAACATCCACAGCGACCCAATTATGGCAGATCCCGCCAGGGATAACAAAGTTGCTCAAATCCTCTGCATCCTCTTCCAGAATAGCAGCAGCTTCCTCAGCTTGATCGGCGTGGATGAAACCTCCACTCTTGAACAACCCTTTCTCATTGAATGCCCCAGAAGAAAAGCCAATGCCAGCCCGAGACTTGTTATCTTCAAGCTCAATCATCTTCCCTAAACTAGCAACTGCACCACATTCAATGGCCAGTTTCGCATCACGATAGGAAGCAAATGAAGGAGACTTCTTCTCAATTGGCTCAACAATAGACAAAGCTTGGAAAGGCGTTCCAACTTCATCCTTAGCATCAATATATGAGAAAGAAGACATGTGGCTAACCAGGAGAGCCTTTTCTCCCCCTACCACAACCAGTTTCTTATTCTTAACGAATTTCAGCTTCTGGTGTAGGGTGAATGTCACAGCGCCAGCCTCGTGAATCCATGGTCTACCAAGGAGACAACTATAAGATGGGTGGATATCCATAACCTGAAAGGTAACTTGGAAATCACTTGGTCCAATCTTGATTGGGAGATCAACTTCCCCAATCACGGTCTTACGCGACCCATCGAAAGCTTTCACAACAACACCACTCTGCCTCGTGGGAGGCCCCTGATACGACAATCTCGAAAGAGTGGTCTTTGGCAATACATTCAAAGATGACCCAGTGTCCACCAGCACGTTGGACATGGCGACGTTTATAGAAGCTGGTCTACAACGTTGTACTCACTCTTCTTGATGAGCCTCGGCATCTCATCACAGTCTTCATTCATAATGCCACTCGGGCCAACAGAAGATGCGGGAGTCTTTTGTACAGAGGAGGGTTTGGCAACAGGTGTCGGATTCGGAACATTCACCGCAGTCCCAACCGGACGCTCAACAGAATCAGAAACAACATGAGGCTTCGGGGGTGCGGAAAATACACGACCACTCCAGGTCAACCCGCTCACATCAGCAATATTTACCACAGAAGTTGAAGGCAAAGGCACTTCTTTCCCATCTTCAACAGCAACTGGATTATATCGGAAGGGAATTGCTCTATCTGAAGCATAAGGCACAGGGCCCGCAGGTTTGATCACCAAGGAAGGAGAAACCTTTGGCTTGCTACCATCATAACGAATGACAACAGGCTCAGGAATCTTGAACACAGGAGAAATCACATTCACCTCTGGTTCATCTTCATCAACATTTCTGTTTTGAAGAATCTCAATGGTACCATCATCCAACAGCTCTTGAAGCTCTCTGCGCACTTGGCGGCAACCCAGACGATTGACGGAGCAGATACAGCATTTGTCATGGTCGTGCTCCATATGACTTTAATCACACAGCAGACGATGCAACTCAACCAATGACTGTCGAATATGGCTTACATATTTGACCTTATATTTGCCAGGGCAACCCTGGACCATGTTAACCGGCTTCCCATGCTCGGGCAATGGGTTCTTCGTAACATTGGGGCCCGAGTCCTCAAAGCTCAGAATGCCGCATCTCACAAGGTCTTGCACCTTAGTCTTCAACGGATAGCAGTTTTCTATATTGTGACCGGGAGCACCGGAATGATAAACACAATGCTGGTCGGGCTTGTACCACCACTGCGGGTTAGCAGGTACAACCGGAGGATCCCTCGGGGTAATCAGTTTCCGCTCTATTAAAGAGGGATATAACTCAGCGTATGACATAGGAATAGGATCAAAAGTGATCTTCTTCCTATCATAATTCAAATTAGCCTGATTACTGTTGTTACGAGGCTGGTAAGCCTGTTGCTGTGGGCGATGCTGTTGTTGATACTGAGGTTGTTGCTGATTATGCTGATTGTTGTCTCTGAAGACAGGTGCTATATGAGCCACCTGATGCTGATTGCTGGCGTGACGCACTGGCTTCCTCTTGGCAGAGGGTCTTCTGGGTTTAACATGGGATTGCACAGCATGTGCCTCCCCATCTTTCTTCTTAAACGCCCCATATCGTTTAGAAGAGCCTTCATCCTTAGATAACCGTCCTTCCCGGACTCCTTCCTCCAATCGCATCCCCATGTTCACCATTTCGGTGAAATCAGAGGGAGCACTAGCGACCATCCGCTCATAATAAAATGAACTAAGAGTTTTCAAAAAGATCTTAGTCATCTCCTTCTCTTCCAGCGGAGGAGTAATCTGAGCTGCCAACTCTCGCCACCTCTGGGCGTACTCCTTAAATGTCTCTTTGTCCTTCTGGGACATAGCTCTGAGTTGATCACGGTCAGGAGCCATATCCACATTATATTTATATTGCTTGACGAAGGCCTCGCCAAGATCGTTGAAGGAACGGATGTTTGCACTATCAAGGCTCATATACCAACGAAGAGCTGCACCAGACAAACTATCCTGGAAATAATGAATCAGCAACTGATCATTATCAGTTTGAGTAGACATTTTCCTGGCATACATAACCAGGTGGCTGAGAGGGCAGGTGTTCCCCTTATACTTCTCAAAGTCTGGGACTTTGAATTTGACAGGTATCTTAACACCGGGAACCAAGCATAATTCAGCAGCAGATTTACTGAACAAATCTTTTCCTCTGAGGGTCTTCAATTCCTTGCGGAGCTCGAGGAATTGGTCATTCATCTCTTCCATCTTTTCATTGACATCAGGGCCCTCAGACGGCTCAGAATGATAGATGGTGTCGTCTACCCTAGGAATGGTATGCACGACAGGAGGAGGCATCGCAAGGACCGGGCTAGATGCCGGCATGGAAGCAAATGTAGGAGCTGGAATATCTGGCATAAAACCGGGAGGCATACCCCACGGAAACCCGGCTGGCATGGCTGGCATGAAATGAGCACTAGCAGCTAGCACAGTTGACGCGACTACTTCAGATATAACAGTCCTCTGGGGAGGAAGTGGAGATGGTTGATTCTGGGCAGCTAAAAACTGCTCCATCCGAGCACTCAATCTAGCGACCTCTTCCTTCAGCTCTCGGTTCTCTTGTTTAAGTTGATCCATCACTCTTGCAGAATTGGCTCGGGTGTAGTACCGATGAGTCAGCTTGTCTTCAAAATAAATGAAGAGCGCAAAGTTAGGCCACAGACAAGAAGACCAGAACAACACCTGCTCATGCAAGATGATGCATGCAATGTTCGTGCATATGCTTTGTTTTTATTTCAAAGAACTTTTAGGGCATTTGTTTGCAATAATTTTTGAAATATTAAGCGTTTAATCGCATATGGAAAATATCTCATCAAATATATATTCGAGACAAATAAGTACAACATTGTTGATCATATTACAAGGGAAAAGGAAATGACATCCTATGGATCCCTAGAAGCTCGAGATGCCGGAAGACGAGATGCACAAAGCCTCTTGATCTCTCTCTCATTTGCTGCTTCCATATCTGCTTTCTCCTTAGCGAGTCGATCATACTTCCTCTTCCAGAATTTGGAAGACTGAGGAAGCAGAGAAGTCCAGGTATCATTCGGATCATCTATCACCTGATGCTCGAGGAATTCGATCAGAGCGTCTTTCTCCTTAAGCTGTTGAAGCAACTCTTCTCTTTCACGGATCCAGGCACGTGAAAGGTCTTCGTCTCTCAACTCCTTTATGCCTTGGTTAGGGAGGGTTGAAGGCCCAGCCACAACCAACGGTGTAGGTCTCGGATAATCATAAGGCATAAGATACTCAGATGCTCTCTGCCTGACCCAAGAAGTGTACGGCTCCAAAGCGATGCAATTCTTCGGACCCAACTCATTTCTACCCTTCTTGTGAATCTTGCGCCAAGCGCGGACCATCCTGGCTTTCAGACCTTGGGGATCTTTACCCTCCTGAAAGAACACACCTTCTAACAGAATGTTATGAGGTCTATCCTTTAGGGGGAACCCAAGCTGACGACGTGCTAAGATAGGGTTGTAGCTTATCCCACCACATGTACCAAGAAGAGGCACATTAGGGAATTCACCACAATAATCAATGATCTGAACTGTATCATACACGCGATCATACCAAGAGATATCGACATTAGTGAGAGACATAAGTCTCGTAGACCACCGTAGACATCCCTTGTTCTCCTTGAAAGCGACCGTCTGCGGTAAGTGAGAAATAAACCACTTATACAACAGAGGCAAATAGCACACAATAACTCCTCCACCCTTTGCATTCCTCAGATGCAAAGAGAAATATGTATCACCCAACAGAGTAGGAACGGGATTAAGAACAGAAAAGATCCTAATGGCGTTCACATCCACAAATTTGTCGATGTTGGGGAACAATACCAATCCATAGATGAGCAGCACGAATATGGCCTCAAAGGCATCCTCACTCATGGCCTTCCCATAAACAGTAGCTTGAGCGATGAGGAAATCAGAAGGAAGACCCTGAATTCCACCTTTGGTGGTCATATGCGCTTCAATCAGGGATTCATCTATGTGCAACAAGTCTGCGATCTCTCGAGAAGTCGGAATACTCTCCAAGCCACTGAACGGCACCTGATCCAGAATAGGAATACCCACAAGATGAGCATACTCCTCAAGCGTAGGCAACAACTGAAAGTCCGGAAAAGAGAAGCAATGATACAGAGGATCATAAAACTGCGCCAAAGTACTCATCAACCCTTCGTCAACCTGAGTAGTTAGAAGAGGCAAAAGCTTCCCATAACGAGCTTTGTAACCCAAGGGATCTAATACATAAGATGTCAGATTCCTTAACTCTTTCAGATCGGGTTGGCGAAAGCTGTACTTCTTTGTATGCCTTTTTGGTCTTTCCATGTCTGAAAATTTTGCAAATAAACCCTTTAAGTTCCTTGAAAATTTTCTGATTTTTCTGATGACATGAATTCAGATGAATGCATGAATGTATGAATGTATGAATGCAACAATCACACTCAAGGATCAAGCAAAGCACACCAAACAAAGGTCATGGGAAAGCTCATAGTATCCTTAATATCAATCATCCATTTTGGTGGATTATGGTTTTCACCTTATCGACACCCAAGTTCCATTGATATTAACGATACATGAACCGGCTCAATCATCCTTAATATCAATCATCCATTTTGGTGGATTATTGTTTTCACCTTATCGACACCCAAGTTCCATTGATATTAAGGATGTCTGAACGACTCAACCATGAATCACGGGTTTGTTGAGAGTCACGAGCATGGAGTCTCGGTTAAGAACCACCCAAAGGGAGTGTACTAGGGTTTAAACCTGCCGAACATGTTCTACAAGAGGTTCCCATAGTCATCATCCCATCTTTTGAATATTATCGGAGGAACGAATACTCGTATTCCAAAAATATTCTCAAGAGAGACTCTTATGAGTGTAGTATCGCGTAACAATCGTATCAGATCTTACATCTGAACGACCTCCGCACTACGTCCTAAAAAATAGGCCAAGATGGGCTTGGTAAACTAAGGTCCTTGGCTTCTAAGGCACATGATTGAAAGAATAATGCCTAACCACAAATAACTTGTGTGACATTATTAATCCAACATGACCTCCACCAAGTGAATGGACTCGCAAGTCAACTTGCTAAGGAATACTCCACACAAGTCGACGAGACTATGCCATTCTCCTATCCTAAGGTGCACTCGAGTTCGGGTATAGAACTCATCTCACAGAGATCACCAAACAAACAAGCAATTGTATATCAAGCAATTCAATCATTACAATCAATACAGTAATCCCAAATTGTACAAAAATATGTCATATAACAAATAAACAATATCATACAACAAGGGTGAAAAGTAGGCAAAACCACCAAGCAACCCTATCCCCAGCAGAGTCGCCACTTTTCTGTAGCGGTGTATTCGTCACTTTATGATTTATTGATTAAATCAAAAGCAAAGCATACAAAGAATCGAGTCACCACCGCACTTTTATTTATCCAAAGGAAGGGCTAAAAAGCAAACAAAAGCCTAAGAAGTTTTACACATAGAAAACTAATGAAAAGATCAGAGATCTGGGTAAGGGGTTAATTACGCAATGGAAAGGTGTTAGGCACCCAAAACGTCCTAGGTACTCCTAGGGAGCCCTTTTCACAACTTGTTGTACGAAATGTTATTTGTTTATGAAATATTTGTTGTGCAAACATGGACTGAAGGGATGAGAAAAGAATGTTCAATTTATTATTTTTGTGTTTGAACGGATGAACCCGTTGCCTACGTACCTTTCCATGGAAGGTAAGGATCAAAACGCCGTAGTTCGGCTAAAAGATTTCCAAAATATGAGTGGGTTGATTTTAAACAAAAGCCCTAAGGTCTTTCGTTATCCACGGGAGAAAACTCAACCTATACAACCACAAGTCCACCATGTGAGAAAAGCTTCAACTTGCTAGTGAGGGGTTAACCCTATAATAAGCAAGGAAGTCTTACAATTCAATCACTAAGGACAAAAGGTGAGATTAACATCAACCAACTAGGATAAATCAAACCTATGGCTAATGTATGAAAACTTATCAAGAAAGTGGACTTGAGCCACAAAACAATTGAATGAGTGGAATTAACCAATTGGGATTATTCACAAAAGTGGTCAAGATATGATTAGGATTCAATTCAAAAGAAGTATTATGAAAATGAAGTTTGAAAAATCAGAGGCTTAAGGCCTAGGTTTCTAATTTGAAAAGAAGTGAAAATGTTTGCACAATAGTTTTCAAGTTTTGGATTATCATGCAAATGGAGGTTTAAAGAAATAAAAGGTGGGAGGGTGAGGAAGTAAAACTTCTTAGACGTTCACCTCTTGAGATCATATATAGATGATTCAAGTGATTCCTTTGGAATAGGCAACAATGCAAATAACAGATGAACAAAGTAAATGGATACCGGATGCCAATCAATGGACTTATTCCAATCTCACGAAACAAAGTGGATACCAGATGCCAATCAATGGACTTATACTAGTCTCCTAAAGCAAAAAGAAACATGGATACCAGATGCCAATCAATGGACTTATACTAGTCTCACAAAACAAAATGGATACCGGATGCCAATCAATGGACTTACATCAATCTCCTAAAACAAAGAGAAACATGGATACCAGATGCCAATCAATGGACTTATACTAGTCTCACAAAACAAAGAAACAAGGATACCAGATGCCAATCAATGGACTTATACTAGTCTCCTACCATATCACAGGAAACAACTGCCAATCAATAGACTTATGCTTGCCTCCTCCATGGACAAAACAAAATGTTACAAACTGATGAACAATGTTCATGAAATGATATACAAGTGATGAAGATACATGCACAAAAGCACACTCAAGCAAATATGCACAGATGAATCAAGTAAGCAAACAAACAAGTCAATTAGCACACACTATATACAATCAATTAGGCTCAAGCAAGGTTAGGCTTTACAGCCAACTGGAATGGGGTATTTTGAGCTTTAACCCTAACATTGAGAGTTAGGGTGAAGCAGATGAAATGGAGATGAGGGGTGTGCCTCATAGCTCTTATCCCTGGTCAGGGAGAGCTTTGATCAATGGAAAGTGTGGGAGTTCAGAAAGTAGGAACTCTTCTCCACAAATGATTAACTCTATAAGATCTTGGGTTATTATTCACCATGCATCAACACATGGTGTGAGCAAGGTGAATGACACACTGAGTAGCAGGAGATGGATTACACATCTCTTTTATCTGTCAATTGCCTCATGAGAGGACTTTACCTGCTTGGCACAAAAATTAAACAATCACAAGCATTGCCTCTTAAGGAGGGCTTCAGACAGGTGCCTACCAATAACAGTAGGTCTTCCAGACTACATGAAGATTAGAGATTATACCTAAGTGGTTAAGCAACCAAGCAAAAGCAAAGTTCAAATGAACTTAAAGCAACTTATGTACCTGCGGAAATACTAAACAAATCAGTACAATACTCAGACAATCAGACAACAGTCAATAAGCAACAGACAATCCCAATGTATAAAATGTGTAAGCCATAAGGCAAACTCAAATGAGTTAGCAACAACCTACAAAACACACAAGTATTAGTAATCAAAAGCAAACATCAATATTCACATGATGAAGCATCATCAACTATGGAACTTGGATGCTTTAACCTGAAATCAAAACTCACATGTAAGCAACAAACCACTAGGTCAAAGCCTAGGGTCAAAGATGGAGAAAAAATTCAAAACAGGATCTCAAATTTAACACAAAGCAACTTTAAGCACATATTGACAAGTCCTAAAAAGGCTCACATCAAAATCAATCATCAAATGCATTTCATGATCAAAAGAAGTTCAAGGCAATTTCAAAGTTCATATGTGATCATCATGAATGAAAAATTCAAATCAAAACAGAAATGATTCAAAAAATCTGGAAAAAATCATGAGCAATCAAGACATCTAACATGATCAACATACAAAAAATCAGAAGAATCAAAGATCATTTGGCATAGAAATCAAGTTGCACAAGTTGAACATTCAAAGGTGTGACCCAAATTGTCACACCAAGTTAGCACAAGCATAAAACAGCAATGGAGCATAGGAAAAATACCAAACCAAAACCAAAATGTCAAGCAATATGTCTAGATTCATCATGCAAAATTTCAGGTTCATTGGATAAGAAACAAGTATTTCACAACAAGATAAGCAAGGCAAGGTCAAATATGCATACATGCTCATATAACCTAGCACCAAATAAAATCCAGCCAAGCACAACTTTGGAAATTATGATGATAAAAAACTAGATAGAATAAGGAGCACTTTGCAAAAAATTGGGATCAATTTGGATCAATTTTCAAATTGTTATGATTTTTCTAAGTTGAAGAAAATATTGAAATTCAAAAGTGGACCAAGGCATGAAAATGAGAGGGAAAGTGAAAAATGATGAAGCATTTTGAAAATATTCACTCGGTGAGAATCGAACCTGGCGCACATTCAAATTGCGCGCCTCAACCAAAACGACACAGTTTTGGACTTAAACCCTAACGCTGCATGGAATTCCAGAATTTCGTAGCAAATGGAGCATTTCGTAGCTAATGCATGGCAACTTCGTAGCAAAAACTGGAAACATCAAGATCTTCATCTTCTTCCTCACGAAGAAGATGAACAGTGTACATGTTCATGCACGTCCAGAAATATTTCTCCAGAAATCAAAATCAATTACATCATCATGCAGCATTTTCAACATACATCAAAGATCCACAATCATTTCAACATAACTCATCACAACAAAGCCAAATCGAAGAAAATAAAAATCAACATCAAACTTTCAATCATGCATATCTAGCTCAAAACAGCACCAAATCACACGATTCAAAGCTCAGATTCATCAGGATAACACGATCTACAACAATATCCTAATGAATTTAAGAATTAGAGAAGTCGAATCCTGACCTCTTGAAGAGCAACACCTTTGAATCGCACGCTACAAGCTCAGCCAAGCCTCAAATCTTCTCTACAATGCTTAATGAAGTGATTGATGATGAATTTGAAGCTCCAGCATTCACGAATCCAGCTTAATTTGCAAAATCCATGGAACCTTCAAGCTTCGGGTATGGCTCAATATGGCACCAATTGCTCCAATTCCACGTCCAATTCCACTCAAAAATGCTTCAGGATCATGAATCAATCAATAGAAAAGGTTCTTGTGTGAAGAAATTGGAAAAAAAATTGAGAGAAAAGTTTGGAGAATTTTTGAATCTAGATCTGAAATTGTAGTTTTTGATGAAAATAGTTATGATTATCCTTATATATGCCATGCTAATCATGTTTAAAACCTGTTTAAGCCAAAGCTAATTGAAATTAATCAAGTTTTAAGGTGTATGCACAAATTGGATTTTCACCCCCATGCATGGAAGGCATGTGTGAACAGTACACGAATCTGATCCAAAACCTCTTAAACAAGGCCCATGCAAGCTTTTGAATTGGTTTTGTATGCATACAATCATCCAAAATGGTTTTATGAAATTTCTTTTTTGAAAATCTTCATGAATGAGCACATGATAATGCAAATGGAATTCAAGCCATGTAATGAGATGTTAAGAAACTACAAGTCATGAGGGGAATGTAGCAAAAAGAACCACTCATTTTGGATCTTTGGTTGAAAAGTTATGCTCATTTGAAGTCCCATGCATACTTTGCCATGATTTGATCATATATCCTCAACCACACATTAGAAATTCATGATCTTGGACATTTTGGAAATCGGAGAGAAATATCTACAACTTTCATGTTCAACAAAATTTCATTTAAAGCTTTCTTGATGATGTAATATTGAGTTGAAGTTGGTCCAAAATCTTTCCATTTTTGGAAAGTTCAAATTATAGGTCACTTGCTATTTTTGGAAATTCTTGACCTGACTTCAAATTCTTCAATGTGAGTGTTTGAAATGTCAAATGAGACTTGTTTGAACATGAATGAAGTATTTCCAATCACTTTCCCACCTCCAAATCCACAGTTGACTTTGCAGTTGACTTTCTAGGTCTTCAGATGACTGGGAAATGTTCTGAAGAAATTCAAGCATCTACCACTTGGGATTTTGCTTCAACATGTCATCATAACTCATATGAACTCTTGTGAATGATTGTGGGGTCCAAATCTCAAGAATGACCACCATCTATTGCTCAATGAATGCCTTTGATTGCCTTGACCTGTTAATGCTTCATCTGCAAGACAAAGGTTAGATGACATATTTTTGTACTTTTGGTTAGTGATAAAAATAAAAACAATGATATACAAATGCAAGGAATGCTTGGTGACCAAGAACCACTCTAAAAAAGATGACCCACCCACAGGGAAGTAAGCAAGGTGTCCAATGATCCTTGAGGCAATGCAATGTCATGATATGATGCCATGAGGGATCTTAGGTTCAAAATTGGGGTCTTACAGTGACCCTACAAAATAGTCCATAACTTTGGGCATAGCTATGGAATTTTGAAAACAACAAAGAAAAACAACAAATTACTTTGATAAAGGAAACATCTCTGGGATTTCAATCGCCTTCCAATTATTTAAAGCCATATCACATTGGTACACCAAGTTGCTCAAATCTTCATCTTCAAGATCTTCATCAATAGCATTGACTTGATATCCAGTGCTGACAAACACTTCTTGGATAGTCTTCGGACATCCTTTGATGGAGGTTGATGCTCCCTTCTTGGCATTAGTTGGTTTGTAACCCAACCCATAACGGTCTAGCTTTAGTTTAACATTAATAACATCTCCCCAACCTTCGGGACTTCCTTTCTTAATGGTTGATCTTGCTTTGTTCCATGATGCAAAAGATGGAATACCCTTCCCCTTTGGTTCTTCGACTTCCATAAGGACAACGTTGGCTATTTCAAGAGCTCGGAAAGAAGTTTCCAAAGCATCCTCATCAGCCTCAATGTAACTGAACAAAGAGAGATGGCTTACCATAAGATCTTCCTCGCCGGACACAATCACCAACTTATCATCAATAACAAATTTCATTTTTTGGTGCAAGGTGGAAGTCATGGCCCCAGCGGCATGAATCCACAGTCTTCCAAGCAAACAACTATAATTTGGATTGATGTCCATAACCTGAAAAGTAATTTCAAACACATGTGGACCAATTAGTATTGGCAGCTCCACCTCCCCTATGACGGTCCTCCTCGATCCATCAAATGCCTTGAAAATTAATGCGCTTGGCCTCGTCTCAGTCCCTTGATATGGCAACTTAGTGAGCATCCTCTTAGGTAAAACATTCAAAGAGGAGCCAGTGTCCACAAGGACTCTTGCTAGGGTATCTTCTTGGCATTTCACATATATGTGCAAAGCACGGTTATGGTCTTTTCCATCCTTCGTCAAATCTTCTCTACTGAAGATGAGATGGTTACATGTTGTAATGTTGGCAATGCCCCCATCAAATTGATCAATAGTAATGTCGTGAGTGACATGAGCCTAAGCTAACAATTTCTGCAAGGCACTTCGATGAGTTGGAGAACTCATGAGAAGAGGCAAAATGTATATCTTTGAAGAAGTTTGATGTAGCTGATCAATAATCTTGTAATCACTCTTCTTGATAATCCTCAGAAATTCAGCGTCTTCATCAGTTGTGATCACCTCTTTGCCTTTGTCGGTAACAGTGGTGGTGGTTTCTTTCGGTGGAATTCGCAGAGCCAAGTTGAACTGAGGGGTATAAATGTGACCACTACGGGTCATTCTAATTCCCACTACTATATTAGTGCTTGCAATATTTAGACCTTCTTTATGACCTACTTTGTCAAACCTTTGGTTAACCACAGTTGTATCATACTTCCAAGGAACTGCTTTAGTATTCTCAAAAGGAAAAGAGCCAGGCCTTTGGACAACCACTGGATTAGGCATATTAAAGATTGGTTCAACTGATTCTGGAATGTTGAAAATTGGCTAAACAATAGTAGAATCTGGAATGTTGAATACTGGCTCTGGAATGTTGAAGATTGGTGTTGTAGTACTTAACTTAGGTAGATTGAATATGGGTTCAATCACTGCTACCTCATTCTTTTTCATAGAACTGCTTACTTGCAACACACCTTGGTTAATCAATTCTTGAATATCCTTGCGGACCATTTCACATCCTTTAGGACCAATAGTACATTCTTCACAACTCTTACGGTAATTCTTCAGTAAACCTGCCTCCATTAACTTTGCATGAAAATCTCTGAGCGGAGTCTTGATTTTGGTTGCATCAAGAATTAGACCTTCATCGGGCTCATCATCAATAGCATTTACAGACCCATGAGCGGGCAAAGGATTATTTTTGACATTCAGACTGGTATCCCCAAATGAAAGAATCTTTTTCTCAATCAATTCCCTTACAATATGTTTCAAGGCATAGCAGCCTTCCAAATCATGCCCTGGGGCGCCTTCATGGAGCAGACAATGTGCATTAGGATTGTAATATGATGGGAGAGGATCTGGTGGAGGTCCCAAAGGTCTTGGAACAACTAAACCTTTCTTTAACAATGACAGATATAATTCAGTGTAAGACATAGGAATCTGAGGAATCAGAGGTATTCCATCTTGTCTCCTATTTTGAAATGGAGCATTTTGGCGCTGAGTTGGAGTCCTTTGTTGATAAGCTGGAGCGTTGGGTGCTTGTTGATAAGTTGGAACATTAGGTGTTGTTTGAAAGATTGGAACTGCTTGAGTCGACTGATACACTGGGACTTGTTGATTTAAAGTTGGTGTAATAGCTGCTACATATGGTTGTTGAGCAAATTGTGGTTGTTGAACATATTGTTGTTGAGAAAAAGATTGTTGCTTTTTCCAAGACTGATTCTTTCTTCTACTACCCATCACTTCATTTGTTTCTCCTTCCTTTTTCTTATGGAAACTACTAGAGAATTTCTTGGTATTGTTGTTATTGTTGGAATTACTAGCTGAAATAATCATCTTGCCATTTTTTAAGCCAAGTTCCACTTTGATACCCACGACCACCAAGTCAGAAAAACTTGCAGTCACGCTTCCCACCACCCTTTCAAAAAATTCTGGTCGCACTATGTCGACGAGCCAATCTGCCAACTCTTTTTCAGTTAATGGAGGTTCCACTTGAGATGCAGTCTCTCTCCATCTTTGTGCATATTCTTTAAAGGATTCAGAATCCTTTTAGGAATGCTCAACAATTGCCTTCTATCACGAGCTAGATCCATGTTGTACTTGTATTGTTTGATGAAAGCATCAGACAAATCTTGGAAACAACGGATGTGAGTCTGATCAAGGGTCAAGTACCATTTGGAAGAGGCACCTTTCAAACTATCTTGGAAACAGTGGATCATGAGTTTTTCATTGTCCACGTGAGCTGCCATCTTTCTATAATACATGATGAGATGACTTTTGGTACAAGTAGCTCCTTCATATTGATCAAGGTTAGGTGTCATGAATTTTGCGGGGATCACCAATCCAGATACAAGGCACATTTCTCTGGCAGCAGCACCAAAGATCTGATCACCTTCCATTGCTCTCAACTTTTTCTCAATGGTTTCAACATTTTCTCTCAGCTTTTCATGTCTTTCATCACTTTCTTCAGACATATCGGTATATCATACACTTGTTGATGATCATCGAAGTATGGTTGAACTCAAGTGTGCATGGCAGTGGGTGCAAAAGTGGGAATCACTTGATTAACTTCAGTAGTTAGTGGAAATGTGTGTTGAGTGGACTGTCCTTGAAGAGGAGGCACAAAACCATAAGGAAGACCAAATGGAGGCCAAGTTGTTGGAGTAGTAACTGCTGGCTGAGGAGTAATCACCGGATTGACGATCTCAGAAACAATTGTGGGTTGAGTATCCATCTTTGCACGTATTACTTGCAACATTTCCATGATTTGACCTATATTCCCACGTAGATCTGTAAGCTCTTCATTTACTCTTTCCATATCTTGCTCTTGCTCGGCCATTCTACGTAGGTCTTGAGCTCTGGTGTTGTACTGGTGTGAGGGTCTCAGTGTGGAAACTATTGGAGAAGAAATGACGAAAATGAGTTTTTGTTTTGATAAAAAATGCAAGTGTGATGACATGTGCATGAATGCAATGAAAATGCAAATTTTTAAAAGTTTCAAGGAACTTAAGAGATAATTGCAAACATCAAAAGGCAAATAACAATGACCAAAAGAAACTAATTTAATTAATCAAAGGGAGTTACAAAGTTTGAGTACAAAGCTAAATAAAAGCTAAGTAAAGTCCTAAGGAGATTCCCCTAGTAGCCTCAAGTTGAGCTTCTTAATTTGTTCTTCCATCTCAGCCTTCTCGAGCACGAGCTTGTCCACGATCAACTTCCAAGGAGTATCTGGCTGAACGCCAAAGGAAAATAAATCCTCTTGCACCTTCCTCTTCTTGTTGGAGAGCTCTTCTTCATTCTTCATCTTTAACTGCCTTTGAAGTTCTTCATCCTCATTGTTGATGATTTGATACTTGTTCTTCCAAGCGTCCCTTTCTCGCTGCGCTTTGGTCAAAGCAATCTTCAACTTCTCTAAATCAGTCATGAAGATATAAGTATGTTCTTTGTCAACTAAAGGCAAAGGCTCTTGGCGAGGATAAGGCATTTTCAAGCCGATGGCCCTATTTGAACCCATTTAAGGTAAGGTTCTAAAGAGACACAATTTGTCTTCCCTAAAACTTTCTTTTCTAGCTTATGAACATGGCGCCAAGCGTGCACAATCTTCTCTTTGAGCGCTTTGCAATCTTCACATTCCTTAAAGAACAAACCCTCCAAGTGAATATTTTTTGGCTTATCTCTCATTGGATAGCCGAGTTGACGACGAGCTAGGATTGGGTTGTAAGTGATGCCTCCTTTTGTACCAAGAAGAGGTACGTTAGGAAATCATCCACAACTATCAATGATACTAACTCCATCATAGTCATGACTATACCAAACAATATCTGAATGTGTGAGCGACATAATCTTTTGTGACCATAAAAGACCATCCTTAAGGTCCCAAAAATCATGAGACCTAGGCAAGTGAGAAATAAACCACTTGTACAACATAGGCATGCAACATGTAATCATTCCCCCGCTATAAGAATTCCTCATATGAACAGAATGAGAGGCATCAGCAAGCAAAGTAGGAATTGGATTTCCTATTAAGAAGATCTTGATGGCATCCATGGCAACGAAATCATCAAAACTAGGAAAGAAGAACAATCCATAGATAAGTAGAGCAAAAACAGCCTCAGACGCATCCACACTCCTCATTCTAGCAAAATACCGAGCTTTGTTCATTAGAAACTTAGCTGTCAAACCAAGCATTTTTCCTTTTGTGGTCATATGATCCCTGATCTCTGACATTTTCAAGTGAGTAGCCTTTGCAATGTCTTGATCTTTGGGATCTTCCTCCAAACCAGAAAATGGAGCTTGACTAAAAATAGGAACACCAATCAAATGAGAGTATTCTTCAAGTGTTGGCATAAGTTGATAATCGGAGAAAGTGAAACAGTGATACACGGGATTATAAAACTGAATCAAAGTAGAAAGAAGTCCATCTGCCATGTTGATCTTCAAAATAGAAAGCAAATGTCCATATCTTTTACTGAAAGCCTCTGTGTCAACAACCAAAGATCCCAATGTCCTTAGGTCTTCTAACTTAGGCCTCTTGAAAGTGTACTTTTGAGCCTTTTCCTTCCAAAATCCATGATAAACCTAATGTTGGCAACAAAAGTTCCTAAGTTCCTTGAAAACTTTGTTAAAATAAATAAATAATGTTAATGATGCATGGATGCATAAACACACAAACAAGGGTCACACACAAATAGGGTTCAAAGGTCCGACGTTGCGAGCATGAGGCCATGTGTCTAACCATCCCAAATGTACTATGGGTTTATTTTGTACATGTACAACAGGTTCTACAAAGCTTCCCAAAAATCATTGACCCATCTTTCGAATATTATCAACACGCCATTTACTCGGGAGTTAATAATATTCTCAAGAGAATCTCATTTGAGTGTAGTATCGCGTATCAACTATTTCGGATTTACACCTTCATAGTCATCACACTACATACTAAAGACCAAGTGGGGTAAAGGGGGTTACTAAGTGTCGCATCGCGCGAAAAACCGGCGGGAAAAGAAAGAACAACAGAGCCGCCACCGTGCGTTATTTATCCCAAAAGAGGGAAAGGAAACGCTCGAAGTAAACCTGGGAAAGAACATGGTCTCGCGACCAAAGAGGATGGGTTCGGGAGTCGGTTATGCGAAGGGAAGGTATTAGCACCCCTACGCATCCGTAGTACTCTACGGGATCCACGCACTAAAGGAAGGAAAATTGGTTGCTAAACACTGCTCAAATACTCACACACACTGGCTGAAAGAAACGCAAGAGACTGACTGAAACTGAACTCAGCAGGATGTCGCATCCTGGGCCTACTTAGTCTATCAGGCATAGACATCAGAGTCGAAGTAGTTCGGACTGGGGAAACGACACATGCTCGCTAGGATGTCGCACCCTATGCATACGTATCTTCTCGGACGAGAGAAGAATCAGAGCATTCGTAGCTCGGCTGACACGCACACAAACAAACACAGGCAAAGGCAAACATGGAGCCTGAATGCCAATCACTGGACTTACATCAGCATCCGAACCAACACACGCACACTGGAACCCAAATGCCACTTGATGGACTTACATCAGCTTCCAAGCACACACCAAGACAAAACAAGTTAATAGGGAGTCGGGGACTCGAGCCTATAACTGTCAAGCACACACACAAACAAACAGACAACAGATTGCTAAGGAGTCAGGCACTCGAGCCTAGCAACTGTCAAACAACACACACAAAAAGAAAAAAGGGCGCCCGGAGAGATCAGCTCAATCTCCTGCCTACATACTTCATCTGGTATGAAGATCAGGGCGATGTAGTTCCCCTACGCAGGGATAAAGGACTAGCCTAACCAGATAACAGAGGGAGACACAACTAGGGAGACTACGACTCGAGCCTAGATGTTATCATGCAAATTCATCCCTAAGTTAAGGTTTCTAGCTAAATGGCACGAGGGCCAACCTATCCTAAGCATGGCTCACACAGGAAGCAAGCCACACACACTTAACTTGCACAGGAAGCAAGCCAAGCAAAACCTAACTTGCACAGGAAGCAAGTCTAAACTAATCCTAACTTGCACAGGAAGCAAGTCAAACAATCCTATCTTGCACAGGAAGCAAGTCAAACAATCCTATCTTGCACAGGAAGCAAGTCAAACAATCCTACAAGCACAGATAGCACACGCTATACACAAACAAGTGGCTCAAACAAGGGTTAGGTTTTAGTCAAGGGGTCATATCAACCTCGACAAACAAACCCCTGGAACTGGGTGAATGTGCTCTTAACCTTGCCATTGAGGGGCTAAGGTGAAGCAGATGAAAGGATGAAGTGAGGATGAGACCTCACAGCTCTTATCCCTGGCCTGGGAGAGCTCAAGACAAGAATGTGTGGGTTCAGAAAGTAGGAACCCTTCTACACATTAAGACTGACTCAACTGTACAATTGTACAAGATCTTGGGTTTTTATCTGTAATGCATCAACACAGTGGTGTGAGCAAAGCAGATGACACACTGAATAGTGGGGGATAGATTACATATCCCTACCTTCCACCAATTGCCTCTTCACTTAGGAGGTCTTTGACTCTATGCAAGGACAAAAGTAAACAATCACAAACATTGCCTCTTAAGGAGGACTTCAGACAGTTGCCTGGCCAAGTAACAGGCCAGGTCTTCCAGACTACATGAAGTGGAAGAGACATACCTCAATGCAAATTGCTTATACAAGCAAAGCAAAGCAAAAAGTTCACAAGGAACTAAGCAACTAAAGCACCTGAAACAGTCAAGCAGATGTTAGCATGCAACTTCAAACAAAACAAACAGAAACAGACACCAACAGTTAATTGGAGGCATATGGATGTGCTAGGCACAAGGCTTAAGGCATGTGAGCCAAGCCACCTACAAAACAAACAATGTTAGACAATGATTTTTAAGCAAGCTCAATCAAAAGAATTGGTCTCAATGGCCATTTGATGGTCAACCTGAAAACACAAACTCAAAGGTGAGTAGCAGGACCACTAGGGCAAGCCTAGGGTCAAAAGTGAATGAGAAAGTCAAGACAGCAAAGGTAAGTATCCAAAATCATGTTCAAACAATTAGGAAACAAAACCAATTGGGTTCACATTCATATCAATCATCATCATCATTTCATGAACCTTTTAGGTCAAAACATGGCAAACAGAAGCTCATAGAAGTCAACAGCAAGACTTGCATCAAAAGCAATCTAAACATTTTCCAAAAATCATCAAATAAATCATGATCAAACCTAACACATAGCATGGTAAGCATGTCAAATTTCATCTCATTTGGACAAGTGGAAGGCAGTCAATGAAAATCATAAAGTCAAAGCAATTTTGAACATGCCCAAAGAAGTCAACCAAACATGCATCAACTTAGAAAAATCATAAGTCAAGAATGGTGTATGATAAATGAATGGGATCAAAACCATGGCAAAGATGAGGATGTCTAGTTATCTCATGTAAAATTTCATGTCCATCTAATAAAGTATGAGAATTTCTCAAATGAAATGGGAACATGTGTCACACAAGGGCAACATTTGTCTAGGCAGGGAAGGAAAATCTCAAACAAATGGAAAATAGTTCAATTAAATCCAAGAAAATTCACAAGTCAACTAGACATACAAGAGTAAGCTCATGAAGAAAATCAAGTCATTTGGAGGTCAAGAAGCATGGTAATGAAAATCATGAAGTTGGACATCAATGGTGTGACACAAATTGTCACACCCTAATTCAAAAAATCATATCTCACAAACCACAAATGATAAATCCACAAACTTTATACCAAAATCACCATGAATGTGTCTAGTTTAAGCACAAAAAATTTGGGAGCCATTGGATACATTCTCATCATTTCACAATTGATTTGGCAAAGTGTACAAAATTTGGTCACATGTCACAAACCCTAAGGCCAATTAAAAACCACTCATCCAAAATTCTGGAAAAATAATGATAAAAAAGTAAAGATCATGATGAACACAACACAAAAAATCCCATTGAATTTGGATCAAGATTGAACAAGTTATGATTTTCACAAGATGGGTATCAAAAATGAAATAATTATTGAAATTAACATTGAAAGAATGGCATTTTGGTAATATTGGAATCCACTAATCAAAACACAGTCGTTTTGGGCAAGGATTGAAATGTTTCTATTGGTTGTTGGGAAAGAAGCCATGCACGTGAAAGGGGGCAGAAAATCTGGGAAAATACAAATTGGGAAACTAGGGTTTATGTTCATCACCATCCCCAAATTTGAGTTTTACAAACTTTTCCCTAAAATCAAAATTGATTATACCCAAATGACCAGCAAACAACATACAACAACAATCCAAACCCTATTTTCATTAATTTGAAATACACAACAAGAAATCAAAGGAAACATTTTCAAGCACCAAACTTCATCTCATCATATCTTCATGAATACACAACTATTTTCAAAAAGGAAAGCATCATGACACTCAGCATTGAAAGACCTTTCCAAAGTATATGTCAATTTGAGAAAATGGGAGGGTCGAATCCATACCTTTTTTTGAAGGGCAGTTTGTGTTCTTGATGTTGTTTTGTGATGCCTTGCCAAAACAGATGAGCCTTAAGCTTTCCAATGATGGATAATGGTGATGGTATGGCTCAAGACATCTTGGAAGTGCTTAGATCATGGACTGTCATGGCTGTACACCTCTTTAGGACAGTGCTAGGAAAGGTATTTTCAGGTGGAAGCAAGTGATTGGAATCAACTCAATATGCTGTTGGAATGATGTTTAGGCAAGGCAAAGTTAGGTTACCTGAGGAAGTTTGGACAGAGGATGATAAATGCAAAAGCAAAGGGATCTTTTGAGCATGAGTGAGTTTGGTTCTTTGGCTGCAAGTAGTGACTGCTACTGCTTCAAAATGATGAGTGGAAGGTGAGAATAGTCATGGCTAGGCTCAGGTTTACTGGGAGTCCTAGACAGTTTTGGAATGTGGCCAAGATAAGTTTTTTATGAGTGAAGTTGGTGTGGAGTTTGACAGGTTTTGATGGATGCTAATGGTTCAACATGATGAAAGGTTGGTGAAAAGGCAATGGCTAGGTTTGGTTCATGGAAATTCTTGGACAGGTTTTTGATAAGTGTCAAGATGAGGTGGTGTTTAGAAAATGAATGAAGGTGGTTGTGTTATGTTGGTTAGGTTGGCTGCAGTTGGTTTTCTAAAATGACAGGAAAATGGTGGAATGGATGTTGTGTCAATGCAGGGCCAGGCTAGTTTGCTTTTGTGTTTGGACTGAGAGTTGGAAATGGCCAAAGATGAATTTTTGAGAGAGAGGGTGCTGTATGCAGTGTGGTTAGAGGGTTTCATGTGATAGAGAACATTATGAAAAGCCTGCTGTTTAGAAGTTTCTTGGTGGTTTTGAATTTTGACAGCTTTTCAATCTTTTCACAATGCCAAAAAATCAGTCTTTTGCCAGTAAAAATGGTTGGTCTACTGTTGGTTTACCATGGCAGGGAATGAGGTTCTTGACTGGTTTTTCTTGGCAAGATGCAAGTGAGGTGTGTTTGGAGGTGAAGTCAAGCAAGGTTTGAAAAAGCAATGCGGTTTGGTTCCTTGTGAGTTTTGACAGTGAGGTCAGTTTTGAATGAATGAGGTTGCACAATCAATTTGCCTTGGCCCAAAAAAAATGGTTGGTGATGCTATTATGTTGGCTGCAATGTTGAGCTTTCTTTGACAGCAACATGGTGAGGAACATGTGGTTTGATGATGGCTTCATGGTTTTTGCATTTTTGACAGAAAAATGGGAATGCCAAAACAGCAAGGTGGTTTTGAGTTCTTTTGTGTTGGCTAGCAGGATTCTCTAGCACAAAATGCAAGGCTCAGTTTTTTTTACTGTCAGCTTTTGACAGTTTTTTCTTTGTAAATGCAAGTGAGGTCTTTTGATGTGAAGTCAAGCAAGGTTCCCTTGCTGTTGGATGCTTGGCTGCAGCAGTTCTCATGTGACAGTACAAATTGGCATGGAGGTATGGTGAAAACAGTTGCCAAGGGTTTTTTCTTTGCAGGATGTCGTGACAGAATTTTTCAAGAATGGCCAAGGATGTGTATGTGCATCAGTGAAGTTCTCTTGGTTTTTCTATCCAATATGGCTTGGCTGTTATTCCTGACAGAAAGTGAACAAGACTACTATGTGCAGTACTAAGCATGGCCAGTTTTGTTCCTCCCTGAAGTTCTTTTGACAGCCTCTTGCTAAAGTGAGTTTTCCATGAATGAAATTCTATCTCCTTGCTGTCAAAAAGGTGGCTTGTGGCTGCAAATCTATTTCAAAATGACAGCCAAAATGATGCATAATGTCAGCTGGACAGTACAAGGCATTGTTGGAAGTATGGAGCAAACATGTACTTTTGCCCAATTTTTAGCAACTAAGCATGGCCTTCTATTGTTGTTGGTTTAGGCTGCAAGATGAGGTCTCAAATGACAGAAAAAATGCTGCATAATTGCTGTTCTTTTGAGGTACAAGGCAAGGCATGGTGGATGGTATGGACAAGTATGGTGAGATTGTACTTTTCTTACAATTCAAGCAACCAAGCCATGGCCTCATGTACTGCATATTTTGACTTTGCAAACACATTCTAAATGACATTTCTGAGCTTTCCCAATTGGCCAAATGTTGAAAAAATGTTTATATCAAAAAGTCAACTCTTGGTCAAACTTGCATTTAAATGAAAAAGGTCAAAATATGCCATTTTGATTGGTGAAGTTTTGGCTCATGAAATTTATATTTTTGGAAAGAGGGGATCAAATGTGACTTGTAGGAAAAACCCCACCAAAATTGGCCAAACGGTTTGAGAGATATGGCCCTTTGAAGTTCAAGATTTTCTGAAATCGATTCGATCATAACTTGCCAACCACACATGGGAATTGAGAGTTCTAGGACTTTTTGGAAATGGGAGAACAAGATCTTCAACTTTCATGTTGGGCAAAAATTCATTTGAGGCTTGTATCAAAATGTAAGTTTGAGGATCAAGACTTTCCATTTATGGCAGGTTTCAGTTACAGGCCCAGTTTCTGTTTTGGGAAATTTCTGATCTGGCTTCAAATTCTTCCATGATGGTGTTTGGCATGATATATGATGACTATTTGGACATGAATGAACTCTCACAAACCAATTCCAATCCTTAAATCATTGATTAAATGGACAGTTGACCAACAGTTGACTTTTAGGGTTTCTGTCTGATTGTGCATTGACCGATGACTTCCAAACCCTAATTCCTTGAGAACTTGACTTCAAATGATGTCCCAAGTTGTATGAACTCTTGATTATTGACCATGGTGCCCAAATTCCACAAGAATGGCCACCATCCATTGCTTTGACTGACAGTTGACTGTCTTTGACTTTTGACTGTCTGTGTATGAACTGATGATCTCCAAGCCTTCAACCTTTGACCAAAATACTTCAAATAGACCTCCAAGCCATGTGAACTTGTTGGACAAACCCCAAGGCCTTGGTTCAATGAGAAATTCCTTTGCTTGATTGGTTGACTGACCAGGAGATTAGTTTGACCTAATTCTTGATTGCTTGCTCTTGGGGCAACTGAGGGACAATGCAAATGCTATGCAATGGATCATGATATGCTATGACCTAATATGAAAATGTATGTATAATGGTAGGTGCAAATTTGAGGTGCTACAGCTGCCCCTATTCAATCAGCTGGGAACCCGAACGGATGATAGCAACGGCTGTCAGACTTTCAGGGTAAACAGGGATTGAATACCAAAGGACCGTAGAATTTGCACAGACTGGATATGATACAAGAAGAACCACGTCATTTACCGATGGCGGCTGGGGAAAACAAACTCCTGAAAAGCACAACCATTTACCGATGGTTAAAACTGGGACCTTGATATTTACCGATATCAACTTTAACATGACCATTTACCGATGGTGGCTTCAAAGAAACTGGACATTTACCGATGTCAATTTCAACCTGGCCATTTACCGATGGCTACTGCAACTGGGAATTCGATATTTACCGATATCGAAGGAAACTGGGCCATTTACCGATGGCATCTCCACTTGGGGAGGGACAAAATCTTTGTGGTGTACCAGACAAGACGTTTACCGACGACTTCTGGGGATTTTGATTTTATTGACCAGACATTTACCGATGACTGGGATGAGACTCGATGTTTACTGACATCGAAAGATGATGTTTACCGACATCAAAAGAAATGACCAGACATTTACCGATGACTGGGATGAGACTTGATGTTTACCGACATCGAAAGATGATGTTTACCGACATCCAAAGAAATGACCAGACATTTACCGATGACTGGGATGAGACTTGATGTTTACCGACATCGAAAGATGATGTTTACTGACATCAAAAGAAATACACGTGGGTGCTGACATGACACTTACTGGTATCACAAGGACGACATCTTAGATATGTCAAGGCAAGGTTGATCACTTGCTGGGTATCTCACTGGGGAGAAACAAACTTTCTGTCACCATTGGGTGAGGAAATAAACCTCTGTGGGGAATAAACAATTCTGAATGCTGTCAAGAGCAACTGTAGCAGTCTTGCTGTGCTGATGTTGAATGAAATGATCCGCCTCTGCCGGGGATACGGTCTGGTGAAGTTAACACATGAATGCATATGTTTGAATTTTTCTATGGCGTAATGCTCCATATTGAATGGGAATGCTACGCAATTTTTGAGGATGCAATGATTACTACATGCAAAAATGCAAATGAACCCTGGCTAGGGAGCCGAAATGATCAGATACTCTGACTCTGTGGGGAGACTCCTCTTGGGGAAATACTCTGCGGGGAACTCTGCTTGAGGAATGGCGAAACGACTTCACACTCATGATGAAGAATAGCACTTGCTGCTGGGGAAGGGTAAACTTTGCTGGGGATATCCTTCAGTCCACAGGTAGGATAAATGTTGGAGATAAATTTCAATGAACCTGCCTCACCCGGGGAGGAAATCGGCAAATACAGGCCGGCTGAGGATAGGCAATCCTTAGATCTGTTGGAGAATAGAAGGCACTATCCGCAGACGTCTTCGCGGGGGGAACATAGCTCTGATAGCTTCCAAACTTGCTTGGGGAAAATATCTGTTGAGGAAACGTCCTTACAGATGCCAATCTGAAAAAACAGCACAACAGAATGCCCCCAGGGGATACATGGACAAGATACGTTCAAGTGTCCTCAACATTCAAAATGATTTTCAAATGTTTCGTCATCCTGCAAGCTATTGTGTAGCCTCCATGTTCTTATATGCAATGCTTATCAAAAATTCGGACATTTTGCAAACAAAACAGTAAAAATAAAAACAAGAGCTATTTATCTGAATAACAATTTTTATTGATTGAAAATGTGCCTGAAGAGGCAAATACATGGGGAAGCAATTCCTAGAAAGAGGTAATTGCGTACAAAAGGAAAAATCTATCCTAATGGCAACGTGAACACGGCATCCACTGTTTCCCAATTCTGTTATAACTCACAGATCATCAGTTTTCCTCCCAACTCCTTGCTTTCTGAGAAGAATGACTGGACGGATTGCATCTTTCGAGATGGCGGATGACAAAGCTTGATGAAGTACAGACAACTCAGACTGTAGTCTTCGCTTTAATCCCTAACTTTTGCCTGGATCGCCCTTTCGGGTTTTCAATCCACCGGGATACCCATTTTTGCCTAAGCCGCCCTCGCGGGTTTTCGACTTACCGGGTGTACAAATTCTTTTCATTTTATCCCTAATTTTTGCCCGAACCTTTTCTTTCTGTTTTTTTTTTGGTTCGACGGGATGCCCCTTTTTTGCCTGGACTCTTTTTTTCTTTTTGTCCAGCGGGTCAATTTATGCGAAGTATTTTTTGACTACATCTGAGTTAACAGGAGACGGAAAGTCTTCACCATCCATAGTTGTAAGCATCAAGGCTCCACCGGAGAAGACCTTCTTCACAACATACGGACCTTCATAATTAGGAGTCCATTTGCCCCTGTTATATGCACCGGGAGGGAGGATCCTTTTCAAAACTAGATCACCAATCTGATAGCTTTGAGGACGCACTTTCTGATCAAAGGCTCGCTTCATCCTTTGCTGATACAACTGTCCATGACATACAGCTGCTAGCCGTCTCTCCTCGATAAGGCTCAACTCGTTAAACCTTGTTCGAATCCACTCGGCTTCGTCCAGCTTGACATCCAATAAAACTCTCAGAGAAGGAATCTCCACTTCAACAGGTAGGACAGCTTCCATACCATACACAAGGGAGTAAGGGGTTGCCCCGGTCGACGTACGTACTGAGGTACGGTACCCATGCAAAGCGAAAGGCAGCATCTCATGCCAATCTTTGTACGTAACGACCATCTTCTGCACAATCTTCTTGATATTCTTGTTTGCCGCTTCTACAGCACCATTCATCTTCGGTCTGTAAGGAGAAGAGTTGTGATGTTCAATCTTGAAATCTTTACAAAGCTCTTTCATCATCTTGTTGTTGAGATTCGAACCATTGTCAGTGATGATTCTTTCAGGAACTCCGTAACGACATATGATCTCTTTCTTGATGAACCGGGTAACCACTTGTTTGGTAACGTTAGCATAAGAAGCTGCTTCCACCCATTTGGTGAAGTAATCAATCGCAACCAAGATGAAGCGATGTCCGTTCGAAGCAGTAGGCTCAATCTTCCCAATCATATCAATGCCCCACATGGCAAACGGCCAAGGCGAATTCATGATATTCAGAGGGCTTGGTGGTACATGCACCTTATCAGCATAGACTTGACACTTATGGCACTTCCGAGCATACTTGAAACAATCGGATTCCATAGTCATCCAGTAATAACCCGCTCTCAACAATTTCTTAGCCATTGCATGTCCGCCGGCATGAGTACCGAAGGAACCTTCATGAACTTCTTGCATTAACATGTCTGCTTCGGGTCTGTCCACGCATCTGAGCAAGACCATGTCAAAGTTTCTCTTATACAACACATCATCCTGATTCAAATAGAAGCTTCCAGCTAGCCTCCTCAGGGTTTTCTTGTCATTCTTCGACGCACCTTCAGGATACTCCTGAGTCTTGAGGAAATTCTTGATGTCATAATACCACGGCTTCTCATCAATCACAACAGACTCGGCTGCAAACACATACGCAGGCCTCTCAAGTCGATTCACCGCAACATGTGGCACATGATTCCACCAATGAACTTTGATCATAGACGACAAAGTAGCCAAGGCATCAGCCATCTGATTCTCATCCCGGGGGACATGGTACAACTTCACCTTCTTGAAGAACGTCAATATTCTTCTGGTATAATCTCTATACGGAATCAAATGCGGCTGATTCGTATTCCAATCTCCATTGACTTGATTGACCACTAGAGCTGAATCTCCAAATATATCGAGAGTTTTGATCCTCAGATCGATGGCTTCTTCTATCCCCATGATACAAGCCTCATACTCAGCTTCGTTGTTGGTGACGTCAAACGTCAATCTGGCAGAAAAAGGTATATGAGCACCTTTGGGATTGATCAATACTGCCCCAACACCATTACCATTCATATTCACAGCCCCATCAAACATCAGTGTCCATTTGTCATCCGGGTCCGGTCCTTCCTCGACAAGAGGCTCTTCGCAATCTTTCATCTTAAGATACATGATGTCTTCATCAGGGAATTCAAACATCATTGGCTGATAATCTTCAACCGGTTGTTCAGCGAGGTAGTCTGACAGAATACTACCTTTGATGGCCTTTTGAGATGTATACTGAATATCATATTCTGTTAGAATCATCTGCCAACGGGCAACACGTCCGGTGAGAGCTGGTTTCTCAAAGATGTACTTTACTGGATCCATCTTAGAAATCAACAAGGTAGTATGGTTCAACATATACTGTCTTAGTCGGCGAGCAGCCCAGGCCAAAGCACAGCAAGTTTTCTCGAGCAGTGAATATCTTGTTTCACAGTCGGTAAACTTTTTGCTAAGGTAGTATATGGCATGCTCTTTTCGACCAGACTCGTCATGCTGTCCCAATACACACCCCATCGAGTTCTCAGTCACTGACAGGTACATTATCAGAGGTCTCCCTGGAACTGGAGGTATAAGGATTGGAGGTTTCTGTAAATACTCCTTGATTTTGTCAAATGCCTTCTGACAGTCATCATTCCATTTGATCGCCTGATTCTTTCTGAGCAGTTTGAAAATTGGTTCACATGTAGCAGTTAGTGAGATATGAACCTTGCAATGTAGTTCAATCTCCCTAAAAACCCACGGACTTGCTTCTCCGTTTTCGGTTCAGGCATCTCTTGAATAGCTTTGACTTTTGCTGGATCAACCTCAATCCCTTTCTCACTGACAATGAAGCCTAAAAGCTTCCCTGATCTCACTCCAAACGTACACTTGTTCGGATTCAACCTCAGCTTGAACTTTCTCAACCGATCAAACAGCTTCTGCAAATTAACCAGGTGCTCCTCTTCTGTCTGCGACTTCGCAATCATATCATCCACGTACACTTCAATTTCTTTGTGCATCATGTCATGAAAAAGAGTCGTCATTGCCCTCTGATAGGTAGCACCAGCATTCTTTAGCCCAAATGGCATCACCTTATAGCAGAACGTGCCCCAAGGTGTAATGAATGTCGTCTTTTCCATGTCCTCTGGCGCCATCTTGATCTGATTATATCCGGAGAAACCATCCATGAAAGAGAATACCGAGGATTGAGCCGTATTATCCACCAATACATCAATGTGAGGTAATGGGAAATCATCTTTCGGACTCGCTCTATTCAAATCCCGGTAATCGACACACATTCTGACTTTACCATCCTTCTTCGGCACAGGAACAATGTTGGCCACCCACGGGGGTAACTGGTAACAGCCAGAAAACCTGCATCCCACTGCTTCTGAACCTCTTCCTTGATCTTAGTTGCCATGTCAGGACCCGTTCTACGAAGCTTCTGCTTGACCGAAGGACATCCTTCTCTAAGAGGTAATCGGTGCATCACAATATCTGTATCTAAACCAGGCATATCTTGATATGACCAGGCGAATATTTCCACATATTCTCTCAGCATCTCAATCAGCCTCCTCTTGACAGAGTCTTCTAAAGCAGCCCCAATCTTGATTTCTCTTTTGGCGTCCTCAGTACCCAAATTAACAACCTCCAACTCCTCCTGATGAGGTTGGATGACCCTTTCCTCCTGCTTCAGCAATCTGACCAATTCTGCAGGGATTTCACAGTCTTCCTCACTCTCCTCTTCAGCTTGGTAGATGGGATTGTCGAAATCATACTGAGCCATAACAGAACTGTTCATAGTGAATGCCATAAGATCGCTTCTGCATGTTTAATGCTTTGTTTTTAGAAAAAGAGTTCAAGAAGTCGCAAAAACAAAAAACATTGCCATTTTTATTGTTTTTGAAAAAGAAATGAAAACAAAAATAGAAAGACAGGGATCACAAAGTTTGATTGCAAAAAAATGTCCTTCATTAATGATAATCATTAAAACATGATGAGGCCCTACAAAATGAATCACTACGCCTTGGGCAGAACGTAGGATTTTCATGCAAAATGACAAAACAACAGAAAATTACTCTGTCAGAAGAGTAACTTGAACCACTTCTTCAGCCGTCCAGTTGTTGATAGACCCCCCTGGTGCACACGGGCGAACCCAGTTGTCCAGATCACCATCACTGTCACAGTCTTCAATACCGGTTGCGGAGACGTCACCATGATTCATCAGCCCAGCGCTGGTAAAGGTACTCGGACCCGCTTGACCATTTTGCTCTGCTCGGAGAGGCTCATAACCAACGCCAAATTTGTCTTCTTTGACAGGCAAGTCCACCATCTTGCCCCAGCCTTCAGCTTTGCCAGAATCAACAACCTCCTTAGCCTGCTTGTAAGAAGTAATTGAAGCACCTGGCTTCCTCTGCTCAGCGTACGCCACTTTCTCAAGAGCCACAGTCTCAAACGCCTGGCATAAGGTTTCGTGGATCTCGCCATCCACCTCAACATATTTGAACGAGGATAGATGACTCACAAGAATTCTTCTTCACCGCACACAGTCACAATCTGACCGTTCCAGACATACTTGAGCTTTTGATGGAGAGTCGACGAGACTGCCCCTGCTGCATGAATCCATGGACGCCCCAACAAACAACTGTAGGCAGGCTGGATGTCCATAACATAGAAAATGATATCGAATACCTCAGGACCTATCTTCACAGGCAAGGTAACTTCCCCACACACAGAGCGTTTGGATCCGTCGAAAGCACGACGATCAGGTCACTGGGATTAAGCACAAACCCTTCCGCATCAATCTTCCTCAGAATCTGCTTAGGCAACACATTCAGCGACGACCCAGTGTCTACCAATACGTGAGACAACACTGCCCCCTTGCACTCCATGGTGATGTGCAAGGCTTTGTTATGGTTTCGCCCTTCAGGCGGTAAGTCCAAATTGGTGAAACCCACACCATGCCTGGTGCTCACATTGGCCATCACACCTTCCAGTTGATTGACAGAAATCTCCTGAGGCACGTAAGCCAGATTCAACATCTTCAGCAAGGCATTACGGTGTGCCTCAGAGCACATCAATAGTGAAAGTATAGAAATCTTGGACGGAGTTTGATTCAACTGGTCTACAATCTTGTAGTCACTCTTCTTGATTATCTTCATAAACTCCTCCACGTCTTTCTCAAATGACCCCTCGGGCGCTTCCTTCTGGACAGGCTCTTCCTCAACCACAGCTTGCTTACCCTTTGCTTTGGCGAGAGCTTCAGCGTTATTGTCCCTCAAAGGCTGCGGTGCGAACAGACGACCGCTTCTGGTAAAACCTCCTGGACCCCCTACATTATCCACAGCCGGACCAACAGTTGCAGGAACTCTATTCGGTAAACCAATTGTCACTGGAGTTTGATTCACTGGTTTTGTCTGACTTTCAGCCCTTCTGTAACTGCGGTGAGCATTATCATACTTCCACGGCACGGCTTTACTATTCTCAACAGCCCTTCTTCCAGATGCAGCGGTAGTAGTTGGAACACTGATGGTTACAGGCACGGGAATGGTAACTGGGGTACCATTTGCTGCAGATGCACTGACGACCCTTTGTCCACGTTCTTCAGACGGTTTAAAGTAAATGGTGATAGTTGACGCTGTTCCACGATCTTTTACAGCCCTACTGAATTGCAAACAACCTTCATCCATCATACCCTGGATACCGGTCCTCAACTGGTCGCAACCATTCTCAGATTCTGCACAGCCCAAACAATCTTCATCACAGCCCGGGTAGACACCCCCATTCAGCAGACGACCCTTCACAACTAGCAGAGAAGTCTGAACATCATCAACATTAACAACCAGATCTTCAGCTTCTTTCCCTCAATGTTGTTCACTCTATGCCCACCATGCTGAGGCATAGGGTTGTTTACGACGTTAGGCACTGGTGCGAAGTTGATTGCCTTGGCATCGATCAAATCTTGAACCTTGTGCTGGAGAGCTCGACACTTCTCAGTATGGTGGCCTGGTGCCCCAGAGTGAAAGTCACATCTAACATTAGCATCATAGCCAGGAGGCAGCACTGTTGGAGTAGCCATCGTACGCAGCTCTACAAACCTAACCGGAGTAGTTCGGGTAGTAACTCTGCGTAGGACATGGGCAGAGGATCAAATCTTCTATCAGCCTGCAATTTCTGCCTAGGCTGGAAAGGACGTTGCTGTTGTTGTTGTTGTTGCGGTTGTTGAACTCTTTGTTGTTGTTGCTGACGAGGTTGAGGTGCCGGAATGGTTACCGCAGCAGCTTGACGGTATTCAATTCTGTTCTGATCTCTGCGGTGTTGAACAGCATTAGTTTCACCCTCTCTTCGACGAGGTGCCCCAACAAACGGCTTCCTAGAAGAAGAGGAACCAGCATCTTGGATCTTCCCAGTTTTAATCAAACTCTCAGTCCTCTCTCCACAAATGACAACATCAGAAAAACTACCGAATGGGCAGCTCCCCATCCGGTCCATAAACACACCTTGAAGAGTACCAATAAACATATCTGTCAATTCCCTCTCCAGCATAGGGGGTTGAACTCTAGCAGCCAATTCACGCCACCTCTGGGCATACTCCTTGAAGCTTTCATTGGATTTCTGACATAGACTCTGCAGCTGAGTCCGGCTAGGTGCCATGTCCATGTTATGTTTGTACTGCCTCAAGAAGGCCTCACCCAGATCTCTCCAGCATCGGATCGAATCTCTCTTCAATTCCATGTACCAGTCCAAAGAAGCCCCAGATAGACTATCTTGGAAAAAATACATCCACATCTTTTCATCATCAGTATACGCAGAGATCTTTCGATAATAAGCCTGCACATGGGTGCGAGGGCAAGAAGTACCGTTGTATTTGTCAAAGGACGGTGCTTTGAACTTGTGAGGGATTCTCAAACCTTCTACCAGCCCCATATTAGTAACATCAAAACCGAGAGAATTTTGACTTTCCATAGCACGGATTTTTTCAGCAAGAGCCTCAACTTTACGGTCCCTCTCATTAACCCTTCCCAGAACGTCTTCGTCTTCACTGAGCAGAGAGAACATATCTTCTTGTCTGTCAACAATCGGAACAGGATTACGGGCCGGAGCACGGACTACTCTGGCATTAGCGGCATCTGGAACAATAGGTTGACCGTTGATTCGAATACCCCCCAACTCATCACCTACAGCATAGTTGTTGACGGGTACAGCAGCAGCAATATTGTTATCATTGACTGGGCCTCCCTCTGGCGGAGCATGGTTGATCGGTGGATTTGCAGCCTCTTGTCTCTGAACCATAGCTCGAAGTTCTTCTTGACCTTGTGCAACCCCTTGCATCATATTCATAAACTGGGCCATGCTAGCCTTCATCTCGGCCAACTCGGCTTGAAATTGATCCATACTTCTCTGTTGATTCAGTCTTGTTGAGTAGCGGTGCGGACGTTGATCAGCTATCCTGCCTGAACAGGAACCAAGAGTGAGAAGTCACGATCAAGAACACCTGTTATGCAAAATGATATGAGTATGATGCTAATGATGCGTATGATGCACATGATATGCTCATTTCTCAGGCATTCAAAGAGCCTGACCCATCCTGAAAAGATGGCGACCTGCAGCAACAAGAGAACAAACAGATACAAGGAAATGCTGACATCCTTATATATACATAAGGGTAAAAAGGCATACAACCAATGTCAACAGAATATCTGAATAAACAACGTACAAAGAAAAAGAATCCCATCCAACAAGCCTGGAGGTGATTCTTAACAAAAGGTCCGAGAGATGGCTTACACGCAAATGAATCCCATCCAACAAGCCTGGAGGTGATTCTCAACAAAATACAATCAGAGATACAAACTAAGACAGACGGTCTTCCGGAATGAGGGTCTTCAGGTAATGGCACTGGTCGATCAACAGTGAGCATTCTGAACAATCTGGTAAAGGAGTGATCTTCTTTCAACTGTCTTCTCAGCTCCAAGACTTCTCCTCCAAGGTGGTCCTCTGATGCCTGTCTCAAGTCTACTTCCTTCTTCAACTGGATGTCTTTATCTCTGAGTTGCTTCTCCAAGTCTCTGATCTTCTTCTGATAACTGGCTTCTGCTCTCTGCAGCCTCAGACATTCCCTATGCTCCGCATCTAACATAGACTCCATCTCCTCATATGACCTCTTCTTACCTCTTGCTCTGCTAGCATCCTCTCCTTGCACCTCCCTGAGTTGATGGGCCAAGTGCAGCTTATCAGCCTGAGCTTTGTACAACTCCATCTGAGTGTCTTGCTCCTTCTCTCTCAGACGACGACTCTCCATTAGGGCTTGCTTATAGTGTTCAGCAGACACACTATCAGCAAGAATCAAGGGTGGTTGCTCTTGCAACGGTTCCATCCTATCGTAGGGTAGCAACAAAGTTTCTACTCTCTTCTTGACCAATCAGTGTAATCAGGCATGGCTATGGCAATTTCTTCCCTAAGACGGATCCGTCTCTGACACCAATAGACTTCCAAGCTCTCCCAATCTGCTCCAACCTAACAGGTCATCCTTCTTCTCAAAGTACACACTCTCGGCTATCTCAGCTTCACGTGGTCTTCTACTCATAACAAAACCTAACTGGCGAAGAGAAAGAACTGGATTATAATTTATACAACCCTTGGTCCCACGAGTGGCACATTCCGGAATTCTCCACAGCTCATAATAACATTCTTCACATTCATCCGGTAAGATTGCCATCTGATGTCATAAGAGGTGAGCGACATGACCCTCTGAGTCCACTTGAGAGTGCTCTGGGTATCCACAAACGGTCCACTGGCTGGCAGAAGAGACATGAACCATTTGAATAGGAGAGGCAGGCAGCACCTGATGGCTCCACCCTTATCATGCCTACTGTGGATGGCATAGTAAGTATCAGCTAACAAGGTGGGGACTGGATTTCCTCTGATGAAAATGCTGATGGCAGCATGGTCAACAAAATTTGGCATACTGGGAAATAGGATGATTCCATATATCAAGGCGGCAAGCTGCGCGTGAAAAGCTTCCCATTTCCCTTCTCTGCTTCATCTCTGGCTATTCTCAGAAGAAACTTCAACGGCAGACCCACAACTCCCCCACTGGGCTTCCAATTATCACAAACTTCCTTAACACTCAACCGGAGAGCTCTGGCAACAACCTTAAAGTCAACCTCCTTTGGTACGTCCAAGAAAGGAACCTGATGTTGAATCGGGATGCTTAACAGTATAGAATACTCCTCGAGAGTAGGTGCTAACTGGTAATCTTGGAACGTGAAACATCTAAGCTCCGGGTCATAGAACTGAAGAAGTGTCTGCAACGGCACCGGGTCAACTACTGTCTTCAACACTGTCAGGATATCCCCATACTGGTTCACGAACCCCCCTAGACGATCACTGGTCACAAGACTGCCCAACTCAATCAGAGGCGTTAAAGGCTCCCGGTGAAAAACGTAGATACAAGTCTTCCGCTTCAACTCTGGGACTGTTGCCATCTCTATCAGTGAACAAGCTCTGGAATGTACCTGAGAAATGATATGCATGCAGGGATTAGTTTTTTTTTTCTTTTTCTTCTTTTTTTTTTTTTTTTTTTTTTTTTTTTTTTTTGCGTTTCTTTTTGAAAATAAATATGCTATGATGCACATGATGCAGACACAACTGGCTGGCGGTGCATCTCTGATCACAAAGTCGAAGCTTCGGTCTAAACTCAGAACCCAAATCCAACTTGAAAACCCAAGGTCAACTGAATATACTGTTGTCTGAACCCAAAGTCACCAACAGAACCATAAGTCACCAACAGTACCTGTAATGAATAACCCTTCCCCACTCACGGTGTAGTCTAGGCCAAGGTAAGGTCAAGAGAAACGCAGGATAAACAACCCTTTCAAGAATATCATCCTGTGCACACCCGATGTATGCACCGATAATACCCCATCAGAGTCTGAACTGCTCGTGATATCAATGTTCCGCTAAGTGGCGTACACCACCCGCTTCCCATGAATCACTCTATTCCTAGGTTTCCTAGATTTCACTCATAGCCTGGGTATTGGGCCTTTTACCTCATAGAACTCCCACCCCAACAGAGAGAAACAGACAACCAGCCAGGTGAACAGATGAATAAATGCAAACATTAATGCAAACATAAATGCAAACAATAAACAATGAATGCAAACAGTAAATAATGAATGCAATAAAATAAACACAGCACTAAGCAACCAAAACCCTAACCCTAGAGAGCGCTAGGAGAGACTCGCTCAGGGAAGATGGACCAGCATAGGTCAACTTCTCTAGTCCCCAGCAGAGTCGCCAGCTGTCGCATCGCGCGAAAAACCGGCGGGAAAAGAAAGAACAACAGAGCCGCCACCGTGCGTTATTTATCCCAAAAGAGGGAAAGGAAACGCTCGAAGTAAACCTGGGAAAGAACATGGTCTCGCGACCAAAGAGGATGGGTTCGGGAGTCGGTTATGCGAAGGGAAGGTATTAGCACCCCTACGCATCCGTAGTACTCTACGGGATCCACGCACTAAAGGAAGGAAAATTGGTTGCTAAACACTGCTCAAATACTCACACACACTGGCTGAAAGAAACGCAAGAGACTGACTGAAACTGAACTCGGCAGGATGTCGCATCCTGGGCCTACTTAGTCTATCAGGCATAGACATCAGAGTCGAAGTAGTTCGGACTGGGGAAACGACACATGCTCGCTAGGATGTCGCACCCTATGCATACGTATCTTCTCGGACGAGAGAAGAATCAGAGCATTCGTAGCTCGGCTGACACGCACACAAACAAACACAGGCAAAGGCCAATCACTGGACTTACATCAGCATCCGAACCAACACACGCACACTGGAACCCAAATGCCACTTGATGGACTTACATCAGCTTCCAAGCACACACCAAGACAAAACAAGTTAATAGGGAGTCGGGGACTCGAGCCTATAACTGTCAAGCACACACACAAACAAACAGACAACAGATTGCTAAGGAGTCAGGCACTCGAGCCTAGCAACTGTCAAACAACACACACAAAAAGAAAAAAGGGCGCCCGGAGAGATCAACTCAATCTCCTGCCTACATACTTCATCTGGTATGAAGATCAGGGCGATGTAGTTCCCCTACGCAGGGATAAAGGACTAGCCTAACCAGATAACAGAGGGAGACACAACTAGGGAGACTACGACTCGAGCCTAGATGTTATCATGCAAATTCATCCCTAAGTTAAGGTTTCTAGCTAAATGGCACGAGGGCCAACCTATCCTAAGCATGGCTCACACAGGAAGCAAGCCACACACACTTAACTTGCACAGGAAGCAAGCCAAGCAAAACCTAACTTGCACAGGAAGCAAGTCTAAACTAATCCTAACTTGCACAGGAAGCAAGTCAAACAATCCTATCTTGCACAGGAAGCAAGTCAAACAATCCTATCTTGCACAGGAAGCAAGTCAAACAATCCTACAAGCACAGATAGCACACGCTATACACAAACAAGTGGCTCAAACAAGGGTTAGGTTTTAGTCAAGGGGTCATATCAACCTCGACAAACAAACCCCTGGAACTGGGTGAATGTGCTCTTAACCTTGCCATTGAGGGGCTAAGGTGAAGCAGATGAAAGGATGAAGTGAGGACGAGACCTCACAGCTCTTATCCCTGGCCTGGGAGAGCTCAAGACAAGAATGTGTGGGTTCAGAAAGTAGGAACCCTTCTACACATTAAGACTGACTCAACTGTACAATTGTACAAGATCTTGGTTTTTATCTGTAATGCATCAACACAGTGGTGTGAGCAAAGCAGATGACACACTGAATAGTGGGGGATAGATTACATATCCCTACCTTCCACCAATTGCCTCTTCACTTAGGAGGTCTTTGACTCTATGCAAGGACAAAAGTAAACAATCACAAACATTGCCTCTTAAGGAGGACTTCAGACAGTTGCCTGGCCAAGTAACAGGCCAGGTCTTCCAGACTACATGAAGTGGAAGAGACATACCTCAATGCAAATTGCTTATACAAGCAAAGCAAAGCAAAAAGTTCACAAGGAACTAAGCAACTAAAGCACCTGAAACAGTCAAGCAGATGTTAGCATGCAACTTCAAACAAAACAAACAGAAACAGACACCAACAGTTAATTGGAGGCATATGGATGTGCTAGGCACAAGGCTTAAGGCATGTGAGCCAAGCCACCTACAAAACAAACAATGTTAGACAATGATTTTTAAGCAAGCTCAATCAAAAGAATTGGTCTCAATGGCCATTTGATGGTCAACCTGAAAACACAACTCAAAGGTGAGTAGCAGGACCACTAGGGCAAGCCTAGGGTCAAAAGTGAATGAGAAAGTCAAGACAGCAAAGGTAAGTATCCAAAATCATGTTCAAACAATTAGGAAACAAAACCAATTGGGTTCACATTCATATCAATCATCATCATCATTTCATGAACCTTTTAGGTCAAAACATGGCAAACAGAAGCTCATAGAAGTCAACAGCAAGACTTGCATCAAAAGCAATCTAAACATTTTCCAAAAATCATCAAATAAATCATGATCAAACCTAACACATAGCATGGTAAGCATGTCAAATTTCATCTCATTTGAACAAGTGGAAGGCAGTCAATGAAAATCATAAAGTCAAAGCAATTTTGAACATGCCCAAAGAAGTCAACCAAACATGCATCAACTTAGAAAAATCATAAGTCAAGAATGGTGTATGATAAATGAATGGGATCAAAACCATGGCAAAGATGAGGATGTCTAGTTATCTCATGTAAAATTTCATGTCCATCTAATAAAGTATGAGAATTTCTCAAATGAAATGGGAACATGTGTCACACAAGGGCAACATTTGTCTAGGCAGGGAAGGAAAATCTCAAACAAATGGAAAATAGTTCAATTAAATCCAAGAAAATTCACAAGTCAACTAGACATACAAGAGTAAGCTCATGAAGAAAATCAAGTCATTTGGAGGTCAAGAAGCATGGTAATGAAAATCATGAAGTTGGACATCAATGGTGTGACACAAATTGTCACACCCTAATTCAAAAAATCATATCTCACAAACCACAAATGATAAATCCACAAACTTTATACCAAAATCACCATGAATGTGTCTAGTTTAAGCACAAACAATTTGGGAGCCATTGGATACATTCTCATCATTTCACAATTGATTTGGCAAAGTGTACAAAATTTGGTCACATGTCACAAACCCTAAGGCCAATTAAAAACCACTCATCCAAAAATTCTGGAAAAATAATGATAAAAAAGTAAAGATCATGATGAACACAACACAAAAAATCCCATTGAATTTGGATCAAGATTGAACAAGTTATGATTTTCACAAGATGGGTATCAAAAATGAAATAATTATTGAAATTAACATTGAAAGAATGGCATTTTGGTAATATTGGAATCCACTAATCAAAACACAGTCGTTTTGGGCAAGGATTGAAATGTTTCTATTGGTTGTTGGGAAAGAAGCCATGCACGTGAAAGGGGGCAGAAAATCTGGGAAAATACAAATTGGGAAACTAGGGTTTATGTTCATCACCATCCCCAAATTTGAGTTTTACAAACTTTTCCCTAAAATCAAAATTGATTATACCCAAATGACCAGCAAACAACATACAACAACAATCCAAACCCTATTTTCATTAATTTGAAATACACAACAAGAAATCAAAGGAAACATTTTCAAGCACCAAACTTCATCTCATCATATCTTCATGAATACACAACTATTTTCAAAAAGGAAAGCATCATGACACTCAGCATTGAAAGACCTTTCCAAAGTATATGTCAATTTGGAAAAAATGGGAGGGTCGAATCCATACCTTTTTTTGAAGGGCAGTTTGTGTTCTTGATGTTGTTTTGTGATGCCTTGCCAAAACAGATGAGCCTTAAGCTTTCCAATGATGGATAATGGTGATGGTATGGCTCAAGACATCTTGGAAGTGCTTAGATCATGGACTGTCATGGCTGTACACCTCTTTAGGACAGTGCTAGGAAAGGTATTTTCAGGTGGAAGCAAGTGATTGGAATCAACTCAATATGCTGTTGGAATGATGTTTAGGCAAGGCAAAGTTAGGTTACCTGAGGAAGTTTGGACAGAGGATGATAAATGCAAAAGCAAAGGGATCTTTTGAGCATGAGTGAGTTTGGTTCTTTGGCTGCAAGTAGTGACTGCTACTGCTTCAAAATGATGAGTGGAAGGTGAGAATAGTCATGGCTAGGCTCAGGTTTACTGGGAGTCCTAGACAGTTTTGGAATGTGGCCAAGATAAGTTTTTTATGAGTGAAGTTGGTGTGGAGTTTGACAGGTTTTGATGGATGCTAATGGTTCAACATGATGAAAGGTTGGTGAAAAGGCAATGGCTAGGTTTGGTTCATGGAAATTCTTGGACAGGTTTTTGATAAGTGTCAAGATGAGGTGGTGTTTAGAAAATGAATGAAGGTGGTTGTGTTATGTTGGTTAGGTTGGCTGCAGTTGGTTTTCTAAAATGACAGGAAAATGGTGGAATGGATGTTGTGTCAATGCAGGGCCAGGCTAGTTTGCTTTTGTGTTTGGACTGAGAGTTGGAAATGGCCAAAGATGAATTTTTGAGAGAGAGGGTGCTGTATGCAGTGTGGTTAGAGGGTTTCATGTGATAGAGAACATTATGAAAAGCCTGCTGTTTAGAAGTTTCTTGGTGGTTTTGAATTTTGACAGCTTTTCAATCTTTTCACAATGCCAAAAAATCAGTCTTTTGCCAGTAAAAATGGTTGGTCTACTGTTGGTTTACCATGGCAGGGAATGAGGTTCTTGACTGGTTTTTCTTGGCAAGATGCAAGTGAGGTGTGTTTGGAGGTGAAGTCAAGCAAGGTTTGAAAAAGCAATGCGGTTTGGTTCCTTGTGAGTTTTGACAGTGAGGTCAGTTTTGAATGAATGAGGTTGCACAATCAATTTGCCTTGGCCCAAAAAAAATGGTTGGTGATGCTATTATGTTGGCTGCAATGTTGAGCTTTCTTTGACAGCAACATGGTGAGGAACATGTGGTTTGATGATGGCTTCATGGTTTTTGCATTTTTGACAGAAAAATGGGAATGCCAAAACAGCAAGGTGGTTTTGAGTTCTTTTGTGTTGGCTAGCAGGATTCTCTAGCACAAAATGCAAGGCTCAGTTTTTTTTACTGTCAGCTTTTGACAGTTTTTTCTTTGTAAATGCAAGTGAGGTCTTTTGATGTGAAGTCAAGCAAGGTTCCCTTGCTGTTGGATGCTTGGCTGCAGCAGTTCTCATGTGACAGTACAAATTGGCATGGAGGTATGGTGAAAACAGTTGCCAAGGTTTTTTCTTTGCAGGATGTCGTGACAGAATTTTTCAAGAATGGCCAAGGATGTGTATGTGCATCAGTGAAGTTCTCTTGGTTTTTCTATCCAATATGGCTTGGCTGTTATTCCTGACAGAAAGTGAACAAGACTACTATGTGCAGTACTAAGCATGGCCAGTTTTGTTCCTCCCTGAAGTTCTTTTGACAGCCTCTTGCTAAAGTGAGTTTTCCATGAATGAAATTCTATCTCCTTGCTGTCAAAAAGGTGGCTTGTGGCTGCAAATCTATTTCAAAATGACAGCCAAAATGATGCATAATGTCAGCTGGACAGTACAAGGCATTGTTGGAAGTATGGAGCAAACATGTACTTTTGCCCAATTTTTAGCAACTAAGCATGGCCTTCTATTGTTGTTGGTTTAGGCTGCAAGATGAGGTCTCAAATGACAGAAAAAATGCTGCATAATTGCTGTTCTTTTGAGGTACAAGGCAAGGCATGGTGGATGGTATGGACAAGTATGGTGAGATTGTACTTTTCTTACAATTCAAGCAACCAAGCCATGGCCTCATGTACTGCATATTTTGACTTTGCAAACACATTCTAAATGACATTTCTGAGCTTTCCCAATTGGCCAAATGTTGAAAAAATGTTTATATCAAAAAGTCAACTCTTGGTCAAACTTGCATTTAAATGAAAAAGGTCAAAATATGCCATTTTGATTGGTGAAGTTTTGGCTCATGAAATTTATATTTTTGGAAAGAGGGGATCAAATGTGACTTGTAGGAAAAAACCCCACCAAAATTGGCCAAACGGTTTGAGAGATATGGCCCTTTGAAGTTCAAGATTTTCTGAAATCGATTCGATCATAACTTGACAACCACACATGGGAATTGAGAGTTCTAGGACTTTTTGGAAATGGGAGAACAAGATCTTCAACTTTCATGTTGGGCAAAAATTCATTTGAGGCTTGTATCAACATGTAAGTTTGAGGATCAAGACTTTCCATTTATGGCAGGTTTCAGTTACAGGCCCAGTTTCTGTTTTGGGAAATTTCTGATCTGGCTTCAAATTCTTCCATGATGGTGTTTGGCATGATATATGATGACTATTTGGACATGAATGAACTCTCACAAACCAATTCCAATCCTCAAATCATTGATTAAATGGACAGTTGACCAACAGTTGACTTTTAGGGTTTTTGTCTGATTGTGCATTGACCGATGACTTCCAAACCCTAATTCCTTGAGAACTTGACTTCAAATGATGTCCCAAGTTGTATGAACTCTTGATTATTGACCATGGTGCCCAAATTCCACAAGAATGGCCACCATCCATTGCTTTGACTGACAGTTGACTGTCTTTGACTTTTGACTGTCTGTGTATGAACTGATGATCTCCAAGCCTTCAACCTTTGACCAAAATACTTCAAATAGACCTCCAAGCCATGTGAACTTGTTGGACAAACCCCAAGGCCTTGGTTCAATGAGAAATTCCTTTGCTTGATTGGTTGACTGACCAGGAGATTAGTTTGACCTAATTCTTGATTGCTTGCTCTTGGGGCAACTGAGGGACAATGCAAATGCTATGCAATGGATCATGATATGCTATGACCTAATATGAAAATGTATGTATAATGGTAGGTGCAAATTTGAGGTGCTACAGCTGCCCCTATTCAATCAGCTGGGAACCCGAACGGATGATAGCAACGGCTGTCAGACTTTCAGGGTAAACAGGGATTGAATACCAAAGGACCGTAGAATTTGCACAGACTGGATATGATACAAGAAGAACCACGTCATTTACCGATGGCGGCTGGGAAAACAAACTCCTGAAAAGCACAACCATTTACCGATGGTTAAAACTGGGACCTTGATATTTACCGATATCAACTTTAACATGACCATTTACCGATGGTGGCTTCAAAGAAACTGGACATTTACCGATGTCAATTTCAACCTGGCCATTTACCGATGGCTACTGCAACTGGGAATTCGATATTTACCGATATCGAAGGAAACTGGGCCATTTACCGATGGCATCTCCACTTGGGGAGGGACAAAATCTTTGTGGTGTACCAGACAAGACGTTTACCGACGACTTCTGGGGATTTTGATTTTATTGACCAGACATTTACCGATGACTGGGATGAGACTCGATGTTTACTGACATCGAAAGATGATGTTTACCGACATCAAAAGAAATGACCAGACATTTACCGATGACTGGGATGAGACTTGATGTTTACCGACATCGAAAGATGATGTTTACCGACATCCAAAGAAATGACCAGACATTTACCGATGACTGGGATGAGACTTGATGTTTACCGACATCGAAAGATGATGTTTACTGACATCAAAAGAAATACACGTGGGTGCTGACATGACACTTACTGGTATCACAAGGACGACATCTTAGATATGTCAAGGCAAGGTTGATCACTTGCTGGGTATCTCACTGGGGAGAAACAAACTTTCTGTCACCATTGGGTGAGGAAATAAACCTCTGTGGGGAATAAACAATTCTGAATGCTATCAAGAGCAACTGTAGCAGTCTTGCTGTGCTGATGTTGAATGAAATGATCCGCCTCTGCCGGGGATACGGTCTGGTGAAGTTAACACATGAATGCATATGTTTGAATTTTTCTATGGCGTAATGCTCCATATTGAATGGGAATGCTACGCAATTTTTGAGGATGCAATGATTACTACATGCAAAAATGCAAATGAACCCTGGCTAGGGAGCCGAAATGATCAGATACTCTGACTCTGTGGGGAGACTCCTCTTGGGGAAATACTCTGCGGGGAACTCTGCTTGAGGAATGGCGAAACGACTTCACACTCATGATGAAGAATAGCACTTGCTGCTGGGGAAGGGTAAACTTTGCTGGGGATATCCTTCAGTCCACAGGTAGGATAAATGTTGGAGATAAATTTCAATGAACCTGCCTCACCCGGGGAGGAAATCGGCAAATACAGGCCGGCTGAGGATAGGCAATCCTTAGATCTGTTGGAGAATAGAAGGCACTATCCGCAGACGTCTTCGCGGGGGGAACATAGCTCTGATAGCTTCCAAACTTGCTTGGGGAAAATATCTGTTGAGGAAACGTCCTTACAGATGCCAATCTGAAAAACACACACAAGAATGCCCCCAGGGGATACATGGACAAGATACGTTCAAGTGTCCTCAACATTCAAAATGATTTTCAAATGTTTCGTCATCCTGCAAGCTATTGTGTAGCCTCCATGTTCTTATATGCAATGCTTATCAAAAATTCGGACATTTTGCAAACAAAACAGTAAAAATAAAAACAAGAGCTATTTATCTGAATAACAATTTTTATTGATTGAAAATGTGCCTGAAGAGGCAAATACATGGGGAAGCAATTCCTAGAAAGAGGTAATTGCGTACAAAAGGAAAAATCTATCCTAATGGCAACGTGAACACGGCATCCACTGTTTCCCAATTCTGTTATAACTCACAGATCATCAGTTTTCCTCCCAACTCCTTGCTTTCTGAGAAGAATGACTGGACGGATTGCATCTTTCGAGATGGCGGATGACAAAGCTTGATGAAGTACAGACAACTCAGACTGTAGTCTTCGCTTTAATCCCTAACTTTTGCCTGGATCGCCCTTTCGGGTTTTCAATCCACCGGGATACCCATTTTTGCCTAAGCCGCCCTCGCGGGTTTTCGACTTACCGGGTGTACAAATTCTTTTCATTTTATCCCTAATTTTTTGCCCGAACCTTTTCTTTCTGTTTTTTTTTTTTGGTTCGACGGGATGCCCCTTTTTTGCCTGGACTCTTTTTTTCTTTTTGTCCAGCGGGTCAATTTATGCGAAGTATTTTTTGACTACATCTGAGTTAACAGGAGACGGAAAGTCTTCACCATCCATAGTTGTAAGCATCAAGGCTCCACCGGAGAAGACCTTCTTCACAACATACGGACCTTCATAATTAGGAGTCCATTTGCCCCTGTTATATGCACCGGGAGGGAGGATCCTTTTCAAAACTAGATCACCAATCTGATAGCTTTGAGGACGCACTTTCTGATCAAAGGCTCGCTTCATCCTTTGCTGATACAACTGTCCATGACATACAGCTGCTAGCCGTCTCTCCTCGATAAGGCTCAACTCGTTAAACCTTGTTCGAATCCACTCGGCTTCGTCCAGCTTGACATCCAATAAAACTCTCAGAGAAGGAATCTCCACTTCAACAGGTAGGACAGCTTCCATACCATACACAAGGGAGTAAGGGGTTGCCCCGGTCGACGTACGTACTGAGGTACGGTACCCATGCAAAGCGAAAGGCAGCATCTCATGCCAATCTTTGTACGTAACGACCATCTTCTGCACAATCTTCTTGATATTCTTGTTTGCCGCTTCTACAGCACCATTCATCTTCGGTCTGTAAGGAGAAGAGTTGTGATGTTCAATCTTGAAATCTTTACAAAGCTCTTTCATCATCTTGTTGTTGAGATTCGAACCATTGTCAGTGATGATTCTTTCAGGAACTCCGTAACGACATATGATCTCTTTCTTGATGAACCGGGTAACCACTTGTTTGGTAACGTTAGCATAAGAAGCTGCTTCCACCCATTTGGTGAAGTAATCAATCGCAACCAAGATGAAGCGATGTCCGTTCGAAGCAGTAGGCTCAATCTTCCCAATCATATCAATGCCCCACATGGCAAACGGCCAAGGCGAATTCATGATATTCAGAGGGCTTGGTGGTACATGCACCTTATCAGCATAGACTTGACACTTATGGCACTTCCGAGCATACTTGAAACAATCGGATTCCATAGTCATCCAGTAATAACCCGCTCTCAACAATTTCTTAGCCATTGCATGTCCGCCGGCATGAGTACCGAAGGAACCTTCATGAACTTCTTGCATTAACATGTCTGCTTCGGGTCTGTCCACGCATCTGAGCAAGACCATGTCAAAGTTTCTCTTATACAACACATCATCCTGATTCAAATAGAAGCTTCCAGCTAGCCTCCTCAGGGTTTTCTTGTCATTCTTCGACGCACCTTCAGGATACTCCTGAGTCTTGAGGAAATTCTTGATGTCATAATACCACGGCTTCTCATCAATCACAACAGACTCGGCTGCAAACACATACGCAGGCCTCTCAAGTCGATTCACCGCAACATGTGGCACATGATTCCACCAATGAACTTTGATCATAGACGACAAAGTAGCCAAGGCATCAGCCATCTGATTCTCATCCCGGGGGACATGATACAACTTCACCTTCTTGAAGAACGTCAATATTCTTCTGGTATAATCTCTATACGGAATCAAATGCGGCTGATTCGTATTCCAATCTCCATTGACTTGATTGACCACTAGAGCTGAATCTCCAAATATATCGAGAGTTTTGATCCTCAGATCGATGGCTTCTTCTATCCCCATGATACAAGCCTCATACTCAGCTTCGTTGTTGGTGACGTCAAACGTCAATCTGGCAGAAAAAGGTATATGAGCACCTTTGGGATTGATCAATACTGCCCCAACACCATTACCATTCATATTCACAGCCCCATCAAACATCAGTGTCCATTTGTCATCCGGGTCCGGTCCTTCCTCGACAAGAGGCTCTTCGCAATCTTTCATCTTAAGATACATGATGTCTTCATCAGGGAATTCAAACATCATTGGCTGATAATCTTCAATCGGTTGTTCAGCGAGGTAGTCTGACAGAATACTACCTTTGATGGCCTTTTGAGATGTATACTGAATATCATATTCTGTTAGAATCATCTGCCAACGGGCAACACGTCCGGTGAGAGCTGGTTTCTCAAAGATGTACTTTACTGGATCCATCTTAGAAATCAACAAGGTAGTATGGTTCAACATATACTGTCTTAGTCGGCGAGCAGCCCAGGCCAAAGCACAGCAAGTTTTCTCGAGCAGTGAATATCTTGTTTCACAGTCGGTAAACTTTTGCTAAGGTAGTATATGGCATGCTCTTTTCGACCAGACTCGTCATGCTGTCCCAATACACACCCCATCGAGTTCTCAGTCACTGACAGGTACATTATCAGAGGTCTCCCTGGAACTGGAGGTATAAGGATTGGAGGTTTCTGTAAATACTCCTTGATTTTGTCAAATGCCTTCTGACAGTCATCATTCCATTTGATCGCCTGATTCTTTCTGAGCAGTTTGAAAATTGGTTCACATGTAGCAGTTAGTGAGATATGAACCTTGCAATGTAGTTCAATCTCCCTAAAAACCCACGGACTTGCTTCTCCGTTTTCGGTTCAGGCATCTCTTGAATAGCTTTGATTTTGCCGGATCAACCTCAATCCCTTTCTCACTGACAATGAAGCCTAAAAGCTTCCCTGATCTCACTCCAAACGTACACTTGTTCGGATTCAACCTCAGCTTGAACTTTCTCAACCGATCAACAGCTTCTGCAAATTAACCAGGTGCTCCTCTTCTGTCTGCGACTTCGCAATCATATCATCCACGTACACTTCAATTTCTTTGTGCATCATGTCATGAAAAGAGTCGTCATTGTTGCCCTCTGATAGGTAGCACCAGCATTCTTTAGCCCAAATGGCATCACCTTATAGCAGAACGTGCCCCAAGGTGTAATGAATGTCGTCTTTTCCATGTCCTCTGGCGCCATCTTGATCTGATTATATCCGGAGAAACCATCCATGAAAGAGAATACCGAGGATTGAGCCGTATTATCCACCAATACATCAATGTGAGGTAATGGGAAATCATCTTTCGGACTCGCTCTATTCAAATCCCGGTAATCGACACACATTCTGACTTTACCATCCTTTTTCGGCACAGGAACAATGTTGGCCACCCACGGCGGATAACTGGTAACAGCCAAAAAACCTGCATCCCACTGCTTCTGAACCTCTTCCTTGATCTTAGTTGCCATGTCAGGACCCGTTCTACGAAGCTTCTGCTTGACCGAAGGACATCCTTCTCTAAGAGGTAATCGGTGCATCACAATATCTGTATCTAACCAGGCATATCTTGATATGACCAGGCGAATATTTCCACATATTCTCTCAGCATCTCAATCAGCCTCCTCTTGACAGAGTCTTCTAAAGCAGCCCCAATCTTGATTTCTCTTTTGGCGTCCTCAGTACCCAAATTAACAACCTCCAACTCCTCCTGATGAGGTTGGATGACCCTTTCCTCCTGCTTCAGCAATCTGACCAATTCTGCAGGGAGTTCACAGTCTTCCTCACTCTCCTCTTCAGCTTGGTAGATGGGATTGTCGAAATCATACTGAGCCATAACAGAACTGTTCATAGTGAATGCCATAAGATCGCTTCTGCATGTTTAATGCTTTGTTTTAGAAAAAGAGTTCAAAAAGTCGCAAAAACAAAAAAACATTGCCATTTTTATTGTTTTTTGAAAAAGAAAATGAAAACAAAAATAGAAAGACAGGGATCACAAAGTTTGATTGCAAAAAATGTCCTTCATTAATGATAATCATTAAAACATGATGAGGCCCTACAAAAATGAATCACTACGCCTTGGGCAGAACGTAGGATTTTCATGCAAAATGACAAAACAACAGAAAATTACTCTGTCAGAAGAGTAACTTGAACCACTTCTTCAGCCGTCCAGTTGTTGATAGACCCCCTGGTGCACACGGGAACCCAGTTGTCCAGATCACATCACTGTCACAGTCTTCACTACCGGTTGCGGAGACGTCGCCATGATTCATCAGCCCAGCGCTGGTAAAGGTACTCGGACCCGCTTGACCATTTTGCTCTGCTCGGAGAGGCTCATAACCAACGCCAATTTGTCTTCTTTGACAGGCAAGTCCACCATCTTGCCCCAGCCTTCAGCTTTGCCAGAATCAACAACCTCCTTAGCCTGCTTGTAAGAAGTAATTGAAGCACCTGGCTTCCTCTGCTCAGCGTACGCCACTTTCTCAAGAGCCACAGTCTCAAACGCCTGGCATAAGGTTTCGTGGATCTCGCCATCCACCTCAACATATTTGAACGAGGATAGATGACTCACCAGAATTTCTTCTTCACCGCACACAGTCACAATCTGACCGTTCCAGACATACTTGAGCTTTTGATGGAGAGTCGACGAGACTGCCCCTGCTGCATGAATCCATGGACGCCCCAACAAACAACTATAGGCAGGCTGGATGTCCATAACATAGAAATGATATCGAATACCTCAGGACCTATCTTCACAGGCAAGGTAACTTCCCCACACACAGAACGTTTGGATCCGTCGAAAGCACGACGATCAGGTCACTGGGATTAAGCACAAACCCTTCCGCATCAATCTTCCTCAGAATCTGCTTAGGCAACACATTCAGCGACGACCCGGTGTCTACCAATACGTGAGACAACACTGCCCCCTTGCACTCCATGGTGATGTGCAAGGCTTTGTTATGGTTTCGCCCTTCAGGCGGTAAGTCCAATTGGTGAAACCCACACCATGCCTGGTGCTCACATTGGCCATCACACCTTCCAGTTGATTGACAGAAATCTCCTGAGGCACGTAAGCCAGATTCAACATCTTCAGCAAGGCATTACGGTGTGCCTCAGAGCACATCAATAGTGAAAGTATAGAAATCTTGGACGGAGTTTGATTCAACTGGTCTACAATCTTGTAGTCACTCTTCTTGATTATCTTCATAAACTCCTCCACGTCCTTCTCAAATGACCCCTCGGGCGCTTCCTTCTGGACAGGCTCTTCCTCAACCACAGCTTGCTTACCCTTTGCTTTGGCGAGAGCTTCAGCATTATTGTCCCTCAAAGGCTGCGGTGCGAACAGACGACCGCTTCTGGTAAAACCTCCTGGACCCCCTACATTATCCACAGCCGGACCAACAGTTGCAGGAACTCTATTCGGTAAACCAATTGTCACTGGAGTTTGATTCACTGGTTTTGTCTGACTTTCAGCCCTTCTGTAACTGCGGTGAGCATTATCATACTTCCACGGCACGGCTTTACTATTCTCAACAGCCCTTCTTCCAGATGCAGCGTAGTAGTTGGAACACTGATGGTTACAGGCACGGGAATGGTAACTGGGGTACCATTTGCTGCAGGTGCACTGACGACCCTTTGTCCACGTTCTTCAGACGGTTTAAAGTAAATGGTGATAGTTGACGCTGTTCCACGATCTTTTACAGCCCTACGAATTGCAAACAACCTTCATCCATCATACCCTGGATACCGTCCCAACTGGTCGCAACCATTCTCAGATTCTGCACAGCCCAAACAATCTTCATCACAGCCCGGGTAGACACCCCCATTCAGCAGACGACCCTTCACAACTAGCAGAGAAGTCTGAACATCATCAACATTAACAACCAGATCTTCAGCTTCTTTCCCCTCATGTTGTTCACTCTATGCCCACCATGCTGAGGCATGGGTTGTTTACGACGTTAGGCACTGTGCGAGTTGATTGCCTTGGCATCGATCAAATCTTGAACTTGTGCTGGAGAGCTCGACACTTCTCAGTATGGTGGCCTGGTGCCCCGAGTGAAAGTCACATCTAACATTAGCATCATAGCCAGGAGGCACTGTTGGAGTAGCCATCGTACGCACTCTACAAACCCAACCGAGTAGTTCGGGTAGTAACTCTGCGTAGGACATGGGCAGAGGATCAAATCTTCTATCAGCCTTCAATTTCTGCCTAGGCTGGAAAGGACGTTGCTGTTGTTGTTGTTGTTGCGGTTGTTGAACTCTTTTGTTGTTGTTGTGACGAGGTTGAGGTGCCGGAATGGTTACCGCAGCAGCTTACGGTATTCATTCTGTTCTGATCTCTGCGGTGTTGAACAGCATTAGTTTCACCCTCTCTTCGACGAGGTCCCAACAAACGGCTTCCTAGAAGAGGAACCAGCATCTTGGATCTTCCCATTTTAATCAAACTCTCAGTCCTCTCTCCACAAATGACAACATCAGAAAAACTACCGAATGGGCAGCTCCCCATCCGGTCCATAAACACACCTTGAAGAGTACCATAACATATCTGTCAATTCCCTCTCCAGCATAGGGGGTTGAACTCTAGCAGCACATTCATGCCACCTCTGGTGCATACTCCTTGAAGCTTTCATTGGATTCTGACATAGACTCTGCAGCTGAGTCCGGCTAGGTGCCATGTCCATGTTATGTTTTTGTACTGCCTCAAGAAGGCCTCACCCAGATCTCTCCAGCATCGGATCGAATCTCTCTTCAATTCCATGTACCAGTCCAAAGAAGCCCCAGATAGACTATCTTGGAAAAAATACATCCACATCTTTTCATCATCAGTATACGCAGAGATCTTTCGATAATAAGCCTGCACATGGGTGCGAGGGCAAGAAGTACCGTTGTATTTGTCAAAGGACGGTGCTTTGAACTTGTGAGGGATTCTCAAACCTTCTACCGCCCCATATTAGTAACATCAAAACCGAGAGAATTTTGACTTTCCATAGCACGGATTTTTCAGCAAGACCTCAACTTTACGGTCCCTCTCATTACCCTTCCCAGAACGTCTTCGTCTTCACTGAGCAGAGAACATATCCTCTTGTCTGTCAACAATCGGAACAGGATTACGGGCCGGAGCACGGACTACTCTGCATTAGCGGCATCTGGAACAATAGGTTGACCGTTGATTCGAATACCCCCCAACTCATCACCTACAGCATAGTTGTTGACGGGTACAGCAGCAGCATATTGTTATCATTGACTGGGCCTCCCTCTGCGGAGCATGGTTGATCGGTGGATTTGCAGCCTCTTGTCTCTGAACCATAGCTCGAAGTTCTTCTGACCTTGGTGCAACCCCTTGCATCATATTCATAAACTGGGCCATGCTAGCCTTCATCTCGGCCAACTCGGCTTGAAATTGATCCATACTTCTCTGTTGATTCAGTCTTGTTGAGTAGCGGTGCGGACGTTGATCAGCTATCCTGCCTGAACAGGAACCAAGAGTGAGAAGTCACGACAGAACACCTGTTATGCAAAATGATATGAGTATGATGCTAATGATGCGTATGATGCACATGATATGCTCATTTCTCAGGCATTCAAAGAGCCTGACCCATCCTGAAAAGATGGCGACCTGCAGCAACAAGAGAACAAACAGATACAAGAAATGCTGACATCCTTATATATACATAAGGGTAAAAAGCATACAACCAATTCAACAGAAATCTGAATAAACACGTACAAAAAAAAGAATCCCATCCAACAAGCCGGAGGTGATTCTTACAAAGTCCAAGAGATGGCTTACACGCAAATGAATCCCATCCAACAAGCCTGGAGGTGATTCTCAACAAAATACAATCAGAGATACAAACTAAGACAACGGTCTTCCGGAATGAGGGTCTTCAGGTAATGGCACTGGTCGATCAACAGTGACATCTGACATCTGTAAGGAGTGAATCGTCTCCTTCTCTTTCAACTGTCTTCTCAGCTCCAAGACTTCTCCTCCAAGGTGGTCCTCTGATGCCTGTCTCAAGTCTACTCCTTCTTCAACGGATGTCTTTATCTCTGGTTGCTTCTCCAAGTCTCTGATCTTCTTCTGATAACTGGCTTCTGCTCTCTGCAGCCTCACCATTCCCTATGCTCCGCATCTAACATAGACTCCATCTCCTCATATGACCTCTTCTTACCTCTTGCTCTGCTAGCATCCTCTCCTTGCACTCCTCCCTGAGTTGATGGGCCAGTGCAGCTTATCAGCCTGAGCTTTGTACAACTCCATCTGAGTGTCTTGCTCCTTCTCTCTCAGACGACGACCTCTCATTAGGGCTTGCTTATAGTTCAGCAGACACACTATCAGCAAGAATCAAGGGTGGTTGCTCTTGCAACGGTTCCATCCTATCGTAGGGTAGCAACAAAGTTTCTACTCTCTTCTTGACCCAATCAGTGTAATCAGCATGGCTATGGCAATTTCTCCCTAAGACGGATCCGTCTCTGACACCATATGACTTCCAGCTCTCAACAAATCCTCCAAGGATTGGATAGTTCTTTCGGTCTGACCATCAGTCTGAGGATGATAAGCTGAACTCAACCTCAACTTAGTTCCCAACGCTTTCTGCAAACTTTCCCAAAATCTAGAAGTAAATCTGGGATCTCTATCAGACACAATACTGGATGGAATACCATGCAGCCTCACTATCTCCTCAATATACAACTCTGCCAACTTCTCTAAAGAGTGATTAATCTTCATCGGCAAGAAATGCGCCGACTTAGTCAATCGATCCACAATCACCCAAATAGAATCATTACCTTTCGTCGTCCTCGGCAATCCCGTCACAAAATCCATGGAAATTCTATCCCACTTCCATTCAGGAATCTTCAAAGGTTGCATCATACCTGCCGGTTTCTGATGTTCAATCTTTGACTTCTGACAAGTCAAACAGGCATACACAAACTTAGCAACATCTCTTTTCATACCAGCCCACCAAAACAACTTCTTCAAATCTTGATACATTTTAGTTGCACCTGGATGGATGCTCAATCCACTCCTATGGCCCTCTTCAAGAATACTCTTTTTCAATTCAGACACCTCAGGAACACAAACTCTACCCTTAAATCGCAGGATGCCATTCTCATCAATCTCAAAATTACCACCATTACCCTGGTTAACCATAGTAATATGATCAACTAGAGCGACATCAACTTGCTGACCATTCCGAATATCTTCCAGAATTCCACTAGTCAACTTCAACATACCCAACTTTACACTATCAGCGGAAACTTCACAACCCAAACTCATATCACGGAACTGTTCAATTAACTCGAGCTCCCGAACCATCATCATAGACATATGTAGAGACTTTCTACTCAGCGCATCTGCAACTACATTAGCCTTACCGGGATGATAACTCAATTCAAAGTCAAAATCCTTCAGTAATTCTAACCACCTTCTCTGCCTCATATTTAACTCTTTCTGATCAAACAGATACTTCAGACTCTTGTGATCACTGAACACTTCGAATCTGGAACCATACAGATAATGCCTCCACATTTTCAACATAAATACAACAGCTGCAAGTTCTAGATCATGCGTAGGATAATTCCTCTCATGAACTTTCAACTGTCTAGAAGCATAAGCTACAACTTTACCATTCTGCATCAAAACACCACCAAGACCCATCAAAGAAGCATCACAATAAACAACGAAGGACTCACCAGGATTAGGCAAGATCAACACTGGAGCACTGGTCAACCGCCTCTTCAACTCAACAAAACTCGCTTCACAAGCTGCATCCCACACATACACATGACCCTTCTTAGTCAACTGCGTCAACGGCAATGCCAACCTAGAGAAGCCCTCAATAAATCTGCGATAATAACCAGCTAACCCCAGAAAACTGCGTATCTCAGTAGCAGACTTCGGAGTCTCCCACTGTAATACAGCATCAACTTTGGCAGGATCAACAGAAATCCCACCACTCGAAATCACATGGCCAAGGAAACTCACTTCCTTCAACCAGAACTCACATTTAGCTAACTTTGCATATAATTTCTTTTCTCTTAACACCTGCAAAACAATTCTCAGATGTCCTGCATGCTCTTCTTCCGTCTTAGAATATATCAATATATCATCTATGAACACCACAACAAAATTATCAAGGTACGGATGAAATATACGATTCATATATTCCATAAACACACCTGGAGCATTAGATACACCGAACGGCATCACAGTGTATTCATAGTGACCATACCTCGTACGGAAAGCAGTCTTCGCAATATCGTCTGACTTCACTCGGATCTGATGATAACCCGACCGCAAATCAATCTTACTGAAAACATGAGCTCCAACCAACTGGTCCATCAAATCATCAATCCTCGGCAATGGATACCGATTCTTGATAGTCACCTTATTCAACTGCCGGTAATCGACACACAACCTCATCGTACCTTCTTTCTTCTTCACTAACAATACTGGTGCACCCCAAGGAGAAACACTTGGACGCACAAACTTCTTCTCAAGCAATTCCTCCAGTTGCTTCTTCAGTTCAACTAATTCCGCTGCCGACATTCTATAAGGAGACATCGACACTGGACTCGTACCTGGTACTAAGTCAATGGCAAATTCTACTTCACGTTCTGGAGGTAAATCACTTACATCCTCCGGAAACACATCCTGAAATTCACAGACAACAGGCAAATCTACACTTACCACTTTCTTATCCGCGTGCAGAGACGCAAATAAAGCGAATATCTGAGCTTCATCTTTCACAAAATCCCCCACCTGCTTAGCAGATAGAAATCTTGCCTCATCATTCTCACCAACTTCAGAAAATCGCACCGTCTTCCTATAGCAGTTGATAAACACGCCATAGAATTCTAGCCAATTCATTCCCAGAATAATATCAATTTGGTGCAAGGGTAAGCACACCAAATCAACCACGAACTCTCTCTCAAAGATCGTCAAATGACAACCTCGACAGACAACAGAAGTCTTCACAGAACCATTAGCAGGAGTATCTATCACCATACTTCCGCCTAGGGACGACATAATCACACCAATCCTGGTCGCACACTCACACGAAATAAACGAATGAGTAGCACCAGTGTCAACAATAGCAAGCAATTCAACATTATTAATCAAGCAAGTACCTTTAATCAGATTATCTTCTTTAGGAGCTTCAGCCCCACTCAGAGCAAACACCCTACCAGTAGTATGAGCTGCAGTAGCCGCCTTCTTCGGTTTCGAGCACTGCGAACTGATATGGCCTTTCTCGCCACAATTAAAACATGTCGGACCAGCATCCTTACATTCCGTAACTCTATGACCAGCCTGACCGCATCGGAAACATCTCAGCACTTTCTTGACACAACTATCAGCACGGTGGCCTGGCTCGCCACACTTGAAACATTTACCAGCTATGGGAGATCCTCCCCCACTTGGCTTCTTCGCATCTACCACTTTCTGCTTACCTTTACCATTCGGAGATGCATAAGGACTACCACGATCCTTATTCTTCTTCTCACTAAGACTCTTGTAGTGAGCAGTCCTAGCCTTGCTATCTTCATCAAATATCCTGCACTTGTTAACCAGTGTAGGAAACCTACGAATCTCCTGGTAACCAATGCCTTGTTTGATCTCGGGACGCAACCCGTTCTCAAACTTGACACACTTGGATTCCTCAGCATCAGCATTATTATAATGAGGACAATACTGCACCAGCTCCTCAAACTTCGAAGCGTAATCAGCAACAGACATGTTACCCTGCTTCAGTCCCAGAAATTCCATCTCCTTCTTACATCGCACATCAGCAGGAAAATATTTCTCCAGAAAGGCCGTCTTGAACCTTTCCCAAGTCATCTCAACACCTGGTACTTCAATCCTCTGTCGAGTGTTATCCCACCAGTTTTCAGCCTCTTCAGATAACATATGCGTACCAAACTGCACCTTCTGTGCTTCAGTACACGTCATCACCCGGAAAATCTTCTCAATTTCCTTCAGCCAAATCTGAGCACCATCTGGATCATAGCGCCCCTTGAATGTAGGAGGGTTATTCTTCAGAAACCTTCCCAAATTCCTAAACTCGTCGACCGGCGGATTCTGCTGCGCCTGCATAGCCTGCGCCATAGCAGCCAAAGCCTCAGCAATCGCACGGTCATTTTCTCCAGCCATACTCTGCACGACACAACTACAACCGTTAAATATCGACAGTGTCATTTACACTAATCGACCAACAGGGAAAACATCACATTATGACTCGACTGGACTGACCATGCTCTGATACCACTAATGTAACACCCTTCTACCCAAACGATATATTTAAATAGATTATCAGAGTACAACATGTAGAAGAGTTTACATTTCTTACAACATAACAATTATCGCATCACAACATAAAACATATTATTTATTTTATTAAAACTTCGCAGCGGACAACAACATTAATATTTCATTCATCATATAACAATTCATAATAATGGTTCAACATTATCTCAACAAAACATCTCAACATGTTAGTCATCATAAACAACGTAAATAATAATCAATTATCTATCGAATCCCATAACCCCGGTGTCACATGACCAGAGCATTTGACTCGACTCTGTAGAATAACTCTACACTTATTCTTCAAACCTCAACAATAGCTACTCCTCTTTATCTGCACATTGCTCATCATAGATGAACATAAACACATGCAGAAGGGGTGAGAATTACATTATTAAATAATAATATAACGACAGAAATATAAACATAAATATATTTCACATATGCCAACACAGCTCATCATAATCATCATAATCAACATATTCATGAACATCAACAAAACAACATATCAAATGCAATGCACACACCCATGCATGACTCAACACGACTCGGTATACCCATTTTGTGACCAACTACAGGATCACCACTCCCAGATTCATCACCATAGAATCCGAGTTCCCCGCAAGGAACCAAGCCTCTCAACAAGCCCGGAGTCAACAACATCATTGGAACTCAGTCCGTTCATCACTAGGCATCGGCCTTTCATGAATGCATGCACACCAAGCATGCATCATAATCAACATAGCAACAACAGCATCATATATTCATGTTATCATCATCATTAACACATTCTATCACAAAAGCATATCACATCATGCCACATAATCAAACACAGTATTATCACACTCTACTAATATCTATACCACTCAAAGCAACGGGAAATGATCCCTCGTATACCATACATCAGCTAAGTTACCTCGCTCAGCCTAAACAACCAAAAACTGCACAACAACAGCCCAGGAAAGACCACAAGTCTGCCCATACGCGTATTGCCTATGCCCATACGCGTATTGCCCACGCCTGACCAAATCCATACGCGTATTGCCATGTCCATACGCGTATGCTACGCGTATCACATTCCCATACGCGTACCAACAGAGACCAAAACACGTTCAAAACATCATCTTCCTCATCCATACGCGTATTGCCTAGTGCCATACGCGTACCAGCAATCTCATACGCGTATTGCCTAGTGCCATACGCGTATGACCAGAAACCAGATTTCCAGATCTGCAATGGCTTTTTCTGCTACGAGATCTATCCAAATTCATCCTTCCACAGTCCAAATTTCACACAAAATCACTCATATCATCTAATACAAATAGTCCCCTATTCGATTTCACAAATCCTAACATCCTTGCATATAATTTCTACGAATTCCTTCGATTAAAATCCCAATTTCGTTCATCCAATATTTCACCATTTTCAGCATATTATTGTTTAATAAGGTTCAGACCCCTTACCTCTTTGGATTGAAGGAAGCTCTGAGCAATCTTTGGCCTTTTCCTCTTCCTTCTCTTTCTCTTCAGTGTTTCTCCCCTTTTCTCTGACTCTGAGGCAAAACACGTGAAAAAACCTGAGTCCTCACTTTGGCCTCTTTTATCCAATTTCCACTTTTACCCTTCCACTCTTCATATTCCATTTATTTTATTATTTAATTATTATTAAAATAAATAACATCTATAATAATAATAAAAATAATCCAATAATTCAACTTTATTTAATTAAATTAATAAAATAATATTGACTCAATTAAATAATTCTCTTATTTTAATCGGGGTGTTACAAGAATCAGTTATCAAGCTATTGTATTAACTTGAATCACAAAACATTAAATGTTCACCACCGAACTTTAATTTATCCAAGGGAAGGGGAAAAGATCGAATAAAACCCTAATTGTGCAATGTAAAAACAATGCGAAAAGATCTAAAGTTCGGGAGTTGGTTATACTAAGGGAAGGTATTAGAATCCTCGGTATCTATAGTATCCTATAGGAACCTTTTGAAAGTATTTGTGTTGTTATTATTTGTTTTCTATTATTTGGAAATGTTTTATTGGGAAGGACCTAAAGGTTTTATTAAGTTTGCTCGCCAAAACATCGCGGTCATGTGCCTACGTATCCTTATAAGGATGGAATTAGAGCAACTGTAGTTTACCTAACTAAGGGTGAAAAAACACTTGGTAGTGATTGTTAGATGCCCAAAAGTGCTTATTTGAGCTATCATATGTGGCCATCTTTCACTCTATTTCCTTGCTAAAATGTCGAAACCACATTTGTTTCAGATGAAATGCAATACAATGATAATCTATCTTGGTCCCTTTGATTTGTGTGTTATTATGCAGGAATTAGGCATGAAATAATAGAAAATGAAGACACAAGAAATGTGGCAAAGGGATCAAATGAAACAAGCATTCATCAGCTTCCTCGCTAGGCGAGGGCTGTGGCGAAGGACTCGCTAGGCGAGCGTCCAGCGAGCGTGCAGCGAAAAGCTCCAGTATTTAATAGAGGCAAACATGACCACACTCGCTAGGCGAGCTTCCAGCGAGGTGTCTGGCGAACACGTCCAGACTTGGTGAAAAGCGCAGCCAACACTCACTCGCTAGGCGAGGCTCTAGCGAGTTCCCAGCGAGCATTCCAGTAGCAAAACCTCTCAACCTCGTTGGGGCTAAGGTTGAAGCGTGTCCTTCGCTAGGCGAAGGTTTTGTTCGCTAGGCGAACATGACAGTCTGGGAAAGACTGTTTCTCTGGGCGCAGGTGCCTCAGGTGCCTAATTTAGGGGTTCGCTAGGCGAAGCAGTCTGCTCGCCTAGCAAGCATGACAGCCCAGTAGCTGCTCTATAAGTAGCAAGTGCCACTTTTTGGAGCCATACCTAGTTTTTCCATACTTTTGTACTTTTTCCAGATATTTTTACAGCATTGTTCCAAGGATCTTTTTGACCTAGATTTCATTTCTCTTCATCTCTTAACCATCTTTCACAAAAAGAAGGTGGATTCCCATCCAATCTTGATTATTCGACTTGGATGTTGATCAACCTTCTTCCGAAACTTGCCGACCAAGCTACCATGAAAATGAGTAGCTAAGTCCTCCATTTGTCAAGGTTAGATGTAGATGATCATTAGCTTTGTGTGTAAATGTAAGGATCTTCATTTGTAAACTCTTTAATGGTGAATCTATGATGAAAATTTTGTTCTTATTCAAAACTCTTTGTGTTGGTTTATGATCGAGAGATGTTTACCAACTCTTAACCTAGGTTTTCATCCAATCTTGTTTGTTAGCTAGAGATAGTAATGAATGATTTTGTTCACCATAAGGTTGAACCAAAAAGTTGTCATTTTGATAGATTGTGTTAGAGATAAACAATGGATCAAAATGGGAAAACTCACAATGTGTGTTCGAGAGAAACACATTGGGAGGACTTTGTGAAATAATTTATCATCTAAAGGAGTTTATAAGATTGTTGACCGAACAAATACATGCAAAGTGATCGTTGAACCCTAACTTTGACAATATTTCTCAAATATTCAAACCAAAACTTTTACCGCATTTTATTACATTTTATGCAAGACACCGTGACAAACACCAAAACCCTATTGTTACCTTAAGTTAAGAATTAATACAACCATCAAAAGGTGGTGATATCTTACAATCCCTGTGGATACGATAACAAAAACCCGATACTTAAAATTACAATCAACAAAATGGCGCCGTTGCCGGGGAATGTAAATTGATATTGCGAGCATCGCAATGGTTGCTTAATTTTTAGCTTTCGAATTTTTGACTTGTGCTTGTAATCTGTTTGGTTTAGTGTGCAGCTTACGTTTTATGCGAGGGCAAATCCCTGTGGACGAACTTCTTTTTGATCCTGAGATCGAGAGAACCGCAAGGAGGCTCAATAGCAAAACGAGACGTAGGAGGCAACAGGCTAGACAACGTCAAGAGCAAGGAGAAAGTTCTTCTACCACAAATCCACCACCATTCATACCTAACATGGAGCCACCACCACAACCGCCTATTTCTACTCCATGCATAAACAGTCCAAGAAACACCACTCAGTTTGCCAACCACACGGGAAGGCAAGCTGAGATGAAAACGGGAACTCTCAATTTATTATATGGAAGTCCATTCACCGGAATGGACCATGAAGATCCCTTTGCTTTCCTCACAAAATTTTATGAGATAGCATTGGCGGCCGGAGTGGATCAGGCTCAAGAGCTCCCGTTATTCAGAAAATTATTTCCCCACGCTTTGCTCGGCAATGCAAAAGATTGGTACTTAGACCAAACACCAGCCGTCATGACAGACTGGAACGTGTTAGAAGAGAAATTCATCGAAAGATTCTTCTCCCATAACCGGTTCATGGAATCCAAGACGGCCATCTCGGTGTTTGCACAAGGAATCAATGAATCCTTAAATGAAGCGTGGGAAAGATTCAAATCCATGTTGCGGAAGTGTAAAGGGCATGGATTTGATGAATTGACTCAAATCCATATCTTCAAAAATGGACTTCAACCAAATTGCAAGACGTTGTTGGATGCTACCTCGGGTGGCTCTTTATTGTCAAAAAGTGCCGAAGAAGCTACAAATATCATAAATCGAATGGCTCTAAATGATCTTCAGAGTCAAAGTCGAGGCAACTCTTTGAAAAAGCCGGGAGTGCTTGAGCTAGGGACGAACGATGCCATCCTTGCCCAAAACAAGCTCGTCTCACAACAAGTGGAACTCTTAACGAACAAATTAAAGAGTTGAGAGAACCGTCTAAAGCTAAACAAATAGCTTGTTGTGAACTTTGCAAAGGTGAGCATGACACCGGATTCTGTCCACCTTCGGGGTTCGAAGATGTAAACTACATGGCAAACCAAAGGGACTACCAACCGAGACCACAACAACAACAACAACCTTATCAACCACACCCTCAAAATCAACAACATCTCCAAGGGAACCAAGGGTTCCAACCTAGGAGTAACTATTACCATAACCAAGGTTATGGAGGTGGTTCTTCTAGCCGTCAAAACCCTCCCCAAAATCCTTATCAATCTCAACAACCGCCGGTCGTAACTTCTAAGTTGGAAGAGACATTGACGCAATTCATGCAAATGTCAATGGCTAACCAAAAGAGCAATGACGCGGCCATAAAAAATCTCGAGACTCAAGTTGGGCAACTTGCTAAGCAACTCGCGGAACAACAAACCGGTCCTTCCTTTTCGGCAAATATGCAAACAAATCCTAAGGAGCATTGTAAGGCGATCATGACGAGAAGTGGGAAGGAGTTAATGAGTGAGAATAACAAAAGAGTTGAGAGTGAACAAAGAGAGAAAAAGAAAGAAAATGAGGAGGAAATAGTGGAGGAAAATAATGATGGTGAAGTGGGGGAGTGGAATGAGGAGGAAGAAGTTGAAAATAACGAAAAGAATGGTGAAGTTGAAAAGAAAAAAGTGTGGAGATTGAGAAAAATACGAGTGATGAAGTAAAGGGGGAGGAAGTGAAAAAGCCTAGATGGAGGAGTTCTAGAGTTGCAAAGGGAAAGGAGGTAGTGAGCACTACTCCAATCCAAAACCTCCCTTATCCTCATGCCCCGTCCAAAAGGGAGAATGAACGGCATTACGCCCGGTTCATGGATATTTTTAAACAATTACAAATAAACATTCCGTTTGCCAAAGCCTTGGAGCAAATGCCCAAGTATGCCAAGTTCATGAAGGACATACTTACAAAAAAGGGGAGGTATACGGAACCGGAGACCATCGTCCTTGATGCGAGCTGTAGTGCCATTATTCAAAGGACGCTTCCAAAAAAAGAGGTTGATCCGGGAAGAGTTACTTTGCCAGTTAAAATTGGAGATATCTATGTCGGGAAGGGACTAATTGACTTGGGGTCAAGCATTAATCTTATACCTTTGTCTATTATAAAGAGGCTTGGCAACATCGAAATTAAGTCCATCCGAATGACGTTGCAATTGGCGGATAAATCGACAACCCATCCTCATGGCGTAGCCCAAGATGTTTTGGTTAAAGTCAACAAATTCTTTTTCCCGGTCGATTTTATTGTTATTGACATGGAAGAAGATGATGATGCTCCGCTCATCTTGGGCCGACCGTTCATGAAAACCGCACGAATGATGATAGATGTTGATGACGGTTTAATGAAGGTGAGAGTCCAAAATGAGGAAGTAACATTCGATCTATTCGAAGCAATGAAGCATTCAAAAGATAGAAATGATAGCTTTCGCATCGATGTGATTGAAGAAGCAGTTTTGGAGGTTTCTAAGCATATTCACGAGATATCTCCTATGGAGTTAGCTCTTGACGACTCATTGGAGGTTTTCACCGTTGAAGAAGAGCAAGCTCTTGAGGAATGCTTAAAGGAACTTGATAGTTTAGAAGAACTACAACTGTGGGAAGTTAAGGAAGAAGACTTGAAGAAGGAGGTTATAGACGAAAAAGCGCCTATTGAATTGAAAATACTACCTTCTACTTTGAAGTATGTATTCCTAGATGAGACCGAAGCAAAGCCGGTCATCATAAGCAACCTTTTGACAAATGATGAAGAAGCCCGCTTGATCCATGTGCTAAAGAAAAATCAAGAAGCCATGGGTTGGACTCTTTTCGATCTAAAAGGAATTAGCCCCTCCTATTGCATGCACAAGATTTTGATGGAAGAGAATTTCAAGCCGGTAGCTCAACCACAACGCCGCTTAAATCCTACCATGAAGGAGGTTGTTCGAAAGGAAGTTGTGAAGCTGTTGGATGCGGGGATGATTTACCCGATCTCGGATAGTCCATGGATTAGTCCCGTGCATGTGGTTCCGAAGAAAGGTGGAATTACCGTGATCCGGAATGACAAAGATGAATTGATCCCTACTAAAGTTGCAACGGGGTGGAGAATGTGTATTGATTATAGGCGGTTGAATACCGCGACTCGAAAGGACCATTTTCCACTCCCATTCATGGATCAAATGCTCGAAAGACTCTCGGGCCAACAATATTGTTGTTTCTTGGACGGCTACTCCGGGTATAACCAAATTGCGGTTGACCCGGCCGATCATGAGAAGACGGCTTTCACGTGTCCGTTTGGAGTGTTCGCATACCGAAAAATGCCCTTTGGGCTGTGCAATGCACCGGCGACTTTCCAACGATGTGTGCAAGCCATTTTTGCCGATCTGATAGAGAAAACAATGGAAGTCTTCATGGATGACTTCTCGGTATTTGGTGGGTCTTTTAGTCTATGCTTGGCAAACTTGAAAACGGTGTTGGAAAGATGTGTGAAGACCAATCTGGTGCTTAATTGGGAGAAATGTCACTTCATGGTGACCGAGGGGATCGTGCTTGGCCACAAAGTCTCTTCAAGGGGGCTTGAAGTGATAGAAAAGTTACCTCCTCCGGTGAATGTGAAGGGCATCCGAAGCTTTTTGGGGCACGCCGGGTTCTATCGGCGCTTTATCAAGGACTTCTCAAAGGTGGCTAAGCCTTTGAGCAATTTGCTAGCTAAGGACCAGGTATTTCTCTTAACCGATGATTGTTTGCAAGCTTTTGAGACTTTAAAAGAAAAATTGGTTACCGCTCCAATTATAGTCGCTCCCAATTGGAATGAAAATTTTGAACTAATGTGTGATGCGAGCGACTACACAGTTGGAGCGGTACTTGGCCAAAGAAAAGATAAAAAATTTCATGCGATACATTATGCAAGTAAGGTTCTTAACGAGGCTCAAATAAACTATGCCACCACGGAGAAAGAACTACTTGCAATAGTGTACGCGCTTGAAAAGTTTAGGTCTTATCTTATAGGGTCTAAAGTCGTAGTGTATACCGACCACGCGGCGATCAAATATCTGCTCACCAAACCGGATTCGAAGCAAAGGCTCATCCGTTGGATCCTCTTGTTATAAGAATTTGATGTGGAAATTAAAGACAAGAAAGGATCGGAAAATTTGGTGGCGGATCATTTATCCCGCTTAGTGAATGTGGAGGTTACAGCGTCAGAGAAGGAAATCCGGGAAGAATTTCCTGATGAAAAACTGTTTAAAGTTCAAGTTAGGCCGTGGTTTGCAGACTTTGCGAACCACAAGGCTAGTGGTTTTGTGCCTCCCGACCTAACTTCGAACCAAAAAAGGAAGTTTCTTTCGGATGCCAAGTATTATGTTTGGGATGACCCGTACTTGTTTAAGTTGGGTAGTGATAACCTATTAAGGAGATGCGTTACTAGCGATGAAGCGCAGAGCATCCTTTGGCATTGTCACAACTCGCCTTACGGCGGGCATTATAATGGTGTGAGAACGGCCACTAAAATCCTTCAATCGGGATTTTACTGGCCCACTATTTTCAAAGACGCACATACCCATGCGCAAAGTTGTGATAGTTGCCAGAGAAGCGGAGGGATTGGTAAGAGAGATGAGATGCCTCTCCAAAATATCCAAGAAGTCGAAGTATTTGATTGTTGGGGCATCGATTTTGTAGGACCATTCCCGCCCTCTTATTGGAACAAGTATATGCTTGTCGCAGTTGATTACGTTTCTAAGTGGGTTGAGGCGATTGCCTCACCTCGGGCGGACGCGAAAACGGTGATAAATTTTTTGAAGAAAAACATATTTTCCCGTTTCGGAACCCCCCAAGTGTTGATAAGTGACGGAGGATCACACTTTTGTAATGCACCGTTGGAAAGCATTTTAAAACATTACGGTGTATCACATAGGGTGACAACTCCGTATCACCCTCAGGCTAATGGGCAAGCCGAGGTCTCTAATCGTGAGATTAAGAGAATCCTCGAAAAAACTGTGTCAAATTCGAAAAAAGAGTGGTCCCAAAAATTGGATGAAGCGTTATGGGCATACCGTACCGCCTTCAAAGCTCCAATTGGCCTAACTCCTTTTCAATTGGTGTTTGGTAAAACTTGCCATTTGCCGGTGGAATTGGAGCACAAAGCCTTGTGGGCCCTGAAATTTTTAAATTTTGAAAATGATTTGGCCGGTGAGAAAAGGAAGGTGCAACTGCTTGAGTTGGAAGAGATGCGCAATGCCGCATATCACTCAAGTTGGTTGTACAAAGACAAGGTTAAAAAGTACCATGACAAGAAGCTCCGAAAGAAAGAATTTGTGTCGGGACAGTTGGTCCTCTTGTTCAATTCCAGGTTGAAGTTATTCCCTGGAAAGTTGAAATCAAAATGGTCCGGGCCATTTCGGGTCAAAGACGTCAAGGAGTACGGAGCTATTGTCATTGAGGACCTAGAAAAGAAGGATAGTTGGACCGTGAATGGCCAACGTTTGAAAGTTTATCTCGGCGGTCATGTGGATCGCGAGAGCTGTGCAATTCCTTTGGATGCTCCTCTGTGAGCATCGCACCGTCGAGCTTAGCCGACGTTAAACAAGCGCTTGTTGGGAGGCACCCCAACATTGTAAGTATTTACTGTTTTCCTGTTCTGTTGTATTGGGTTTCCAAGTGTTAGAACCATGCTGAATGTACCTGGATTGCTGCCTTTGAAAAGGCAATTGCTGTCATGCTCGCTTGATGCTCGCTAGGCGAGGCAGTAGCGAGCTGATTCGCTAGCTGCTCGCTAGGCGAAGCAACAGCGAGCGCTGCTTGACAGCACTTATTTTAAATCTCAGCAGGCCACTCATTTTGGCCCAAACACAACTTTTCTGTTTTTGCAACTCTGCTGAGGCAATTTAACCGAGCACTCACCTCACTCTCTCATTTTCATCTCTCTCACAAACAACTCACTCTGACCCCACCGGTGCTCATTCATTGATGACGCGTGAGCAGTTTCTGCTTAACGCAAACTGGCCTGTGGACAGGCCTGTGTATGGTGAGGGGGCGGGCGCTGGTGCGTCTTCAGGTGCTGCAGCTGATGATGATGATGATGAGGCTACCGGTTCTGAAGCCGGTAGCGAGGAGGATTCTGAGCCCTTGGAGGGTTAAGTTATTGTATTTTTCAGTTTTTATGTTTATTTCTATTGTATTTTCGGATTCTGTATTTTGATTTTGGTTTTGTACTTTTGGGGTGTTTTGTCCCCCATGAACAATTTTATATTTTGAAGTATTATTATTATTTATGTTTTGAATTTTGTTTGTTTAATAAATTTTTGGTTGGTTGAGTGGCAAACCTTCTAGATTGGTTGCTCCTCAAAGAAGTACCCAATGAAGGTGCATCCGAGCTTGGATGGTAATGATAAGAATAAACAAGTGAATGAGGCTAAGGTACATGGTTACCTTCGGCTAGAATTTTAGAATGCACTTAGAACTTTACTCTTTTTTGTAATTGAGTATTGTCTTTTTGCAACATAATTGAATGAATGTTTCATCTAGGACTTAAAACCACAAATTATGAGGAAACCTCCATTGTACACTTAAATGTTGGATTCTAATAAGTTTTGTTGATTCATTTGATTCATGCTTTGTCTTCTATTATTGTGAATATGTGGAAGCAATTAGAAATGATCAAGGCACTTGTTTTCTATCGAGCACAACCAGTTCCAAATATAACTTACCTGTGAGCAGAGAGAGTATTCGTTAACCCCTTTGAGCTTAAACAGTTGAATCTCAGCTTGAAATAAAGCGAGATTTCAAAAATCTTTTTTTTACAACCCGGAAAATCTTGATTATTGTTCTTTTGCCGTAAAAAGTTAAGAGCATTCACTTAGGGTGAGTAAGAAATAAGTTGGGGAGAATCGGTAAGTACCACAACTCTTAAAAAAAAAAAAAAACCGAGCAAGCATTGAAAATAAAAATATAGAAAAGAAACATCTGTTTTGTAAATATGATGTGAAAGAAAAGAACAAAAATAGAAAGAATGAAAATGAATGCTTGCTTGGAAGAAAAATAGTGAAAAATAAAAATTGAGTTGTGAAATAAGAGTTGTGAAGGTTTCAAATAAGAAACAAATGGAACGAAGTCGAGATGTGTGAATAATGTACAGTGAATGTCTCTTTTGCATCGGCAATTTTGTTTTCAATGGCCTTAGAAATGACCCTTGTTTGTTAACCTAACCAAGCTTCAACCGAAAAGCCCTTAGTGATCTTCGTGCTTCCACATTACCATTTATAATTGTTAGACATTGTATGAATCGAATTGATTTCTTCATTATTTGTTAGAGAGTGAGATTATTCTCGCGGTTGCAAACGCGTAATTTCTTCATTCCTTATTCGAAGAGGAGAGATAGGGTGATTCATTCAGAATAATATTGTTGTAGATAGATAAATATTTCGCATTGCTATTAAGTTTTAGTTCTTGTGTATTATTTTATTCGAACCGTTGGAAACTTGTATATGCTGATTCGCTTGTGTTTGAGCCGTTTTATCCAACTTCGGAGAAACCTTTTTCTTAAAGCAAATCCTCTTGTCCTTCAAGGGGCATACTTTGCTTGAGGACAAGCAAGAATCTAGTTGGGGAGAGTTGTTAGATGCCCAAAAGTGCTTATTTGAGCTATCATATGTGGGCATCTTTCACTCTATTTCCTTGCTAAAATGTCGAAACCACCTTTGTTTCAGATGAAATGCAATACAATGATAATCTATCTTGGTCCCTTTGATTTGTGTGTTATTATGCAGGAATTAGGCATGAAATAATAGAAAATGAAGACACAAGAAATGTGGCAAAGGGATCAAATGAAACAAGCATTCATCAGCTTCCTCGCTAGGCGAGGGCTGTGGCGAAGGACTCGCTAGGCGAGCGTCCAGCGAGCGTGCAGCGAAAAGCTCCAGTATTTAATAGAGGCAAACATGACCACACTCGCTAGGCGAGCTTCCAGCGAGGTGTCTGGCGAACACGTCCAGACTTGGTGAAAAGCGCAGCCAACACTCACTCGCTAGGCGAGGCTCTAGCGAGTTCCCAGCGAGCATTCCAGTAGCAAAACCTCTCAACCTCGTTGGGGCTAAGGTTGAAGCGTGTCCTTCGCTAGGCGAAGGTTTTGTTCGCTAGGCGAACATGACAGTCTGGGAAAGACTGTTTCTCTGGGCGCAGGTGCCTCAGGTGCCTAATTTAGGGGTTCGCTAGGCGAAGCAGTCTGCTCGCCTAGCAAGCATGACAGCCCAGTAGCTGCTCTATAAGTAGCAAGTGCCACTTTTTGGAGCCATACCTAGTTTTTCCATACTTTTGTACTTTTTCCAGATATTTTTACAGCATTGTTCCAAGGATCTTTTTGACCTAGATTTCATTTCTCTTCATCTCTTAACCATCTTTCACAAAAGAAGGTGGATTCCCATCCAATCTTGATTATTCGACTTGGATGTTGATCAACCTTCTTCCGAAACTTGCCGACCAAGCTACCATGAAAATGAGTAGCTAAGTCCTCCATTTGTCAAGGTTAGATGTAGATGATCATTAGCTTTGTGTGTAAATGTAAGGATCTTCATTTGTAAACTCTTTAATGGTGAATCTATGATGAAAACTTTGTTCTTATTCAAAACTCTTTGTGTTGGTTTATGATCGAGAGATGTTTACCAACTCTTAACCTAGGTTTTCATCCAATCTTGTTTGTTAGCTAGAGATAGTAATGAATGATTTTGTTCACCATAAGGTTGAACCAAAAAGTTGTCATTTTGATAGATTGTGTTAGAGATAAACAATGGATCAAAATGGGAAAACTCACAATGTGTGTTCGAGAGAAACACATTGGGAGGACTTTGTGAAATAATTTATCATCTAAAGGAGTTTATAAGATTGTTGACCGAACAAATACATGCAAAGTGATCGTTGAACCCTAACTTTGACAATATTTCTCAAATATTCAAACCAAAACTTTTACCGCATTTTATTACATTTTATGCAAGACACCGTGACAAACACCAAAACCCTATTGTTACCTTAAGTTAAGAATTAATACAACCATCGAAAGGCGGTGATATCTTACAATCCCCTGTGGATACGATAACAAAAACCCGACACTTAAAATTACAATCAACAGTGATCAAGGTCCCAAAGGGGGAAGTAAGTGTTCATAATAAACATACTTACAAGAGTTACCAAATAACTATTACTTAAATATAAGTTGAAAGTAAAAATGACTCTAACAAGGTCAAAGGGAAACTAGGGATTTCTATACTACCTATGACATGAAGTCAATAAAGAGGTCTTTCCCTTGGATTTAGGCAAAAATATAAATAAGATATAAGCAAGATGAAGAAGATGTTCAAGCATGACATCAACAAATATAAGCACATGATAAAGAAGATGTTCAAGCATGACATCAACAAAGATAAACAAATGGTAAAGAATATGTTCAAGCATGACATCAACAAGGACAAACAAATATGAAGAAGATGTTCAAACATTACATCCACATAGATAAGCAAATGAAGAATATGTTCATACATGACATCAACAAATATAAGCACATGACAAAGAAAATGTTCAAACATGACATCAACAAAGATAAACAAATGGTAAAGAAGATGTTCAAACATTACATTCACAAATATAAGCAAATGAAGAAGATGTTCATACATGACATCAACAAATATAATCACATGATAAAGAAAATGTTCAAACATGATATCAACAAAGATAAACAAATGGTAAAGAAGATGTTCAAACATTATATCCACAAAGATAAGCAAATGAAGAAGATGTTAATACATAACATCAACAAATATAAGCACATGATAAAGAAAATGTTCAAACATGACATCAACAAAGATAAATAAATGGTAAAGAAGATGTTCAAGCATGACATCAACAAGGACAAACAAATATGAAGAAGATGTTCAAACATTACATCCACAAAGATAAGCAAATGAAGAAGATGTTCATACATGACATTAACAAATATATGGAAGCATGATCATAACAATATCAAGCATGGTATGTAAACACATATGTAGAACATGTGATTATGAACAAATATACAATAACATCAATCAAATATGTATAAAGTTAACATGAATATGAATTACATGGATATATCATCATGAAGAAATAAAAATGAATGACATAACAAAACATGAACATGTATATGGATGTCATAATAAGTATGAATAAACATGTATATGCATGAAGTAAGACATGGTTTGGATATAACATCAACTTAATCATGAAAAAAAGTTAAGGTATTCAAGACATGCATGTTAAGGTTCAATATGATCACAATCAAAGGTTCCACATCACAAAAAAAGTTTGAACATGTAAACGTACAAGTCATACAAAGACATGTTATCACAAGTTTAAAGAATTTGCAAACACATAAATAATAAACAAGCACAATGGCACAAATGCACACAAAGGTTCAAAAAGACATGAAAGAATGACATGCTAATCATGGATCCATGGCAAAATAAACACACAAAAGTTCATGGCATAGTAACAAAAGTTCAAAGCACATAAACATGTAAGCATACATTATTGTAAGTCAAAATTAGGTCAAAACCAAAAGGAAAATATTAAAAACATCAAACAAAGTTCATATATGATGCAAAACATTCATACAAGTCATGGTGATCAAGAAAAATTAAAGTATCAATCAAAGAAAGTCATTTGAAACCCTAAAACAATCCTAAAAAGGTACCAACTTTAGACAAGTATAAGTATGTTAAAAATAAATCAATTCTGGAATTTCTTTTCACCATCATAAAATAGACAAAATTATGAACATATAGCAAAAAGAGTGGCTCAAAAAGGCTCGGGGATCATCAAGTTATGAGTCTTTGAAGTTATGAAAAATAACATAAATAAATAGGCAAAAAAACAATGAATAAAAATAACACACACACTCTAACCGTTGTGGCGGTGATACATCCATTGACTTATTTACAAACATTAATATATATAATAAAACGATTTCAGAAATTGGAAAATGACACCAATTCATCATCTTCTTCCTCGTGTTCTTGCATGCTTCTTTTAATTTTTTTCTCAAAACTTCAAACAACCATAACTCTCTCAATTTTCCATGAAATTAAAAGCCGTAAGAACCTAAATTGCTCTAATTTTCTCAAGGAATCTAATGGTATCATTATCTCATCCTAAAACTCAATGTACAAAGAGTGCCAAGGCAAAAACCATAATTTCACTTTTAATTTCCAAACAATAAAATCTCAATGCATGAGTATGGTATAATGCATACAGTAGCAAACATACAACAAACGCATTATGTACTACATTTTTACTTCAATAAATATTCAAGAATGATGCATGAATAAGAGTTTTCAAGTGTAAGTGCACTTACCTATTGGAGAAAGTCAAATGCTTCTTCTTAGCTACTACAGAGATAAGAGAGAGATTCTAGCAACCTTGTTGGTCCTTAAGGATATGTTTGAACAATGAGAATGGCCAAAAACAACTTGTATTATCTCACACAAATTTTCTTGCAAAATGAAAAAGTGAAATGGTGAATGATAAAATAGAGGTTACAGAACTTGTTCAAGTGATTAAACAAGCTCTAAATGGTGTCTAGAGATGATTTGTGGTATTTGTTTGAAAGATACACGTGGAGAATAAGTTTGGTTAAAGAACTTGCAAAAATAGTGTGTTTTTGCAAATTCTAATGGAATGGGAGTTTGATGAAGTGTTGAGGGGTTATTGTTGTGTCTTTTGAGGCTTAAGAGATCCCTCTATTTATAGGAAAAGAGTGAGGATTGGAACTGATTAGAAACAAAAGTTGTGAAGTTATGGTTTTGGTTGAGAATGAATGAGAAGTTTGCATGAATAGTTGAGTTTCAAGGAGTTTATCATATTTCCCTAGCTTCTACAAGGTTGCTTCTGACCTCTTAAGATTGTTTTTGATCTTTAGGGACAAGTTTCAAGGGTGAAAGAGTGAGTTGTTGACATAAAGCTTGCTTTATCAAAGTAGTAATGTGACATTTTACAAATTCACCCATAAATGGTATAATGCAATGGACAAAACATCAACTCCTTGTGTAATGAACTTAGGATTCATATAAACATCTGATTATGGAGAGATTTATACACAAGAGGACCTGAAATCAAGATATTTTCACATTTGAAATGGTTTTCCTCCAAAAATTCATCATGAACATGACTTAAAATTCCAGTTTGGAACCCCAACTTCCCATTTTCGAAACTCACAGCTCATGCCTGGGAAAAAAATGTACTTGTAGTTTTTAAAAATCCCCCAACATGCTCTACAACTTTCATGTTTTGATTTTTTTCTGAATCAAAGTGGATCATGATGAAAATTGGCTGTAAAGTTTATCACTTTTTAGGGATCCAAGCTGACTTGAAAATTTTCTAAGTGTTTCAACTTGAGACACCAACTTTATGTCCTCATAACTCAAAATCTTTGCATTTTTAGGGAATAAACCCTCTATGACAAAGTTTAATTATGGAACAAGAGCTTTCATTTGAGCTTTGTAGAAAAGAAAATGGTTGCTCGGATTGGAAGTTATGGATTGAGAAAGTAGTGCACTTGAACATGAAATTTGGATACTTGGTGAAATTTTCAATGTTTTCAAGATTGCCCTTTTTGCAAGTAACCTCATTTAATTTTTATTGATCAAATTCATAAATTAAATATATAATCATTAAATTTAACTTGATAAGTTCATATTTGACCATAAATCTCCAAAGTCAAAGGTTTGACTTTGTAGTGCAGTGGTTGTGTATCAGATGAATTTGAATTTCTTGATCTTCAATGAATTCAAACTCTTGAGCCAATTGAACATCATGGATGGGCTCTAAGATGTACTTTAGTGTGTTGATCCATCTCTCAAGGCTTGTTATCATGTCTTGATCAAAATTCTCAAATGAAACTGAATGTTGTTGAGAAACCCTAATTAGTGAGCCATATGAAAGTGAAGCTTGATGCACTTCTGATTTATTGATGATTAATCCAAAACTTTGACTGATCAATCCTTTGAGCTCTTTGAGGGAAACCCTAATTCACATATGAAACAAACCATACATATCTTAATCTTGAGGTTAGCTATGCATGAATGATGTCTAGGATGAAAATGATTATGAAATCTAAGGGTAAAATTTGGGGTGTGACACATAGTATGAATCCTTGCAAGCAAGAAAAGGAAAAAAATCAAAATTGTTGACTAACCCAAAGCCCAACCCTATCTTGGCAAACCACAAAATTCTCATAACATCACATCTACCCTCATCGGTCAAATTTTTGGATACGTTAGTATTTAATCCTCTTCTACCTTGAATACCTAAAAAGCTTCCACAATTCCTGTATTCAGGTTCAAGAAGATTAAATAGGGGCAGTTGTAGTACCCCAAAATTTTCCCTCCCCTTTTCTTCACATCTCCATCTAACTGTTCAACTAGGGTTCATCCGCATGCATTATTAACTCATGCATAAGCATCATTCATCACCATGGATTTTAAGTGTTTGGCTTGAAGGGCTTTGATTTGTTCGTGCAACAACTAGAAATGATTGGTTTGGGGTTGCCCCGAGACACCGAGGCCTCCAAAACCCTAATCTCGTGTCATCCCAGTATGTCGCACTTAGCCTCTTGTGTTTGGTGCTCGAGTCTTTTGGTCATGATCATGTATTAAGTCAAGGCGTTTTCATTCAATTGGTCAATTTCTTTCATCTTTATCCCTAAAATATTCACTACGTACAAAAAAGGTGCAAAAAAGGAGTAACATTGCAAAAAAAAACTCATTTTTGGACGTTTTTAGCCCTATGAGTCGACTCATGACTCAGCGCAAAACCCCCGGGTCTGAACAGGTCGACCCACCGGTCGACTCACTCACTCTTTGCATTGACTCATGCTCCTTTTTTCTTTCAACATGGTTCCCTCGGGTCGGAACAGGTCGAGCTACCGGTCGACTCAATGATGGAAATCCATGATTGAGTCGACTCACCCGTCACTTGTGTCGACTCATTTCCATTTTTTCTTTCAATCATTTCGTCGCAAGTCCGGACAGGTCAACTCCCAGGTCGACTCAACCTTGGGAAAATCACTGTTTGAGTTGACTCATTCCTTGTTTGAGTCGACTCATAGGTTGTTTTGCATGATTTTTGCACTATTAATGTTAGAGGGGAATTTTTGGGTTGAAACTTGATCATCCATCATTGAGGCCTACAATCCAAGGCAAGTAGACACCTGCATGAACATCGGGAGAGTCGTGGGCACTCGAAGACACTCCGAGGTTCGGGACTTCATCAAGCTTCGACCACATGCATTGTGAATACAATGATTCTACAGAAAACCAAGTGCAGTAAAATCCACAAGCACTTCAACTTGCACAATCATAACCAAAGCCAAAATCACATAACACAACACAACCACTGTTAACCTACAGATACAAGTCATGATAAGCTGATTTCATTCAAATTGTCACCTGCAATAACCAGTCATAAATAATCACTTGAGCACATTTCCACTAAATTAACTAACTTCCACCTCAGTGAGTTAACTACCTAAACGCATTGAGTTCATTCCAACTAACTCCAAACCTCTTTTAACTAACTCCAAGCCTCATTGATCTCAATCCTAATCTCTATAAATTATCATCTTCACCACAATTTAATTTTTCACTTTTCTCTACTAGCAGCACTTTTGCATTCACCACCTTCAATTCTCTACAATTTCTGAACCCTCTCCCTCTCACACTCAAAGCTCAATTTCCTCAAAACTCCATTGAAGCTTCACATTGGAGCTTCAAGAAGAGTGAGCTAAACCTCATCATACCACAATATTTATGAATAAGAAGATTCAAAAAACAAGTAAGTCAGAGGAAGATAAAGGAAATAATTCACCTTCTTGTACAAGTGATTTTCCATCATCATCATCTTCTCCGATCAACACTCGCCGGAGAAATTCTCAGCCTCGGAGGTAGGTCCCTTTTTTTCATTGCATTTTGGTTGTTATGCTGAACATTACACCATGCTATTACAAACCCCTATCATGAGGAGCTTCGATTCTTGTTCATGGAGGAGTTTTTTGGATCTAAGTTCTTAGGGATTCTTGAGGATTCGGTCTCATTATTGGAGTTAGGACAGAAATTAGAGGATTTAAAGGGTAGATCCTTATTTAAGAGGTGGAGACGAAGATGGAGGTGTCTCCGCTTTCCATTTCCGATAGTCGCCTCCGCCGGAAGCGATTTCCGGCGCGGCGGTCCGCTGTGGAGCTCCGGCACCGGCAACCTGAACTGTCATTGAAAAGGCGCGTAAGACATTTAAATTTTTCTGGTTTTTCCCAACACATCTCCCAATCTTTTGGCTTATTTTCTGATTGGGCTTGTCACATTCTAAGCCCAATACAGTACTGTCTCATTCCATTTTTACTGCTGCACCCCTTGGCTGAAAAGGGATTATTCTGCATTGGGCTTTGGCACCTGAAGCCCATGCATATTGGACTCTGTTTGCTCTCTTTTTCCTGCACATCCAAATCAGGCCAACATCCCCTCTGTTTTACAAAGGCTCACTATTTTATTTGTTTTGTTTGTTATTTGGTTTTATTGATTAACTTTGATTGATAGAATTTAGATTAATCAGATCAATTAGGGGTACCACTAGAATTTGCATAATTAGAATTTTAGATTAAATAACCATTAAATTTTACAAAAGATCATACCCTTTAGGGGTAATTTTGGACATTTTGCTCATGTAATTTCCATGCTCCCTTAGGAATAGAATTAACATAGATTTTTGATCAAGACTTTGATTAACATGTGTCGCATCACGCGAAAAACCGGCGGGAAAACAAGAACAACAGAGCCGCCACCGTACGTTATTTATCCCAAAAGAGGGAAAGGAAACGCTCAGAGTAAACCTGGAAAAAGCATGGTCTCGCGACCAAAGAGAATGGGATCGGGAGTCGGTTATGCGAAGGGAATGTATTAGCACCCCTACGCATCCGTCGTACTCGACGGGATCCACGCACAATAGGAAGGAAAATGGTTGCTAAAACACTGCTCACACACACATACTGGCTGAAAGAGACACAAGAAAACAGACAAGACTGACTCGGCAGGATACCGCATCCTGGGCCTACTTAGTCTATCAGGCATAGACATCAGAGTCGAAGTAGTTCGGACTGGGAAACGACACATGCTCGCTAGGATGTCGCATCCTATGCATACGTATCTTCTTGGACGAAGAAGAATCAGGGCATTCGTAGCTCGGCTGACACGCAGACAAACAAACACTGGCAAAGGCAAACGTGGAGCCTGAATGCCAATCACTGGACTTACATCAGCATCCGAACCAAAACAAACCCACACAGGAAACCAACTGCCAATCGCTGGACTTACGTCGGACTCCAACCAGAAAAGGAGAAACAAACTCACACAAACAGAACAAAAAGGGCGCCCGGAGAGATCAGCTCATCTCCTGCCTACGTACCTCATCTGGTATGAGGATCAGGGCGACGTAGTTCCCCTACGCAGGGAAAGAGGACTAGCCTAACCAGATAACAGAGGGAGACACAACTAGGGAGACTACGACTCGAGCCTAGATGTTATCATGCAAATTCATCCCTAAGTCAAGGTTTCTAGCTAAGTTGCACAGGAAGCAAGCCTATCCTAAACATGACTTGCACAGGAAGCAAGCCACACCTAACCTAACTTGCACAGGAAGCAAGCTAAACTAAACCTAACTTGCACAGGAAGCAAGTCAAACAAACACACAAGCACAAGTAGCACACACTATACACAAGCAATGGGCTCAAACAAGGTTAGATTTTAGTCGAGGGGTCATATCAACCTCAACAAACAAACCACTGGAACTGGGTAGTGTTAGCTCTTAACCTTGCCATTGAAGGGCTAAGGTGAAGCGGATGAAAGGAGATGAGGGGTGTGCCTCATTGCTCTTATCCCTGGTCAGGGAGAGCATTTGAATATCAGAAGGTGTGGGAGTTCAGAAAGTAGGAACTCTCTCCACAAGTTAGACTCTATAGATCTTGGGTTTTTACTCACTATGCATCAACACAGGTAGTGTGAGCAAGGTGAGTGACACACAGAATAGCAGGGGATAGATTGCATATCCCTTGGGTTCTGCCAATTGCCTCTTCCCTTAGGAGGTCTTTGAATATGTACAAGGACAAAATTAAACAGTCACAAACATTGCCTCTTAAGGAGGACTTCAGACAGTTGCCTGGCCAAGTAACAGGCCAGGTCTTCCAGACTACATGAAGTAAAGAAGTTATACCTCAATGCAAATTGCTCTTAAGCAAAGCAAAGCAAAGTTCTTAAAGAACTATAAGCAACTAAAGGTACCTGAAACCAGTCAGACAACATCAGTATTCAATTCAAAGTTAAAGCAAAATGAGATAAGGATCAACAGTCTACACAATCAGTTAAATGTGCAATGCACAAGGCTCAAAGCATGTGAGCCAAGCAAGCTACAAAACAAACAAGTTAGTCATGATAATCAAATCAAACTCATTCAACTTGTATAAGTTTCTTTGGGCAATTGCTTCTTAACCTGAAAAAATGAACTCAAACATGAGCAACAAGACCACTAGGACAAGCCTAGGGTCAAATGGGGATGAGAAAGTCAAAACAGCAAGTGGAATCCAATCAAAATCATATTCAAACAATCAAGAAGCAAACTCAAGTGGTTCCATGTTCATATCATTCATCATTATGATTTCATAAGCAAATTAGGTCAAAGTATGGCATATAGAAGCTCATAGAAGTCAACAGCAAGACTCAACTCAAAACCAATCATAAACAATTCAATAAATTCTCAAATAATTCATGATCAAACATCATCCATAACATGATAAGCACACCAAATTTTAGCTCAATTGGATCATGGGAAGTAGGGAAATGAAAATCAGAAAGGCAGGGCAAGTTCAAACATGCTCAAAGAAGTCAACCAAACACGCACCAACTTCAATAAATCATAAATCAGTGACAACATATGAGAAATGAATGGGACTAAAACCATGATAAACCTTAAGATGTCTACTAATCACATGTCAAATTTCATGTCCATCCAATAATGTATGAGAATTTCACAAAGCATATGGCATCAAGTGTCATAAAAGTCAACATTTTGGTCAAACAGGGGAGAAAATTCCAAACAATTAGGAAATGCCATCAATAATTCCATAAAAAATCACATGTAAGCTAGACATCCACAAGTGTGTTCATGCAAAAAATCAGACCAAATTGAGTTCATTAGGCATGGTAAATAAAATCATGAAGTTGGACATCAATGGTGTGACACAAATTGTCACACCCTAATTCAAAAAATCATAACTCACAAACCAGCAATGATAAATTCACAAACTCTAAACCAAAATCACCATGAATGTGTCTAGTTTGAGCACAAAAAATTTGAGAGTCATTGGATAAGGCATCATCATTTCACAATTGATTTGGCAAAGTATACAAAAAATGGTCAACATGAACAAACCCTAGCACAATTAAAAATTCACTCATGCAAAAAATCTGGAAAAATCATGATAAAAAACTAGAGGTCCAGATGAGCATTTTGCAAAAAGTCCCATGAATTTTGGATTAAAAATGAAGCATTCATGATTTTTGTAAGATTGGTGTACAAAGTGAAATGAATATTGCAAAATAAAAAGATTTAATTAAAATAATAAACAAAGAATGGCATTGTGGTAATTATCTCGTCCCTTAAGTGAAACGCTGCGTTTCACTTAAGGGAATGAAGCAATCTGATTGGTCATGGGTTAATGGAACAGTGCCCTCATGCAGACGAAACATCCAAAAGCCAAAACACGATCTGGGCATTTTTTAAAATTAGGGTTCATGCTACAGTGTTCATCATTCATCATCTTGAAATTTTTTTTCCAGAATTTGCAATCAAATACACCATTCGACTCAGCAAGCAACATACATTCATAATCTAACATTCATTTTCATTGAATCATGCTATCAAGAAAGAATCGAGCAGAAACATGTTTAAACATCAAACTTCAAAGCCAAGTTTCTCACTCATTATGCAACCATTTTACACGATTTAAGTTTCATTGTAACCAGCAAAGCAAGGTCTATCTAAAGTATAACATGATTTTGCAAATAGAGAGATTCAAAAACTCACTTGATCTGAAGTGCAGTGGTGATTCAGCTGTTGTTTGGTTGCGTTTGCTCGAAACAGATGCTCAATGAAGTTCCAGAAGGTGAATGGAAGAAGGAATTTGGCTCAAACTTGCTTGATTGTGCTTCACTCGAAATCTGCCATGGATGAAGCTTCTTCAAAACAGTCCATGAAAAAGGCTTTACAGTTGTGGTCTCAAGCTTGCAATGGCCTCAACAAAGTTGGTGGGTGATTAAACAAACAACCCTAGTTCGTGTGCTTTGGAGTTTTTCAGAAAAAAATTAAATGGAGCAAAAGTGAGTTTTTGAGAGAAAGAGATTTTTGATCTCGTTTGGCAAGGTGTGCTAGGGCTTTTCAGAATGCAAATGAACAATATATATTCTGTTTAGTGTTTCTAAGCATGATTAATTGAAGTGGTAATTGGTTTTGCTTAAAATGACATGTTTTGGACAATTGCTAAAAACCAAGCCAAATTACATGGGGTGTATGAATGTGCACGAATTTGTGCCTCTAACAAATTCCAAATGTGATTTCAAGACAATTCCAAGTGGCACAAAGTGTTGGAAATACTTATTTTGAAAGTCCAATTTTTCACTTCACTTAATTTAATTCATGCTACTTTGAAATGGCCATTTTGATTGGTAAACTTTTGATGAATTGTGATGACAAATTTGGAAAGAGGGCATCAAATATGACTTGTAGCAAAAAACCCACCCAATTTGGCCAAATGGTTTGGAAGATATGCCACTTTGAAGTTCAAACATTTTTGAGAATGATTTGATCATAACTTGCCAACCATAAATGGGAATTGAGTTTTCTTGGACTTTTTGGAAAGGCAAGAACAAGATCTTCAACTTTCATGTTGGGCAAAAATTCATTTGAAGCTTGTATCATGATGTAATTTTGAGGATCAAGACTTTCCATTTTTGGCAAATTCCAATTACAGGTCAACTTTCTATTTTTGGAAATTTCTTGTTTGACTTCAAATTCTTCCATGATGATGTTTGACATGTTATATGAGGCCTATATGGACATGAATGAGACCTCTCAAACCAAATCCCACCATCCAATCACTGATTAAATGCCCAGTTGACCAACAGTTGACTTTCTAGGGTTTCTGGTGGACTGCACACTGACTGATGACTTCTGAGCAATCAAACCTTGACCAAATCACTTAAAAAGGACCCCTAGGTCATTTGAACATGTTGGACCAACCCTAGGGCCTTGCCTCCTTGGAAATTGTACTTGCTTGCTTGACTGACTGATCTCCTGACCAGTTTGACCTAATTCTTCTGAATGGCTTGCATTTGGGCAAAAGGGACAATGCAATGTTATGCAGTGGACCATGTTAATGCTATGACCTAATATGAGAATGTATGTACAAAAGGTAGGTGCAAATTTGAGGTGCTACAACATGCACATGTTCCCTTAGAATTTGTACATAGAATCTTAACCGAATTTTTGACTAATCATGACATGATCCCTTAGATTAGTGTGATTAATTCTAACCATTATATTAGGTGCTAACATAGTCATCCCAATCAAAATAAACCAATGATTAAATTGATCAAAGGCAATTTGATCAATTAAATCCTTTGAACTTGTATAACCCCACAGTCTAATGTAGTGACCAAAACACCCTTGGCCACTTAATAAGACTTTTCTTATAAGTTGTGGAACGCGAGGGTACTGGAGAATTCTTACCCCCACTCTGAGTATCTTTGGGTATGGGACCAATGACCCAACACTCATCATATTCACCTCTATTCATAGACTTTAGTGCAATTCGAATAGAATGATTGCTAAGGTCTTCACCAGCACAAGAAACAACAATAAATATTCTTCTCTCTCCACGTGAAAGTTAAGACGAGAGTTACATGCCATGAGCCTTAAGTAGTAAAGAAGGAATGAGAGTGGAGCTTTCCTACACTCATTCTGGATATCTTTGGGTGCGAGATGTTTGGCTCGTTGCTTATCGTATCCACCTTTAATCAAAGACTTTAGTGTGATTCTTATTCTATAACTATCAAGTCTAATCATTCTCTCATCCAATAACTCTATCATCTCTTCTTGCCTCCAATCATCTTACTTTCAGCCCTAGTGGGTTGAACTACGACAACTCTGATTTCCTTATTCCACTATAAGGATACGTAGGCAGGAGAATTCAGATTCTTCGCGAGCTACCTTATCTATTGCTACCCCATTTATCAATCAATCATCCTTCATCCATTCTATCAATATCATCTTTTTGATATCAATCATACTTCTCCTTGGACTCCACATCTATCCTTTTAGGACGATAACGACAGTCCACCTCATCAATCTAGAGTTGTTTGGCATGTCACCCAAACATTTAATTCATTCTTTTTCGGCTAAGACGCCACTTTGCTCTTCGATTAAGAGTTTATCCTTTCCTTGGATCCAAGATACTATTTGTATTTGATCTCGAACTGTTCGTTCCCCATCCAGTGATATATCATTGCCTTGTACACAACAATACCTTCTCTCGTGCATCGCTTTTACCCCTTTGAGACGTTGTAACACTAGTTCATCTTGTGAATCGAGAGTTGTTTGGCTCATAACCCAGACATTTAACTCATTTCTTTGGTTGAAAGGCTTGTTTACTCTTTGATCCCAAGTTCCCTCCAGTTGTGGGTTCCCTTGATACCATTATGTTGGTACAAGTTATTACTTTTCACCATTGTGTGTCTCTCTCTCCATTCTCGTAGTTCCGAACTACGATAGCTCTGACTTTCTCATTGCACAATGAGAATACGTAGGCACGAGGATGTAAATCCTTGGCGAGCATACTTCTTAATTATTCCACCTTCGCCTTAGGGCATCACTCATATCTTTCATAATCCATTACCTACCTCCGATCATAAATTGTTCACCTAGTGACACATTATTCATTTGACGTCGAAATACACTTTCCTTGGAATTCCATATACACCCTTTTAGGACGCCTAACGAATAGTATGCCTTTCTATCTAGAGTTGTTTGGCCCGTCACACAGACATCTCTATGGTACAAATCACATTTCTCCTATGGATTCCAATACACTTTCACCTGTCGATTTCAACCAATACTTCCTCAGTCACTTATCACCAGATATTCAATTATGTGACTTCGGTCACTTCATTCCATTCATCTCCATGATGCATTCATTATTCTACCTTCCTTCCCTCCATGTGATATACCAGTATTCTTTGATCCAAATACATTATACCTTTGTGCTCCATCTCGTACCTCCTTGTGAACCAAGAGTGGTTTGGCCCGTAACCCAAACACCTAATTCCTCTTTTTTCGGTTGTTCCAATACAGTGATACTGTGCTGTAGGCCCTCACTTGTTGGTTCATACCTGTTTACTCTTGGGTTCACGTTTTCCCCCTTGTTGGAGTTCAAATCATACAATTCTTTGGTTCATACCATATTTCTATCACACTTCTTTTCATCTCCCGCCTCTAGTTCTTTGAACTATGAAGCTCCGAATTCCTCATTGCACTATGAGGATACGTAGGCATGAGGGCCTTAATCCTCACCGAGCACTTTATCTATTTCTTTCTTTTTTCCCATTCTTTTGCGAGTAATCTTAGATATCACACCTATTCGAGCGAGAACAATCAAAATGGTTCCCATGGATGTTTGGGGTGCTAATACCTTCCCCTTGCATAACCGACTTCCTTACCCAGTATATCTCTTTCCCCTGGGTTTTATCGATGTTTTCCCTTTCCTTCTGGAATAAATAAAGTTCGATGGAGACTTTGTTGTATGTTCGAGCGTGCAATACGTTCGGGTATAATCTGGTTCCCATGAATTATTAGTAACGGTCTTACTTGGAACACCATATCGACAAATAATCTGGTTCTTGATAAATTGGACCACAACCTACTTGGTCACATTAGCAAAAGATGTTGCTTCAAACCATTTGGTGAAGTAATCAATAGCTACCAGGATGAAACGATGTTCGTTCAAAGCTTTGGGTGCAATCATACCAATCATATTGATTTCCCACATAGAGAAAGACCATGGAGAATAAATAACATTGAGAAGCGTCGAAGGCACATGAATCTTATTCGTATAAATCTTACATTTATGGCACTTCTTCACATATTTACAACAATCAGATTCCATTGTCAGCCAATAGTAATCTTCCCTTAACATATTTTTTAGCAATTTCATGTCCATTGGCATGAGTACAAAAGGATCCTTCATGAACTTCTTGCATTAACATGTATGCTTCGTGTCTATCCACGCATCTGGGTAAAACCATGTCAAAGTTTCTCTTGTACAACACATCTTCATTCATAAATAATTTCTAGCCAGTCTTCTCAAAGTCTTCTTATCTTTGCTAGATGCCCCAAGCGGGTACTCCTGACTTTGGAGGAAACATTTAATATCATGATACCAAGGCTTATCATATGTAACTTCTTCTACTGCAAACACGTGAGCATGCCTATCAAGTTGCATAATCATGATATTGGGCGCGTCATTCCAACGATTTACTTTATACATGGAAGACAAAGTAGCCAAAGCATCCTCCATCTGATTTTCTTCACAAGGTATATGGTGAAACTCAACCTTTGCATAATATTCGTAAGGAATTAAACCAGGATGACAAGTCTCCCATTCTCCTTTAATCTGATTAATCACCAGGGTTGAATCCCCATATACATCAAGGATTTTAGTTCTCAAATCAATGACCTCTTCAAGATCCATGATACAAGCTTCATATTCTGCCATATTATTCGTACAATCAAACATCAATCTTGTAGTAAAAGGGATATGAGAACCCTTAGGAGTAATAATGATTTCCCCAATTCCGTTACCATAAGCATTAACGGCTTCATCAAACACTAAACCCCACCAGGATCTAGGCTTTGGTCCTTCTTCAGGCAATGGCTTATCACAGTCCTTAGCTTTTAAATACATAACACCTTCATCAGGGAAGTCAAACCTGATGTACCATAAACAACATGTGAAAAGAAAAAGCTAACACACAAAAACGGAAAATGAAACGATAGTACCTTGCTTGTGAAATGATGAAGAATGCACTCTTATGAAGTATGTTTGTCAAGAAATGTTAGATAGACAAGATATATTCAAAGTCCAATAACATAAATTTTTTGCAAGTGTTGAGATGTTAAGAATTTCTAATTCCCGTCGAATGTTAAAGAAGGGTTCGGTCGTAGGTGGTTTTGTAAAAATACCGGCTAGTTGATTTTTACTATCAACATGCTCAAAAAATGGCGTCGCCTTTTTCAACATGATAGCGTAGAAAGTGATGACGAATCTCAATGTGCTTAGTACATGAATGTAACACCGGGTTCTTAGTTAGGTTAATGGCACTAGTGTTGTCCCACAAAATCGGAATACGACTTAGTTTTATATCAAAATCAAGTAATTATTGTTTAAGCCACAAAATATGAGCACAATAACTATCGACCGCCACATATTTCGCCTCGGTAGTTGACAAAGCAACTGCAACTTGTTTCTTGCTATGCCAACTAACTAAGGAATTTGAAAATATGTAACAACTCCCACTACTGCTTTTCCTATCCTACTTGTAACCAGAAAAATCAGAATCGGTATAACCAACTAAGCCACAATCACTCCCTTTAAAATACCAAAGCCCATAATTTGAAGTACCATGAAGATACCTAAAAATACGTTTAACGGCTTTGAGATGAGATTCCTTAGGAGCCGATTGATATCGGACACACATACAAAAAATAAACATGCTATATGTCCTAGATGCAGTGAGATATAGAAGAGAACTTATCATACCTCTATATTTCTTTACTTCCACATCCTTACCAGTTTTGTTCCTTTCCAAGTTACCGTTCGTAGCCATCAGAGTGTCAATCGATTTTGCATCAACGATGACAAATCTCTTTAGTAAGTCCTTGCAATACTTGGTTTGAAAAACAAATGTGCCTTCATTTAGTAGTTTGATTTGAAGACCTAGGAAGTAATTTAGCTCTCCCATAAGGCTCAATTCAAACTCTCTCTGCATAAGCTTAAAAATTTCTTTGACAAGTTGCATATTAGTAGATCCAAAGATAATGTCATCAACATATACTTGTACAAGAAGAGTATCACTTCCATGGCGCTTAATAAAAAGAGTAGTGTCAACATTTCCACTTAAGTACCCTTGATTAGTCAAAAACTTGCTTAGTTGCTCATATCAAGCCCTAGGTGCTTGTTTGAGACCGTGCAAAGCGCGTTTTAATTTGAAAACATGATTGGGATACTCATGATTTTCAAAACCGGGAGGTTGAGAAACATACACCTCTTCATTAATGTAACAATGTAGAAATTCACTTTTCACATCCATTTGAAATAATTTTAAGTTCTTATAGAAAGCAAAGGCAAGAAGAAGGCGTATGACCTCAAGTTCGACGACCGGAGTATAAGTCTCCTCATAGTCAATACCCTCCTCTTGGTTATACCCTTGAGCGACTAACTGTGCCTTATTTCGGGTTATCACTCCATCTTCGTCAAGCTTGTTCCTAAAAACTCATCTTGTGCCTATTACTTGATGATGTTTTAGACCGGGGACAAGGTCCTAAATGTCACTCCTTTTAAATTGATTTAGCTCGTCTTGCATTGCCATGAGCCAATGTTCATCAAGCAATGCATCTTTATCAATTTTAGGCTTAATTTGTGACACAAAAGCGAAGTGATAACAAAAGTTACTTATCTTAGAGCGTGTTTTCACACCTCTTGTGATATCTCCAAGAATATTATCAATAAGGTGATCTTTGGATGTTCTCTAAGACAAAGGAAGGTTGTCTACTGCAGTTGGACTCTCCTCATTTTCCTCTTCGTGATCATCATCTTCTACTTTCTCATTTTCATCAGTTTGAGGTTGATCAATCGTTTCATTGGCTTCATTGAGAATGTCATGCAAAGACACACCTTCATCATGAAAAGACATACCATTCCCAACATATTTTGGAAAAGACTCATCAAAAGAAACATGAACGGACTCTTCAATAATGAGTAGCCTCTTGTTATAAACCCTATATGTCTTGCTAGATTTTGAGTATCCGAGGAAGATACCCTCATCGACTTTAGCTCCGAATTTACCTAGATTGTCCTTTCCATTGTTTAAAATAAAACATTTACATCCAAAGACATGAAGGTGAGAAACATTAGGTTTTCTACCTATAAGTAATTCATAGGGGATTTTGTTTAGAATATGACGTATCAATATCTTATTCAAAACATAACATGTCGTGCTAATAGCATCGGCCTAGACGTACTTTGGTAAATTACCTTCCTTAAGCATCGTCCTTGCTAACTCCTTTAAAACTCGGTTTTTACGCTCCATAACCCTATTTTGTTATGGAGTACTAGGAGCCGAGAAGTTATGCTCAATACCATGTTTATCACAATACTTTTCAAAAAGAAGATTTTCAAACTCTCCTCTATGATCACTTCGAATGGAAACAATTTTCAAATTCTTTTTATTTGGGAACAATCTAACAAATTATTTGAAAGTCGGGTAGGTCTTATATTTGCTAGACAAAAACATAACCAAACAAAATCTAGAATAATCACCAACTATAACAAAGCCATAATAGTGTCCACCTAAGATTTTGGTCCTAGAAGGATCGAAGAGGTCCATATGAAGAAGTTCAAGAGGCCTAGATGTTGAAATAACATTTTTTGATTTAAAAGAGACCTTTGTTTGCTTCCCCGTTTGACATGTTTCACATAAGTGATCTTTTGTGAACTTCATTTTAGGAAGACCAATGACTAGACCCTTTGAGGTTACCTTGTTTAGTAAGTCAAAGTTAATATGAGCTAAGCGCCTATGCCACAACCAAGAGTTTTTATTCATGGTAGAAAGGCACTTAGTACCAACTAAAGACACATCATCTAAATTTAGCATATAAGTATTATTTACTCTCAAGACCTTAAACACACAATCCTTCTTCTCATTATGCTCAAATAAATAACAAGTATTAGTGAAAATGACTTTAAAACCCTTGTCACAAAGTTGGCTAATGCTAAGAAGGTTGTGTTTAAGACCACCAACAAGCATTACATCGGAGATAGTAGTAGATGAGGAATTACCTACACTATCTTTTCCAAGAATAACTCATATGTTGTTATCTTCATAAGTGACGAATCCATTTTTCTTTGGTACAAAATCAATGAAAAGTGATATGCCACTCGTCATATGCCTCGAACATCCACTATCAAGATACCACGTCTTTTCGATAGATTCAAGATATTCAACTTATTTCTTCTTCCTTCCATTAGCCATAAGATAAATCCGGGCTGATTTTACACTTGAAGTGGAGCTTTCATCGCTTGAGGAATCACTTGCACTCTCATAATCTACATAAGCTCTTCTAGATTTACTAGGCTTCTTGTGATGCCCTCTTTCTTTGTCTTTCTTAATCATGGGATATTTTGGTCTATAGTGACCAATTTCATCATAATTATAATAATAGCTTCTAAATTTACCTTTCCTATTCTCACCATCTTTTTAAGACTTGGACTCCCTTCTAAATTTTGCTAAGTTTTCTTCAGAGTGATTGACCTTGTTCTTTCGAATATACCTTTAGTATCTATTAACAAATAGCCCAACATCATCATCATCATCAGAGATCTTGTCATCCCTTTCTTCATACTTGTAACGCCCCTAAGTCATTTAGTTGTTTTTTTATTTAATTATAACATTTTATGAATTATTTGATAATTTATTTATGTGATATTGGTGTGTTTTGGGGTGTTTTATGAAGTTTTAGAGTATTCGAGGATATTTTAATAAGTTAATAATTATTAAAATATTTGATTAAGAGCGGCATATTTTATTTAACTATTTAAAATAACGATAATAATTATTTGAGGTTTATATTAATAATTATTTAATTATTTAAATATAGGATGACACCTTATGTTAAAAATATATTTTCCTTTTAAAATAAAATAAATATTTTATTTAAATATTAAAGGTGTTATGCTTAATTGAATAATTATTTAATTTAAGATATATTTTATTTTATTAATAAATATTTAGTTTGGGATTAAATATTTGGGAATTAATATTTAATTGGGTTAAATATAATATATATCGTAAGAATAGTCGGACAGTGAGGGGAAAATGAAGGTTTGAAGCATATCGTTAAACGGTGCATTTGAGTTTGTGGAGACCATTTTGGGAGTGATCATGAGGCAGCGATTTGGAGAGGGAGGAACATCAAGACATTGAAAGCTCAATCGATAAGGTAAGGAGGGAGATTGCTTACTATAGGGTGGGTTTTAGGCAGCAGAATGATGAGGGTTCCCTTACCCTCTCATCAACGCTTATTTTTCATATCTGTGAAATGTATCAAATCAAAATACAAGTATTGCTCTGACCATATGGGGTTTGGCCTAACCCCTTTGGTATGTATGATTTTTTATGAATAATATATTTTTATATTGAAATCGATATGGTTTTTGGTGATCGATGTGATTTTTGGTGATCGATATCACTTTTGGTGATCGATATGATTTTTGATATGTGTTTGGATGGATAAAATGGTTTTTGGTGATTTGTTAATAAAATTGAATTTTGATGTTAAATCACAGTATAATATAATATAAAATTGAAGGTTTGTGATTGTTTTATTAAAAAGTATCGGTCCCTGAATGTTTGGAAAAAATCTAAAAGCTCTAAAATTAATCTTGGGGTGAAAATCATAATTTTTGGGAGTTTGTCATTAGGAATTGTATGTTGTAAGAATTCAACATTGGGAGGCGGAAACTTGGAAAACCTGAGGTAGGAGGGTTGGTTGCACGTATCGGAGGAGAAGTCGCGCTTCAAAACGGTTAGAAGTCAAACTCACTGTTAACACTGATTATTCAGTTTTTAAGCCGTTTAAGCTCGTTTAAGTTCCTAAAACAACATTTTACTATTTTCTAAAATTTCAACAATTTATGTTTTATTTGTTTTATGTATTTAAAGACATTTGGCAATGCTATAAGGATTAAACATTTTGATTATAATAAATTTTAAATTTTGTTTAATCTTTCGGGTGAATAATAATATATATATTTTTAATAAAGTTAAAACTAACAAAATATTTTTTCTTAGTTGAAATTGTGATAAAATAGTCTTAAAGTAATTAAATATATCTTTTATAAAATATTATAAAAATATTAGTATGTTTAACTCACTTTTATGAATATAATTAACTAAATAATTTTGGGTGTAAGGAAAGTGAATATAGTATTTAATAAACAAAATTTTAGTTGATTTGAATTTGGGTGATCCTTATTGGATAATTTGTGGTTCGTGAATGAAACTTATTTTGGTGATATCCTTTGGGATAATTTTGGTGTTTATAAGAATTATTACACATAATTTTGGTGAATTATGATGTTTGTCCATGAAATGCATATTCGTGATTCATATTACCATGCATTCATGTAGTTTGGAGTTTAGGTGGGACTTCGGTCCATTTTGGTGGCCTCAGATCCATTGGTGGGGATCGTTGGTCTTGGTGGAAAAGACCATGGGCGAGTCTTAGATCCATTGGTGAGGATCGTTGATCTAGGTGGGAAGGACCAAAGACTAGTGGAATAAAATCAGTAACATACCTCTGATTCGACAATATGTTTTTGGTACCATATACATATAAGTGATGGAGTTGATGGATCATAACATTGCATTTTGTTGTGATGTGTGTTTGTGATTGTAATTGATAGATATATATATATATATATCATTTATGTATGATTGTTATGTTTCTTAATGTCATTCTGTTGCTGAAATCACATTGTTACTATATGTAAGTATATTCTCACCCCTTTCTTGTTTGTTGGTTTTGTGGTGTGCTTTGCACAGGTGATTAGCAGGACTGCATTTCGTTGTTGCAGTGAGATGGCTATTGCCTCTCAGTAGACTTTTATCTTCCTTATATTCTAGTTTTCGAATAAGAATTCTCTTATCTGTAACAATGGGGATAAGGGCGTTCGTTTGCATTACTTTGATTTGTTTGTAATCAACTATTATGAGATTTTGATTATGATGTATTGATTCAGTTTTATTCAGACATATTTTATGGCGTTTCTAAGTAAATTTCCATTGTGCAACATCTGTTGTTTTATGGTTTATGAAGTATTTATGATGTAGTAACATCCTTTTCCTGTTATTTTTATTTAAAATCTATTATTCGGGGTTTAAGGTGTTACAATACTCACTAGGCTCATTCTTTGAGGACTTGAAACTAGAAGTATTTAGAGAAATGGACTTCTTCTCTTCCACCTTGTCTTTACCTTTCTCTTTCTTCATCATATTTTTCATATTCTTTTTCAAGTGTTTCCAAGCAAGTGAGTTCTTGCTCATGTTCTTCCAATTTACCAAACAAAGTAGGAAGATTAAGTGCTTTAAGATTATCCGCCTCTTTGATAGCGGTCACCTTTGGTTGTCATTCCCTATTAAGACATCTTAAAACCTTGTTAGTAGCAATAGCATTGGAGATAGGATTACCTTGAGCGTTCAATCTGTTAATAATACATGTGAATCTCTTTTGCATGTCGGCAATGGTTTCACCATCCTTCATAAGAAATAGTTCAAACTCTTGGTTCAATGTGTTGATCCTAGCTTGTTTGACTTCATTAGTTCCCTCACGGGCAACTTCGGATGCGTTCCACATAGCCTTGGCGGTTTTACAATGAGAGACACGATAATACTCATCAACACCTAATGCAGATATGAGAATATTTTATGCTTCCCAATAATGAGACCACAATTTCTTAACATTATCATTCCATTGATTTTTCAGTTTTGGTACGATGACGCTTTCGCCATTGGTCATTGTAATTTGATTAGGACCATTGGTGATGACGTCCCCACGCCCTTATCAACAGAGTTGATATGGATACACATACAAGTTTTCCAATAGACATGATTTTTGCCGGTGAAAATAGCTGCTCTCTTATACGCTCCTTCAGGTTCGGTAGCCATTATGTAATAAGCAAATCTTACAACCGGAAACAACGGGAGCTCGTGATACCATTTTTTAGACGATAGGCCTAGATCTAGAGGGGGGTGAATAGATCCCAAGTTAAAAATTTACTTAAAAGTTTGATTTAGAAAATTTTAAGCGCGGAAGAACGTTTTAATATTTCTGGATCCAAAATCGTCTAATTGAACCTACTATTGAAAAGCCTGGATATACGTAATAGTACCAGTAGAATGATAATAATCCACAAGTCAATCAACAACAATTAAGCACAACTAGTTGAATACTCTACAATAGGAAAAGTCTATCTCCAACGATATCCACACACGAAAAACTAAGTCAAACAATTTGTCAAACACTTGGTGTGCGAAAAACAAAGTTTGGAATTTTATGTGGTGTTTGTTGTTCTAAGAAGTACAATCACAACCAAATGTTAATGATCAATAAAACAAACATAAGATTTAAAATGTAATCAAAATTATGATCCAAATTGTGTTGATCCTGGGATCAAAGAAATCGAAAATTTGCGAATCGAAAAAATATATATATATATATATATATATATTATATATATATATAATATATATATATATATATATATATATATATATATAGTGAGAGAGAGAGAGTACATAAGTATTTATTTAGGAAGTTCCCCAATTGACCTCGCTATGGGTACGTCTGCCCTCAATTCGAATTCGAATTGAGATATTAATATACTAAATCTTACTTTGCAAATGTATGGATACCAAAGGTGAGAAATCAAATCTCACAAATCCTAAGTTTGTTCTTGACTCTAGCACCTCCAAAAAACTTGATCAAAGATTGATCAAGTCACCAACAATGTCACTTCAATTCACCTGTTGTTACTACTTCCTTGCACGACCTCCTTGTCTCAAGGCTTTCACTCGGCTAAATTAATCCCAAGCGCACACTTGTTGAACCCAAGATTTATCAACACGATCGACCGTTTAACGCTAGTCCCTTGCTGGCACACCTAGTCTCAAGGCTTTCACTCAATCGAATCTGAATTGCACAATCTTGTCAAAAAACCTTTAAACCTTAAAGATCTTGAAGGAAACCCCCAAACCAGTTTTCTTATTTGAATCCCTCAAGATCGCAACCCAATATTCTTGGTACAACAAACCTAATTGGATGTTTTCAACTTTAATCTAGATGACACCCAATCAAAAAATGATTATGTGTAATTTGATTGTGTGTATGCATAGATTGAATTGAAGATGATGAGATGCTTTGAAATCCTGGATTCATGTAGGTTTTACTCACTCTAGAAACCTTACTAGAGAATGATGCATGTATGGAGTATTTATATGCATGAGTGATTTAGGGAAAAAGGAAAATGCAAAGGAGTATAGAAAAATATGATTTTTTGAAGAAATGTATCGGATAGGTCGACCTATATAGGTTATGTGTTGACCTGTTCGATGCATATGTCTACCTATCCAAGATCATGTGTCGATCTATGACAAATATGTGTTCCCTATGTGTCGACCAGAAGACTCGACACATGAAACAGAGGCCACAAGCTTTAATACAGCAGCATATGTGTCGATCTATAGACTTCATGTGTCGACCTTTAACCAAGAAACATTTTCCATAGGTCAACCTGTAGTTCTATGTGTCGACCTATAGCTACAAACATTTTTCATAGGTAGACCTAGAGTTCTATGTGTCGACCTGTACTACTATTTTTCACTAAAATTGATTTTTCATGCATGTTTGATGCATGAGACATTTCCCACATTGTTTCCAAATACTTTTATGCTTCATAATGTTAAGATGCACATAGAGATTCAGAGGATACCGTCCAGTATACATTTACGCTAAAGTATCCTCGTTTTGACATCATACAAAACATATCTAATGAAAGTTGCACTCACACTGATAAAGTCAGAGAAATTCAAGACACGCCAGCTCCCAAAACATAGAAAGAAGTCTGAGGTTTCCTTGGATGACTTAACTGCATTTCACGGTTCATCTCTCATTTGACGACTACCTGTGAAATAATTTTCAAATTTTTAAGAAAGAATCAAGAGATCGTATGGAACAATGATTATCAAGAGGCATTTGACAAAATAAAACAATACTTGCAAGACCCATCAATCTTGAAATTGCATGTTCCTGGTAGGCAACTAATCATGTATCTTACCGTGTTGGATGAATCAATGGGTTGTGTATTGGGTCAACATGATGACATGGGCCGAAAAGAGCATGATATTTATTACTTGAGAAAGAAGTTCACCGAGTGTAGACCAGATACTCACTATTGGATAAGACTTGTTGTGCTTTAACTTGGGCAGCTCGACGCCTAAGACAATATATGATTTGCCATACAACTTTTTTAATATCCAAAATGGATCCAATAAAGTACATTTTTTAGAAGCCCGTTGTCAGTGGGAGAATTTCTCAAAGGCAAATGCTATTAACCGAGTACGACATACAATGTGTAACCCAGAAAGCTATCAAAGGGAGCGTCTTGGCTGACTACCTTGCCCATCAACCCGTAGAGGGTTATAAATCGATGATGTTTGACTTTCCTAATGAGGACATCTAGTTCATTCGAGATTAAAATATCACAGGTCCTGACGAAGGATCCAAACCAGGATCATGATGAACGCTCGTGTTCGACGGCGCCTTTAATGCAAAAGGTCACGGGATATGAGCAATTATCACATCTCCGACTGGTTTTCACATTCCATTCACCACCAGATTATGCTTTGATTGCACCAATAACATGGAAGAATATGAAGCATGTATCTATGGTATTAAAGCAGTTATTGACTTAAGAATCAAGATTATTGAAGTGTATGGAGACTCTACTTTAGTGATCATTCAAGTTCGAGGAGACTGGGAAACTCGGGATAGGAAGTTGATTCCATACAGAGAACACGTGGTGAAGTTGATTCCCTATTTTTATGAAATCACTTTTCACTATATCTCAAGGAAAGAGAATCAGTTAGTCGATGCTCTAGCTACTTTGGCATCCATGTTTAAAGTCAAGTGGAAGAATGAAGCACATGACATTCGCATTAACCACTTGGATGAACCAGCGCACTGTCTAGCAATGAAGGTCGAGTCTGACGATAAGCCTTGGTTCTATGACATCAAGAGATATCTATAAAAACAAGAGTATCCCAAGAAAGCATCCATCACTGAGAAGAAGGCTTTGAGAAGATTTTATGCTAAGTTCTTTGTAAATGGGAATGTCTTGTACAAGAGGAATTATGATTCCATGTTGCTCAAATGCATGGATAGACACGAAGCAAACACGATCATAAGGTCCATCCACGAGGGTTGTGAAGGTGTACATGCTAAAGGGCCCGCCATGGCCAAAAAGATCCTTCGGGCTGGTTATTATTGGACAACCATGTAGGTCGACTATTACAACTTTGTCAAAAGATGTCACAAATACAAGATATTTGGTGACAAGATCTGTGTTCCTTCGACTCCATTGAATGTTTTGATTTCTCCATGGCCCTTCTCTATGTAGGGTATTGACATGATCGAATCGAAGGCTTCTAATGGTCATCGTTTCATCGTACTTTCCATTGACTACCTCACAAAGTGGATTGAAGTTGCTTCCTATGCGAATATTATAAGACAAGTGCTTACACGATTCATAAAGAAAGAAATAATATGTCACTACAGTGTGCCTAGCAAGTTTATTATTAACAATGCCAGTAACCTCAACAACAAAATGATGAGTGAGTTGTGCCAAGAATTCAAGGTCGTGCATCACAACTCTTCACCATACCGACCCAAGATGAATGGCGTCGTCAAATCAACTAACAAGAACATCAAGAGAATTGTCCAGAAGATGGTCAAGACGTATAAGGACTGGCACGAGATGTTTCCTTTTGCTTTGCATGGCTATAGAACTTCAGTACACACTTCTAATGGGACAACTCCTTATTCGCTTGTATATGGAATATAGGTTGTTTTGCCTATTGAAGTTGAAATTCCCTCTGTAAAAATCATCATGGAAGCAGATATCCATAGTAGTGTTTATTCCATCTCCCAATTTTAAAACGGATTGGTGGGTGAGAAGGGGAGGTTGCAAGAAGGGGGGATTTCTTGAGATCTTAACTAAAAGTGATCTTTGTTTGTCCATGAAGAACCTTTGATCTCTAATTTTTTCTAGTCCTACAAAACTTTTAATTTAGTAAGGAGAGTGATAGAAAAGTGTGAAAATATTTGAAAGATGGTTTCTTTTCGGTGACGTTTGGCTAAGAACCATGTATTTTTATAAAGGTTGAATGCAAACTAAAAATTATAAATTAAAAAAATACACTCATCTAAATTACTACATTTATTCATCGCTAACTAAAATTCCAATTGAACAAAATCACAATAATTAAAAAAATTGATAATAATATTAAATTTGTTAATAACTATTATATTTACAAGTTTGTTATATTAGAAAAAAAGTTAGCTTATATTTTTATGATAATTTATTGTTGATTATAAAAATAATATAAAATAAATAGGAATATGTTGATAATAAAGACAGCAAAACTCATTAAAAAAGTTTATATATACGACAAATTAATTATACTTTAAAATCATAAATTTATATATATTATTTATAGAGTGGGAGATTTCACCACTTGTAATAAGAAACAACGAATTCATCATAAAGTCAAAGAATCTTTAGTAGTGTTCCCAATTTGTTTTAGGTAAAAATAATAAGTAATTATTGAAATTTGAAACAATCTTTTTTTTGAGTTTTTTTTTAAATAACATTATGTTTAAAAAGAATACCAAAATAACATACTTTTCAAAATAATTATTAATATAACTATTTTTCAAATAAAACAATTATTCAGGTATAGCAGACGACCATACCAAATGACACATGCTTTAGCTAATTGAACTAAGGCGTCATGCTTAGTGGCGCCTGCATGCAGCTCAAGCCAATGCAATTGGCGCATGCATTGAAGATTGAACTCGGGACGTTCGATGAAGATCCGATTATGGAATATAGAGACGCTCGAACATCTTAACATGGCATTGCTCTGTTGGTTAGATGAAGACATTGTAGAGAGTGAAAAGATCAGAAGAATTCAAAGGTCTGATATCACGTCCAACCAAAATGGAGAAGTTTATTTCTGGGTGAATGGTAAAACTGACAAAGATGTTCACATGATGATGTGTAGTTCTCACAAAATTAATTTGATGGTTGTAATCGCATAGTTATGTTGTTTAGCTGTTGTATTTGTTTGTGTTGTTGTTTAATTGTTGTAGTTGCTTGTGTTGTTGTTTAATTATTGTTTAATGTTGTTTTCAAGTTATTGTAACTGAATTTTATGATATTTATGAAATGAATGTTGTTTTAATATAAAGCAAAAGGATTACAATTAAAATTATATTGTTCTGCTTGTTCCAACACTGAGACATTTTGTACGGTTATGCCCGGGCTGGAAACATGAAAAGATAATTAAAGCTCGTTGTTATATTATGATTCTATTTGATAATTTTTTATTTCCTGAAAGTACTAGTAATACGGTAAATATTATGTATTTTCCGTTGTTACAAAACATAAATAAAGTAGGCGCATATAGTTGAGGTTCAACTGTTTTGTCCCATCTATATAGTTCGTTGTGTAAAAGTGCAACAAAAAAATACTTGTATGTTTTATTCTTGCGCCTATTTGCTACAAGCATAGGGTTGGTTGAGAATGTCGTTACTCTCCTCGGTCAACGAGAAGTCATTCACATTCCCCTACGCAACAAAGCAAGTTTATCTTAAATCTTTTAATATGTTAGACTTTATAATACAACTGACTGTAAGTAATATATTTTCAATCTTTTCGTTCTAGGTGGCTAGTTCTGGGGATGAACTACAATAGTTGTCCCAAACACGTTGTAGTAGTCTATCACAATCTTTTAGACCACATTGGACCAGACGATGTATTACTACTTAACAACTCTACTTTTGATTTTAAAAAATTATCAAATTACATAGCCTCTAATCATGTCAATTTCTTATACAGTTTATCTGGAGGTCGTATCTAGGTCTTGACCATTAGGTTAACCACAATGATGATGCAGTTTGGAAAACGAAAACACCAATCATTCGGTTTACTACTGTGGAGATGCACCAGAGTGACCGTGTAAAACTGCAGTTCGACACACAACAATAAATTCCATAACCTCCGGCATATTCGGGAGATTGGCATCAACAAATAGTCGATGGCCAATGGAATTATTCAGATTGGAGAGACTTCGCTAGAGAGATGTGTCGTCATTGGAGGAATCGACGTCAGCATATCTTAAACCAACCAATTATACATGGTGTTAGACCAACTCAACATTATATCACTTGGTTTAGGACGGTTACAACGCCACAGTTTGTGTCTGAACCAAGGTATTTGATTGATCCATACCAACGAGCTTCTTCATCATACGCCCAACAACAAATCCCCGCCCAACAACCAACCCCGCACCACTACCAAACCCAAGAACAATGTCAACCCACCCAAACCCAATGACCAACCTCACGCCGTCACCATATCATATACACCCAACCATCAAACACCCAACCTCGCAACCAATTCATGCCACACACCCAAACACAAAATCAGGAACCAAAACCATACAACCAACAACCATACGCAGCCACCACATTTGTTTATAGTCCCGATAATTCATATGATTCCACCTCATTCCACCATAGCCCCCTACCAATGAACACTCAAATACCCCACCGCCACATCACCCAACCATTGTTTGACTTTCTTACCACCACAAAAACCGTTGCTTCATTTCCAAGACGATTTAATGTCCCACTTCGGGCAACCATACCGTCTATAAACAACCCAACCACAACGACCCAACTACGACAACATGGGCATCGAACTCAATTACGGCAACGCCGTTGGTAGCAATCCCTCAGCTATTGGGGAGAAGTGATGGCAAATTTGTTAAATACCGCTGAGCCTTCTACAAGACTTTCACACCAGTCACCATTGCATCATGTCAACACTCAAAGATCCCAAACACCTCAGAGAAATCGTGGGAGACCTCGAAGGCAGGCTAACACACCGGAATGTGGAACAGGGTATTTCGATCGGGCAGGTCATTGGTTTTCTTGTCAATTGTTGTGTATTTTTAGCTTTATAACATAATATTATTAATTATTTTTCATTTTCCTTTTTATTTCAATTTTATATAATTATAACTTAAAAAATTAAAAATATATATAATCAAAACATGCATCACATGCAATGACTCATGCTCTTAATGTCATAATGTATGCTTCAATTGCATTGACTTGATCTGCATGCTAACGGTATTCCTAGTAGCGTCTTAGTGCAAGTACCACATGCATGCGTCATACAAATGACGCATACTTTAGAGGGATAATTTTTTTAAAAAAGTGGTTATATTGATAATTTTTTTAAAATATATTATTTTTGAAAATAATGATTATTTTTTTAAGAAAATCTCTTTTTGATTTGCATTTTTTAAAATACTTTTTTTCTTCTTGTTTTCTTTTTTCTTGATACAATTTTGTTCTTATTTTCTATTCACATCTGAGAAGTACGAGTACTTGATAAAATATCGGTATCGAGTACGCACTTTATCGGATATACATATTGTACTCGTTGTATTTCATATTTTATTATTATTTATTTTTTAAATATTTTTTTTCTTTTTTTAAAATAATAATATAACATATTTATATATTTTAATTTATTTGTTATTATATTTTAACATTATTGTTTAGTTTTCTAAGACTTCTATAATAATATTTTATTATAAACCTAACAATATAATTCTCCACTAAATCATTTAATAAAAAAACTCTTATATTTTATTAACTTACCAATATAGTACCCGCAATACTGCACCCGAACTTATGCATCATTGATTCACATATAAATGCATAGACTAAGAAAAATCAACACATACAAAATCAAATACTACACGCTAAATAAAAATCAAAGCAAACATGGTAACGGTTCAAATGCATTGTTGGACTTCACATTAATTACGAGTAGAATATAAATAGTATCGTGTGACCTTTATCTTTCTCCAAGTCTATAAATTCGCACACCAGCCTCTATTATGAAACACACACAAACAAACAATCACATAACTAGAAAATGGAGAGCACACAGAGAAGTTTAAGCTTGTTGGTACTTTGTTTCCTCCTGATGGGAACAACAATGTTAGTGAGTGGTCAGAGTGCAAACAACGTAAGAGCAACATACAATAACTACAACCCTCAGAACATAAACTGGGATTACAACAGAGCCAGTGTGTACTGTGCTACCTGGGATGCTAACCAGCCTTTGTCATGGCGTAGCCAATATGGTTGGACTGCCTTTTGTGGACCCGCCGGACCTACAGGCAGAGATTCTTGCGGCAAATGCTTGAGGGTATGGCCACTTCTCTAATGTTGTAGCTTTTATTGTAGTTAGGTTATTTGTTGAAATGTGCATGAACTTCATTAGTTTGAATTAGTTAGTGAAAGAGTGAATGATGATGCAGGTGACAAACACTGCAACTGGAGCTCAGGTAACAGTGAGAATAGTGGATCAATGCTCTAATGGTGGACTGGACTTGGATGTGAATGTCTTCAATCAAATTGATACAAATGGAGCTGGCTACCAGGCGGGTCACCTTACGGTTAACTATGTCTTTGTTAATTGCTAAGGTCAATGAATCACTCTTTGTAATAATAAGAAATTCTAGCACTGCTTCCTAATAAAACCATAAATAAAACAAAATGTGCTATACATGCATGTATGTATACTTAATTGGATGAAAAATAAATGATGATTACATACTTGTTATTCTCATAGCATAAAACAAATCAATTGAAGTAACTTAATTATGTCTCATAGCATAAAACATAGATATGCCAAATTGCCCTTTAAGATCAACAACATCGCAAAGAATAACAATTAATAAAATAAATCATTCACCCTCTTAGTGTTACATATCAGAGCAATAGAATCTAAAACATCATACAAAACAAGAAAAGAAGAATATCCTAAATGCCAATCTTCAATTTCTAAACGGCTACTTAGTTATCTGCTCGTATGTACTCCAAAAAGAAGTACAAAATCACACAAACAACAAAGGGGTGACAATAAGCTCATAATATATAATGGTGAAAAAGTATGCAAGTCTAGCCTAAACAAACATCAACAAACATTAAACACAATTCAATTGCATACATCACCAAAGTATTCTCAACCACCAATATCACCATAACTGGTCAACACATATGAAAACAATGAATGCAATGTACTCAACACCATGACTCTACAATGCATGTGGTACCATTATGGACAACACTGGTTCATCTCGCTCATGAATTCCCACCATAGTACCAGAGCACACCAATTTGCTATTATCACCATATGTAACGTTTCACCGATTCTCATATAGAACCAACTATTCGCTCCCGAATCCACACCATCGGACCAAAGCACACAAAAACTAGATTGAAACCCGTACATCATGATGCATGACTTTCAACAACATGCATTATCAGCAAAATATCACCACACAATTATCACCATTATGAACAACATCATTCTACATACACAACAAGTCAATTAATTCAACATAACATGATAAACAACATTAAATACCTCTAAACAATGACCAAATAGTAGCCTAATCATATCACAACATCAAACATCGAAACCGGCATTCAATGCCAAGCAACAGAGCAAACAACACTCATTCTAAAAGTATGGTGGGCTACCCTTCACCTAGGTGACACCCGTCACTGTCCACGTCACCATGACACATCATCACCACGAGGCTCGCCCCTCAAAATTACACCTAAGGACCATGACGGTCTACCTGTCAGGCAGCTGACGCTCGTCAGTGCCTCCAAAGCCATGATGATCTGGTCGTCAAGAGGGTGATGCGCATCACCCTGGAGCAGAACAGAAATTCAGCATTTTGGCCTTGGAGTTAGATTCAAAACTCCGATTTTCACTTCCCATACCAAATCAAACAACAACAATTAAGAAAACGGTGTCTAATAACAACACATAATTTATCCATCAATTAACATACATTTTATTATATTAATCATGGACTTTCAACATACTTTATTCATCACACACATATGAACACCAATTCATACCAACATCATTGACAAGAGCATATAAATTCCATGATAAAAGAGTGCACGAAAATCATATAATACATCATACAATTCATACTATTTCAGAACTTCATTCATGTTCATTAATCATTCAACAAAAGGAAAAAAGTTATGAAAAAATCTTAATGGTATTAAGGATTTCCCTTTATCCAATCATGCAATCTACACCATATTAGGAGTAATCTCTCCTTACCTCGGATTTTTCAGCAAAACACGTTCAAGCTCTAACAATGGATGTTCTCCTAGCCATAGCCTCTTCCTTCTCCAAAATTCCATTTACATAGAATAATCCCAAAACTTTTATACTAATATTTTTATTAGTAACCTAATTATCCTTAAAGTTATGTTTCCCAATATGCGCTCACTTACTTTCCTATTCACCACAATACCCTCCTTAACTCTAATTTAATTTTAATATTACCAATAATATATTCCTAATTATTTCTTCTAATATTCTAACTCTATTATTTTAATTAAATAAATAGAATTATTCTTACCATCCAAAATCTTATAAAAGAATATTATCCATCCAAACACCACCTAATGCACATAGAAATCACCATATGTATTTAATTAAAATACACTAAATATTAATTAATTAATTAAAATATGATTAAATAATTTAATCCAATTTTGGGGTGTTACAACTCTCCTTCACTTAGAGAACTTTTGCCTCAAAAATTATTTGAAGGAAACAAAGTTGAATACAACTCTTTCATCTGACTCTCCAACTCCCATGCCATACTTCCACCAGCGGTTCCTTCCAACAATATATTCACCAAGGAAATCTACTTACCACATAACTGCTTCACCTCATGATCCTTTATTTGTATGGGAAATGCCTCAATAGTCTGATTCTTTCTCACTTGCACATCGTCCACTTGGATCACGTGAGACGGATCCAAAATGTATCTTCTCAATTAAGACACATGAAGCACATTATGAAGATTAGCAAGTGGCGGTGGAAAGGTAATCCTCTGCAAGATCTGATATGGACCAACAAAAAATGTGGCGTGAGCTTTCGAGACTTCAAAGCTCGACCACAATCATTTACTGGTGTAACTCGCAAAAACACATTATCTCCCTCTTGGAACTCATGTGCTTTCCTCCTCTTATCATGGTAACTCTTCTAATGACTATGTGAAGCTTTCATCTTCTCATGGATCATCTTGATCTTCTCAAAAGTTTATTCCATAACCTCTGGTCCAAGCATCACACTCTCACCTGATTCATACCAACACAAATGTGTCTTACACCTCCTACCATATAACACCTCAAACGACACCATTCTGATACTTGAATGGAAATTTTTATTGTAAGTGAACTCAATCAACAAAAAGTAGCTATCCCAAGTACCTCATTGTTCAACCATATAAGCCCTCAATAAATCCTCTAGGGATTGAATGGTTCTCTCTGTTTGACCATGCGTCTGTGGATGATAGACATAACTTAACTTCAGCTTAGTATCCAAAGCTTCCTGTAAACTCTGTCAAACCTCGACGTGAACCTCAGATCTCTATCTGAAACAATGCTCGACAAAACACCGTACAAGCTAACAATCTTCTTAAGATGCAACTCAGCTAACTTCTACAAAGGATAACTGATCTTAATCGGAATGAAATCAGCCGATTTAGTCAGTCTATCAACAATAACTCAAATGGAATCACATCCCTTCTTCGTCTTAAGAAAACTTGTCACAAAATCCATTGAAATACTATCCTATTTCTACTCAGGGATGCTCAATGGTTACATCAGACCTAACGACTTCTTATGTTCAATCCTTGACTTCTGACCAGTCAAACAAGCATAAACAAACTCAGCTACTTCCTTCTTCATTCTTGGCCACCAAAAAAAATTCTTCAAATCCTGATACATCTTAGTGGCATCAAGATGAATACTCAGACCACTTATATGAACTTCCTCAAGAATACTTCTTATAAGCTCGGGCACATATGAATACTCAGACCACATTTACCTTTATTAATTAACACAATTCGGTCAACTAATACCAAATCAACTTTCCGACCTTCTCTGATCTCTTCAAGGATATCACTAGTCAGCTTCAATATGTCCAACTTTAGACTGTTAGGAGTCTCTTCACATACGAAACTATCAGTTCTAATTCTCGAACCATCAACATCGACATATGCAACTACTTCCTACTTAACTTATCATCTACAACATTGGCTTTCCCCATATGCTAAATCAAGTCAAAATCACAATCATTCAGAAATTAGATCCATTTCCTCTGCCTCATATTCAAATTCTTTCTGATCGAACAAGTACTTCAAACTCATGTGGTCACTGAACACTTCAAATATGGAGCCAAACATATAATGCCTCCAAATTTTCAACACAAACACCACGTCTGCCAACTTTAGATCATGCATGGGATAATTCCTCTCATGAACTTTGAACTATCTAGAAGCATAAGCCACAACCTGACTATTCTGCATCAAAACGCCACCTAAACCCATCTTAGAAGCATCACAATGCACAACAAAGGATTCACTTGGATTTGGAAAAATGAAAACTAGCGCAAATATCAACTTCTTCTTGAGTTCTTGAAAAATCTTTCCACAATGCACATTCAAACATAAGCTTGACTTTTTCGACTCAAATGAGTTAAAGTAAATGCTAACTTCTAAAATCCTTTGATAAACTTCATGTAGTAAACAACCAACCCAAGAAAACTTATAATCTCTATAACAAACTTTGAAGTCTCCCACTACAACACCACAAGTCTTTTTAGGGTTTCACTAAGACCCTCCACCACCAGAAGAAAAAGAAAGGGGGCCAAAGGATCTTCTTGATCCAAACCATATTCAATACTAATATCCTCGGTAGATGATCTATTCACCAATACAAAGAGACTACCCATAAAAATGCAAGCATGAATCCAAGTTTTTCAACAATTATCAAACCCAAATCTCCTCAACATATAATTCAATAAAGACCAACATATACTCATTCTTAGACACCTTAGCAAGATATACCACCTCATATTGACCAATTTCTTCATCCACCAACTGCCTCCCTTGAATAAAAGTCGATTGCTATGGTGAGATAAGTTTCCATAAAATCCTAGCGAACATAACTTCCAACAACATGTCCATAAAGTTATACAGAGACCCAAGAAGGAAAATTAGTCTAAACTATTCCAACTCTAAAGGTGACTCAACCTTCGGGGATAAGAGAGATGGAAAAATAATGTCAAATTGTTACTTTGCACGCCATTCTAAAAAAAATGGTCAAACATCATATAAACCTCATCCTTGATTAATCCCTTGGATTTCTTATAGATTGAGAAATTGAAACCATAAGGACCCAAACAATTGGACCCATCAATTTCCACAACCACAATATCCACTTCTGAATGTAGAAACCTAGAAGAGAGGCATTGAGTCTCAACCAATGAAAGACAAGGAAAAGTTACTTCGTCAAGGGTCCGCCTATAAGCATCTGAATCATAGAAATGTTCCTTGAATTACATACACTATAATAAAATTAGGGTTTTATGACACATAGGTTGCGACGATTACATGATATTTGGTCTCCTTCTTCGATTGTGGCGGTTTCTAGGACGGTTTTGGACAACCGCCATTTTATTTTAAAAAAATAATAAAAAAGTCGCGACGGTTGGTACCCCAACCTCCTTAAAACCTAAGTTACAATGTTTGTTTCACCTGTCATCCCCCTAAACCCTCCAAATACATTTAAGGTAGACAATCTCTCTTTATAAAGGTCGTGACATTAGGTACTCCAACCGCCCTTGTACTGAAGTTGTGATGGTTTCCCACCCATCACCCCCTAATTATCTTTAGGGTTTCTAGGTGTGCGATTGTTTCATAACTGTTGGCCATCCAATTTTTTACGTTAGCCGATTAATTGGGGAAATATAGGGAAGAAGAAAACACATTGAAAAACGTAAAGGGTTGGGAAAGACGAAAACAGAATAAAAGTTGGAACCACAAAGTGAAAAACACAACACAAAACGCAGAGGCTTCTGAATTTGGAGAGGATATCGAGTTTTCTTCTCTACTTATGGGCTTTTCTGCTTATCATCATGAGAAAGAAAATGCAGAGGCTTTTGAATTTAGAGAGGATATCGAGTCTGCTTTTCTGCTTCTAAATTAAAGCTCACAACAAGTTAGTATATCAAAACCCTATTATCCTTCATTTTCTTCTACTTTTGGTCAAGAAGGTATCAGAATTGGTTTTTTATCTATTTCATACATCTGAATAAAAGATGTTGTGATGTTCTCCAATATATTAGTAGTAGTAGGTGTAGCGGTAAATTCATGACCATCAAGTTATGGATAAGCTTAACGTCAATAAAACTAGAGTCGCCACCGTGTTTTTATTGTTTCCAAAGGAAAAGGGAAAAGTACGAACAAAACCCAAAAATAAGAAGTTTTCAAATCAAAACTAATAAAATGCCAGAGATAACAGGTAAGGGGGTTGGTTACACAGAGGGAAGGTGTTAGCACCCAAATTGTCCTAGGTACTCCTAGGGAGCCCTTTTTTATATGTGCATATGTTTTTGGTATAAATGATGTTTGATAAAAATAAAGTGTGGGGATGAGAAAAGAATTCATTAATTATATTTTTGTGTTTGACAAGACCTTCGGTCTTGTGCCTATGTACCAACATAAAAATGAGGGATCAAAACCTCGTAGTTCGTGGTAAAAATTTCAAATAAATTGGTGAATTTGCTTTTTACAATAGTTTAATAAGAAAGGGCACAAAGGGCCAAAAGTTTGAATGGAGTTGTTAGTTATTTTTTGTCTTTTGAAATTTAAGTCAAGATGGTTAAGTTTATTTATAAATTTGATTTAAGAAAAGAAGTTCAAAAATTCAATGGCATAAGGCCAAAGTTTCTAATCATTAAAACATGTCTAAGTTTGAAATCATAAGCAAAGAAAAGCTTTTGAAAAGAGGCAGAGGTTTTGAAATTTAAGAAGTGGGGGAGATGAGGAGGTTATCCTAAGCACAAATTTAAAAGTTAAGGATTGAAAGGATCTGACCAATGGGATGCAATCCAACAGACAAGAATGTCATATAGCAATCCATTTTCCTTTGGACTTTAATCAAGCAATAGTCAATAAGCAATAAGCAATAACCAGACATCATGAAGATCAAGGCATCAAATAAAGATGGCCCATTCAAGCAAGCAACTCCAATAGCTAGTAGTCTTCATTGTCTTCCCATGTATCAGATGAAATATTCCTTGATTAACTCAGAACAAAACATTAGACATAGGCAATAACAAAATAATAATTAAGCACAGAGACAAAGTAGCATATGAATCAAAGAGATCCCCAAGTCTTGTATCAGATTAAGGCACAATTCAAAATAGCTTGGTCTTAAGATGTTGGTATTTGCCAAGTCCTTTTAGCACAGGGAATGTTGCCTAATCCTAAGTCCAAAAGTTCATATCAAAGTTCAACAGTCCACCAGATGTTTTTTTAGGGTTTTTGTTGTTATTAGGTATTTTAAGGTCCTAAGACCACAAACAAAATCAAAACACATAAACAATATATACAATCATAAGATATGGCTCAAATGAGCAAAGTGAAAATGACATAAACATAAACAAGTTATATGAAATGTAAATGGAAATGGATGATAAATTACTGGAATTTAAATTGCATAATAGTAAATGACTTGAAAGTAAACCAATATTAATAAGAGTTAGCTAAATGTTAGTCAAAAGTTAGTCAATTATTAGTGGTGATTTTTAATTGATTAAGTCATTCTTTGGAGAACACTCAACCATTCATTCACAAGTATGAATCCTTAAACCAAGACATCTTCCATGAGAAAGGCTCCAACTTGGATAATTCAACAAGTATGCCACTAGCTCCCATGAAAGGAAAAAAGGTAAAGTCTCCATACAATGCCATAAAGAATGGGAGACTTACAACCTCACTTACTAGAATGATATGCCTTGAGGGTCAAATTTAGCTCTATGTTAAGCAATCGTAATTGGACTTATGTAGAAGTCATAACTATATGAGGTCGGGAAATAAAAATATAGGTGTTAATGCATGTTAGATCTTTGGTACAAAGAACCAAACTCCTAAAACATACTACACACTGAAAGAAAAAACCAAAAGGGAGGGACCTATCTCAGTCATACTTGTATTGATTCATCTGACACAAGGTCATTGATGAACCAATTAGCCTTTAGACATTAGAGATTTCATTAGTCAAATGAGGGAATGGGAAATAATAGGGATGAAGATGAAGAGGGAGGGGAAGATAGAAACACAAATTGATCATGAGAGGAATTTCATCAAATCAAAATCATCCATCCATTTTGGGAGATGGAATGTATATTTCATTAATCCCCTAAATTCAATGGTTTTGATCCAACAAAAGTCAAATCAACCATGACCAAGGTCCAAACAAAAAGTCAAACATCACAAGACCATAAAATGGCTCAACAATATTTTTAAACATTAAATCAATAAAAAATGAATTAAAATGCATTTTTATTTGGTCAAAACCTAAAATTTCTTCAAAACACCAAATAAATGGCCAAGGGATTTATCCTAGGTCAAACAAGGTCAAAGGACCTTAGACAAAAAAATTCACAATTTTTAGAAGTATTTTTAAACAATTAAAAAGATACACTAAAACATTTAATTAATGAAAAATACCAAAATTACAAAAAAATAATTTTAATTCAAAATATGGAAGAAAAAAATATTTAAATATTTTTTGTGAAAGTCCCATATTTTTTGGATTAAAAATGAAATTAATATGATTTAAACAAAATAAAGGGATTAAATGAAAAATCAGAAAATAAAATGAAATTAAAAAAAACAAGGGCCATCAGATGTCCCTCATTAATTGGGGTGGCAGATCTGATGGCCAAGCGCGCGCTTCCATCCAACACCCCAGTCAACGCGTGTACACGCGTGGTATTCAGAAGCAAAGGCCAGGATTAGAACGTGGATTCATGATTAGATGGTCTAGAAAATGCCAACACACCACCGGAGCCCTAGCTTCGGCCATCTTTTCCGGTGACCTCATCGGACTGGTCCACCATAAACCACCACCAAAATAAAAAGTAAGGACATGATTTCATGGGAAAATGCTCAGAAGCACGAATCTGACCTCCATTTCTTTCATTTCCAAGTATATTGAAAGATACATGGATTTGAAATTTGAGGTTCATGATCTGAGTTACTTCGATTTGACCTTAAAGCAACTCAATCATGTTGCCTACATTGGTAGGACTTCAGCCAACCAAAAATCAAAGAGAATGGTGAAGAATTGAGAGAGAAATCAAAGAGATAAAGTTTGACAAATTTCATCTTCTGTTTGCAGTGATGAATCTCGATATGGATCTCAATTGGCTTGAGCTTGCTTCCACTTGATTGCAGGAGGTGAATTGAGAGCTCAAATGGCTTGGATTCTTGGAGTTTCAACTTCAAAACAGAATTGAAATTGAAACTCGATTTTCAATTTGAAAACCTTCAAGATTATCCTCTAATGGTGAAGGGAAGGTTACAGGAGCAAAGCTTGGGCAAGGTGACCTCAATTCTGAGCAGGAGGCAATGTATTTATAGGTTTGGTAATTGATTTCCATTCAAATGCCAAAAATAACAATTCTCATGTTCATGCTTGCATGGGTGTATGATAGGCCCATGAAATGATGTCAAAAGGTCCAAAAATGATCATGAGTGATTCTGAAAGTGTGACATGAAGTTGTGCATTCGAAATTGAGAAGTGACCATGAGATTCATCCAAATGGAACCATGAAGAGTAACCACGCGCAAGTCATTCAAACCTTGTCCAAATGAAGTGATTTTGGAGTTTTTGGAAAGGTGAGATCAAGGGGAACAACTTTCATGTTGAACACTTTTCCATTTGAAGTTTGTATCATGATGAATTTTGAGGTGAAAGTTTGGGAAATAAAACATAATTAAAAAAAATTTAAAAGTCAAATGTTCACTTCTTCCACCTTGAACAACTTTTGCTATGAGCTTCAAATGGAAGAAGTTCCTTCATAAAAGTTGTATCTCTTTCAAACCTCTTAAATTTAGTCATATATTTGATCTCATTTGGATTTTTCATGAAGGGGTTATTCATTTTAGAAGTTGAGGAAAATTGTCTGTTCAATGGTAATGGCCCATAATGACCTATAATGTTTCCTCTTGGAACATGCCCTTCCAAATTGAATTTGAAGTTTATCGAACAATAAAAGTTGGAGAGGATGAAACTTAGATGGCATTAATATCATAAAAATTGAGCAAGTTATGGTCCTTGGAAGTTGACCTTCTAACTAGGGCACAAACAAAATGACCTATAATATTTCACCATAAAAAATGACTTTCCAAGAAAAACTAGCTCTTGACCTCAACATGAAAGTTGTTTGTAATTTAATAAGGAATAACTTTACTCTTGGAATAATTTCATATGAAACATATTGTAGGAGATAGGGTCTAGGGAACCCCAGTTTTGACCAGTTGACTTTCTCTGGTCAACCTCTTTGAACCTACTTGCAAACTTGAAGTAATCTTGATCTTTTAGACTCATGGAGGATAATATATGTATAATATGATGTAATATAAAGTATACCTTGAAATATTTGATCAATTGTTGAAGAAACTTGTTGAGGAAGTCACACAAGATACTCAGATGAATTAGGGCTTCCAAGGCAAACAAGCTTCAAGCTCTTGATGAATTCTTGATCAAAATGATAAGTGAAGATAATGGGGATCCATATATGATGTATAGAACCAATTTGTGAAGGAGAAGAGTGATCCAAAACGTAGCGGAATTTAAAATTTCTCCTTTAGTGATCCTTACAAATGGGCATGATCAGTGATAGAATCGTTACCTCTTGTGGCGATTGTAACCTTTGATGCAGGTCTACGAAGCGATCACAAACGTTGAACGATGACAACGCCTCTACTCAGTCCACATGAACGGATTCCTTCAATCTCAGTGCTAGCTGCTACGAATGAAGGCTTTGAGTGAGAGTGAGAGAGAGAGAGAGAGAGAGAGAGAGAGAGAGAGAGAAACGAAATTGCAACTGCACAAATGCTTCTACACAAGGGTTCTATTTATAGAACCACTTGTGTGGGCTGCAAGCTAAAAAGCCCACTCAAGTGTATGTGGCTCATATCTTATAATATGCCAAAATCACTTAAGCGCGTGGTACCTTATCATATTTCGTATTCTACTTAAGTACACCGTACCTTACGATGTTCTATAATTCACTTAAGTGCACCATACATTGCGGTATTCCTTAGTTACTCTATCTCTCATCAATCCGTCCTTTTGTGTGTGACCCTGTAGGTTTTCGCGGCATTGGCAATTATATTAAATCACGTATTTAACATAATAAACAGTGAGCGGTATCTAGCAACACGTCATTGCTACCCAAGACACGAAAATGTCATGTGATCTGAAAAATCCTTCTGTGATAATACTTATGCGTATAATTACCCTTTTGCCCTTATGTCTATATTGAACACAAGGCATAGACCGTGTCATCCTTGTCTAGTTCAATATTAGGCCCATATACATTTATCCTGTTACGCAGGATGGGCAAATTTCATCTAGGTCACTCATGTCCCTTAGCATGCTTCGTGGAGTACCCATCAACTGTCTTTATGGTCATCCAGTTACGGACAATGTTTGATCAGTAATAAGGCACTCGGCTCTACATCTAGGGTCCATAGTGGTTTCAGGTCGAAGGGTAGTATACACCATTATCACCATGAGAATAACTTATGACACTTTGCATAACATTCTATATAGTATTCTCATAGCGGGTCAATCCAGTATAAATATTACTCTTAATATTCATACCTATGTTTAAGACTTGATAACTCCTTATCCATGATCCATGAGATGTGATCATCAGTATATATACATAATAGTCTTAATGCTTTAATGTTATCCCATTTCACAATAAAGCTCGACTACGGATACTTTAAGAATAGTGTCCCTATGTTTAATGTGATCTCATGATTAAATCACACTTGATACATTAAACGGACTAGCTATTCTAGGGACTTTATTAAACAAACATAATAAAGAAAAAGCCTTTTATTATTAATAAATAATTCGATACAAGTATCAAAATTATTGGCCTCTAGGGCTTACACCAATAATTTGAACCATTCCTTGATTGATCTCCTTACACTGAGGGTCTCAAACCCTAGATATGAGCTTGATGAGGCATTGGTGGATGCACACACTACCTACAAAAGAAACAAAGTTATACATAGACATGTTTTTTGGCATTTTGGTTAGTAAATAATGAAAAACAAAGTATGATACAATCAAATATGCTTTGTGATCTCTCCCAATTCAAACCCAATGAATGAGGGGTAAGGAGGATGTCAAGGTTTGATCCCAAAGCCAATGCAAATGATGAGATAGCATGAGGGATATTAGGGTCAAAATTGGGGTCTTACAGTAGGTATTAGAGATGGTTGTTTTATTTATTTCATACACATGTTTTACACTGGTTTTTGTTGGGGTGGTGTTGCATTATGCATCAGGTTTATTGTTTAGTTGTTGTCATGTAAGGATTCGTAGAGATGTTTATCGTTTGTTATATGTTTTATATTTTTTAGTTGTTGTTGTGTACTTGTTAATTTGTAAATCAACTAGGTTATTTGGATATTTGAAGGGTTGGAATCACTCGAATCTCGAACCGTCCACATTTTAACCTTGCTAGAAGATAAAACACTGACTTAAGCGGTTTCATTCAGAGCATGTTTAGAATAAATTTTAAGAGTCTGTTTGGCATATAAACTATGTCTCATCATTTTTAATTGTGAACTTTATTATTATTTCTTCTCTTTTCCATATTCCAACATAATTCTTTATTATGTTCTAAAGCAGGTTGTGTGATATCAATGTGCCTCTCATGTGCTTCTAGAGAAATTATATATGTTATTGTTTCTTCTCTTTGTACTCTTACAATACCTTTAATTTCTATTAAAATTTATTTGATATCAATGGGATTATGCATATTAGAACATTAGATAATATTTTGAGACAATTTGATTATTTTTTAGGGTTCTGTATGAATGCGAATATTTCGAGAGAATATTATATGATCATTTGAATTCATTTGTAGGTATCTATCAATCTTTTTAGCAACTTTGCATGTAGCATCTGATGTGAGGCTGCATCTTGGTCTTTGATGTGCCCTCTTTTATTTCTCATGGTGTGATGGTGGAGATGTGTTACGATTAAGGCTTCTAGAAGGATCTCTCATCTCTAGTTTTATTTGTTTTATTTTTTATTTAATCATTATCTATTCTAGTTTATCATATCCTCCTTAAGACAATCTATGGATATATATTTCTTTCCCTAATCCCCTTTCCTTTTTGCCTCTTAGCCAAAAATTCATGAGTTCTGTGAGACTTGACAAATTTCTCCCACATATCTTTATCAATAAATGGATACATCACATATGAAAGCGCTAATTCAAGCTTTGTTTTTTTAATATAATCATTTGTGAGATGTGTCTTAAAGGCCCTCCAACGCTCACCAACATATGTAATTTGTTTCTTTTTTCAGCTTATCATCGTTCTGAACAATAAACACTTCCTACATTTAGAAAAAATAGTTGATATTAATATTAAACCAGAAAAATAAATAGTCATATAAACTTGTAAAACAAAGCATAATATTTAAAATAAATAATGTAATATTAGATCATAATTAATATTTCAATTCATCAGATACCTCGTGTCAATTATCTATCAAAATGACAACTTGGATTCTATCGTTTACCAACACGTAACTCCTAAAACTATCAGCATGTTCCCCATAAGCCTTACCCGTTATTGGAGAAAAATAAACTAGGAAGCAAACACCACTTTCGTTGGATTTTGACACTTTGGCCATCATTGTGGCACCTCTAATTTTTATTTTACTTTTAGTATTAGAAAATGTTATAAGAGAGGTGTTGGTCAAATTTCTCATCTCTTTGTAAGCAACACTAATCAACAACAACAATAACATGGTACATATAGTCTTTTGACATATATCTGCTAAGGAAACTAATGCATATAACTATACTATACTCATGGTACATATGCTCTTTTGAACATCAACAACGTCAACACTTCCTAGGAATATTTAACTTGAAACAAAATCAACAACGTCAACATTTTACTTGAAACCAAACCAGTGGTCAGTGACACTATCAAGAAAAACAAAATTTCTATCAAAATAACTTATTCTTATCAACATAATCAGAATAAACTCTCTAAACATAACATATAAGAAATAAGAAATTCAAAAAACAAAACTAACATTCCTAAGAGGATAAAGTGAGTTACCTACCAAAAGTGTGATGGCGAAGCTTCGTTGGACTTTGGTTGGAAGAGTTAATGTTGAAACAGTTGTATTGAAAGAGATGATAGAATCTAAGTTTAGAGTGTTTTGATGAAGATGAAAATCGCCTAAGGTCTTTATTAAGAGAATGAAGATGAATTGAGGACTATTGATAGGTAAATTAAAAGTTACAGTCCAGTTATGTAAGTATTCATGCAAAATAACTTTCATGTACGAAATAAGGTACAACCGAGGGAATAAATTAACTTAAAATATATATAAAATAGAAAAATGTCATTTTGGAAAACTCATGCAAATGATATTACCTCTCGGTTGGGTAAATCACCGAGGGAAAACACTAACATAAAAACAAACAAAAAAATTAAAGAACAATGCTCATTTAAGTAAAAAAATTAACAAAATCAATATTTTTGATTATATCATGAGTATTTCTTTTTCATCCAACAAATAGTACTTTCGTAATTTAAAATGAATAAATAAAGGGAAGAGCGTAAGACGTCAACTAAAAAAATGTAAGTTTTGCTCCCTAAGCCAATTGAAGAATAAAAAAAAACATAAAATGCAGTAAATATGATTTGAAGCGAGTTCTTTGAAATATCTACTCCCTCGATTAGTAGATAAACCAGGGGAATAGGTTGTATTTAAAAAAAATAAACATGGTGACACTAGGAAATATACATCGGTTAATTGTTGGACAAGGTGGAAGCTTTGTCATAGAATGTTTTATTTGTAGTAATGATGATAGTCTTGTAGGTGCTTAATTGGCTGCATTATATGGTAAAACACTAGCTGGTTACTAATGTCTTGGCTGATGTCATGACATGTATGTGTGACTACATTGTAGTTACTGCAGGACTAGCTAACACAGGAATTATTGAATGTCAAACTGGATGCTGTGACATTCATACCTGTCAACAAATACTAAGGAATAGAACAGCTGGTGTTCTGTTAGAACTTAGTATGTATTTCCAGTCTGGTTATCAAGGGAAGACCAGACCTGGCATAAGGCCTACTGACTGAATGTCAAATTGGATGTTATGACATTCATCATTAACAGCAGCTACTGAAAATTAGACAGAGTGGTGTTCTGCTATACTTCAGTATGTAACTTAGTTAGTTCTTCGAGAGATTAACAGAACTAACTTAAGGCCAAATGTGTAAATGTTAAGTTGGACACTTTAACATTTATTAATGTAAGCTGTTACTGTAGTATGGTCATTTTGATCATGTACAGGTCAGCAAAATTGTACAGTCTGTTTTCTGGAAAAACAGACTCAGCATATGGACCTTGATGTCAAGCTGAATGTCGTGACATTCATTCCTGACAGCGTATGCTATATTGTAGGTTGTTCAGTTTTCTGTTTCAGCTTTTCTTGGGCTATTCTTCAGGAAGTCAACAGCTTAGAGAAAATCCAGGAAATCAACAACCAAGTTACATTTAATGAACCTAAATAGTAGCCTATTTGTTAGTAACCTAAATGTTGAATTTATGGGAACTCGTGTGACCTTAAATTCAGGAGAATACAGGTGCAAAAGCCCAGGTACTGCAATATAAAAAGGAAGGCGTTCCTTCATTCAGTCTCGGGGATTTTGAGGCGTGAAGATTAAGTGTGTCCATCATACTTCACTGCTGTATTTTTGTGAGTCTTGTATTAGACATATCTTGTAAGCCAAGCCATCATCACGTTGATGATTGTTTTGGTATAGGGTGTTCATTGAGTTGTAAGTGTTGTGTCACTCAAAGCTTTTAAGCGTGAGTGCTGTGTATCTTGATTAAAGCTGTGAAGCACAATCAAGAGTTTTTGAAGTGTGACTTCAACTTGTCTTTAATAGTGTTTAAAGATAGTAATCACTGAGGTGATTGAGGGGGAGTGAGTAGGAACTCTGATCTTAGGTTAAGATTGAAATTGCATTGGGTAGGGATTAAGTGATAAGTTGTAAACGGGTGAGTTTAGCTTTGAATTGATACTACTAATAGTGGATTTCCTCCCTGGCATGGTAGCCCCCAGATGTAGGTCATGTTGGACTGAACTGGGTAAACAATTACTTGTGTTATTTACTGCACTTACATTTAAGTTCTGCATAATTCTTGTCTGTGCAGAATTGGATGTCATAACAACCCGTGTGACATCTAAAGTCTGATAACTAGAATTTCAATTGGCATCAGAGCAGGCACCCTGCCTGTGAATTTCTGGGTGAGATCTAGGGAAGTTACTTTCTAGTACCATGGACAAGGATATAAGACACTCAAATAGACCACCCATGTTGGATGGCTCTAATTATGATGAGTGGAAGCCTCGTATGATAGCCTTCTTAAGGTCTCTAGATAGCAAAGTCTGGAGAGCTGTCAACAAAGGATGGGAACATCCAATGAGGACAGGTGAAGATGGAGGCAGTGAGCAGATTCCTGAAGAAGAGTGGGACAAGGAGCAAGAGGCACTAGCTCTTGGAAATTCCAAGGCCTTGAATGCATTGTTCAATGGAATCAGTAAGAACATCTTCAGGCTGGTGCACCACTGTGAACTAGCTAAGGAAGTTTGGGATACCCTCAAGGTAACTCATGAAGGTACTTCCAAGGTGAAGATGTCCAAACTTCAGATGCTGACCACCAAGTTTGAAAATCTGAGGATGAAAGAGGATGAGACTATTCATGACTTTCACATGAATATTCTTGAAATTGGAAACACCTCTGGTGGACTAGGTGAGAAAATGGCTGAAGAGAAACTTGTAAGAAAGATTCTCAGGTCCTTGCCTAAAAGGTTTGCTATGAAGGTCACAGCCATAGAGGAGGCACAGGACATATGCAATATGAAGGTAGATGAGCTCATTGGTTCTCTCCAAACCTTTGAAATGGGCTTGTGTGAGAATACTGAAAAGAAGAACAAAAGCGTAGCTTTTGTATCTAATGCTGAAGAAGAGTCAGAAGTAGAATATACTGAAGGTGATGACAGTATATCAGAAGCCTTAGCCATGCTTGGAAGGCAGTTCAACAAGTTCGTGAAGAAGATTGATCAAAGAGGGAGACCTAATGTCAAGAACATCCCGTCTGACATCAGGAAAAGATCAACTTCTGATGAAAAGTTCAACCAAGGCAAGGGAATCCAGTGTCATGGTTGTGAAGGGTATGGACACGTCAGAGCTGAATGTCCTACTTATCTCAAGATGCAAAAGAAGGGGCTAACTATCACTTGGTCTGAAGGAGATTCTGAGAGTGAATCTGAAGGAGAATCTGCCAAACATGTCACTGCACTAACCAGTGTTTGTGCATCTGATGATGACTCAAGTGCAGATGAACTGACCTTTGATGAACTTGCTGCAGCCTATAAGAAGCTGTGTACCACCAGTGCAGAAGTGCGTGCACAAGGAGAAAAGCAGAAGAAACTCATCAAGGAACTGGAAGATGAGAGACAGAAGCAACTGTCTATCATAGAGGGTCTAAATGGTGAGATAGCATTGCTGACTTCAAAGCTGAATCAGATGACTAAGTCCATCAGAATGATGAATAAGGGAACTGACACCTTGGAAGAGATTCTAAAGGTGGGACAGCAGTCTGGAACCAAATCTGGCCTAGGATTTGGGAAAAGATCCTCAGTTGAACACAAACGCCCAAAGGCTAAAGTTCAGAAGGTCAAGCAGAAGTCAAAGCCAATGTCTCAACATCGAGGAACTAGGATGAATGATCATCAGAAGAGGAAATACCAGGCGTGGAGGTGTCACCACTGTGGTAGACTTGGTCATATAAAAGCCTTTTGCTACTGGATTCATGGTTTCCCTAACCAAGCCTCGCATGTCAGGCCTAAGCATAAACCATATAAGCATTATGTTCCCATCAAGAAGCAACAATGGTATGCTAGGATAGCACACACTGCTCTAAGGGCCTCTACCAGAGAAGACTGGTACTTTGACAGTGGATGCTCAAGACATATGACTGGTATGGAAAATCTACTGGTAGATATTCAACCTCACACTACCAGCTATGTGACCTTTGGTGATGGTGCCAAAGGAAAAATAAAAGGTGTGGGTAAGCTGGACTGCTCTGGAGTTCCAAAACTGAATAATGTGTTGTTAGTAAGAGGACTAACTGCAAACCTCATCAGCATAAGCCAGCTGTGTGATCAAGGGTTCCATGTTCAGTTTACTAAGGAGCTATGCATTGTGACAAATGGTGACACTCAGGAAGTTATGAGAGGAACCAGGTCCAAAGATAACTGTTATCTGTGGGAACCTCAAGTCTCTAACTTTTCCATAATGTGCTCCTCAGCCAAGGAAGAACAAGAGGTGAAGCTGTGGCATAGACGACTTGGACATCTCCACTTACGGGGAATGAAGAAGATTATATCCAAGGAAGCAGTCAGAGGGATCCCAAAGCTGCTTATTGACGAAGGAAGAGTCTGTGGAGAATGCCAGGTGGGCAAGCAAACCAAGATGTCACATCCGAAGCTGGGACATCCTACAACTTCCAGAGTTCTGGAACTGTTGCATATAGACTTAATGGGACCTATGCAGGTTGAAAGTCTTGGTGGAAAGAGATATGCCTACGTGGTGGTTGATGACCATTCCAGATACACGTGGATAAGCTTCATCAGAGAGAAGTCAGATACATTTGATGTCTTCAAAGATCTGTGCATAAGACTTCAAAGGGAAAAGACCAGTTGTGTGGTCAGGATTAGAAGTGATCATGGTACGGAGTTCAAGAATTCCAAGTTTGATGAGTTTTGCTCATCTGAAGGAATAAGTCATGAGTTCTCCTCCCCTATAACCCCTCAGCAGAATGGAATAGTTGAAAGAAAAAATAGAACTATTCAAGAATCTGCCAGGGCAATGATTCATGCAAAGAAGCTCCCCATGCACTTTTGGGCTGAAGCAATGAATACCGCGTGCTATGTTCACAACAGAGTCACCTTGAGAAAAGGAACCTCCTCCACTCTGTATGAAATATGGAAAGGCAGAAAACCCACTGTGAAGTACTTTCACATCTTTGGAAGTAAATGCTACATCCTCACAGATCGTGAACAGAGAAGGAAGCTGGATCCCAAAAGTGATGAGGGTATATTTCTAGGATACTCCACCAACAGCAGAGCCTACAGAGTGTTGAACTACAGGACCAATGTCCTGATGGAATCCATAAATGTTATTGTGGATGATAAAGAGGAAGGGATCGATGTCATAGAGGATGTTGAAACATTCCTTGACAGTTCAACTGACATTCAAGTCAAGTCTGAAGAAGTACAGGAACCTCCTCCTGAATGTGAAGTAGATGCAACCACCAAAATGCCATCTATCAGAATTCAGAAAGACCACCCTAAGGATCTTATCATAGGGGATCCTAACAGTGGTGTGACTACCAGGTCACGGGGAATAAGCTCAAATTCCTGCTTTGTATCCAAAGTTGAACCAAAGAATGTGAAAGAAGCCCTGACTGACGAGTACTGGATCAATGCCATGCAAGAGGAACTTGAGCAGTTCAAAAGGAATGAAGTATGGGAGCTAGTTCCAAGACCTGAAGGGACCAACATCATTGGTACCAAGTGGATCTAAAAAAACAAATCTGATGAGAAAGGAGTAATTAATAGGAATAAAGCAAGACTAGTAGCTCAAGGATACACTCAAGTTGAAGGGGTAGATTTTGATGAAACATTTGCTCCTGTGGCTAGGCTTGAGTCCATCAGATTGCTGTTAGGGGTATCATGCATCCTGAAGTTTAAGTTATTCCAAATGGATGTGAAGAGTGCATTCCTGAATGGCTACTTGAATGAAGAAGTCTTTGTGGAACAACCTAAAGGGTTCTGTGATCCTAACCAACCTAAGCATGTATACAGGCTGAGGAAAGCCTTGTATGGGTTGAAACAAGCACCTAGAGCATGGTATGAAAGGTTGAACGAATTTCTGACCTCAAATGGATACAGAAAAGGTGGAATAGATAAAACCTTATTTGTGAAGGATGAAGACGGCAAAATCATGATAGCTCAAATCTATGTGGATGATATAGTCTTTGGTGGAATGTCAGAACAAATGGTTCAATAATTTGTTCACCAGATGCAATCCGAGTTTGAAATGAGTTTAGTTGGAGAACTGACCTATTTCCTTGGAATGCAAGTAAACCAAATGGAGGACTCTATGTTTCTCTCCCAAAGCAAGTATGCCAAGAACATAGTTAAGAAGTTTGGTATGGATAATGCTAGGCACAAGAGGACTCCTGCGCCTACTCATCTGAAGTTAACCAAAGACGAAGGAGGCCCTGGTGTTGATCAATGCTTGTATAGAAGCATGATAGGAAGCCTACTTTACCTAACTGCAAGTAGACCTGACATTTCTTATGCAGTTGGAGTATGTGCTAGATACCAAGCAGAGCCTAAGGTGAGCCACTTGAATCAAGTCAAAAGGATTCTCAAGTACATCAATGGGACGTGTGACTATGGGATGCTGTATTCACATGGTTCTGAGCCTGTCCTATCTGGGTACTGTGATGCTGACTGGGCTGGGTGTGCTGATGACAGAAAAAGCACATCAGGTGGATGTTTCTTCTTAGGAGACAACCTCATATCGTGGTTCAGCAAGAAGCAGAATTGTGTCTCTCTGTCCACTGCAGAGGCTGAATACATAGCTGCTGGTAGCAGTTGTTCCCAACTGGTTTGGATGAAACAGATGCTCACTGAGTACAATGTCACTCAAAATGTCATGACATTATTCTGTGATAATCTCAGTGCCATCAATATCTCCAAGAATCCCATCCAACACAGCCGGACCAAACATATTGACATTAGGCACCACTTCATCAGAGATCTGGTGGAAGACAAGGTGATCACTTTGGAACATGTAGCCACGGACCTTCAATTGGCTGACATATTTACAAAGGCTCTGGATGCTACTCAGTTTGAAAACTTAAGGAGCAAACTGGGAATATGTCTCTCTGAGACCTTATAGCAACCATTGATGTTTGGGATAAATTGTTTAATATCTCTGCCTATTAAACAATTTGTACTAGGCTATGATTGGTCAACAGATCATAGCTATACTACTTGCAACAAGGGTGGATACAAGAGGGTAAGGAGACACCCTACTGTGAGAAGGCCAATGTACCTGCAGGAGTTCAAGGATGTTGTCCATGCAGGAGTGGTTCTGGATGTCAGAAACAAAATTATGGCATCTGATATGGTGGTACCTACTGTGAAGCAAAAGTGGGTGATTACTTGATCAAAGCTGTGAAGCAAGATCAAGTGGATGCTAAACTTGGTTGAAACTGTGAAGTAAAACCAAGCCTGTAACTCTGTCATTATTCTCTGGTTATGTTGTTGGCTTTGGCAACATTTTTGACAAAAAGGGGGAGTAATAAACCCCTGACAAACAGAGTGGGTCTCTACAACAGACTCTCATGACAGATTCCCTCCCCTGCAGCTGTTGTGTGTTGAAGTTTAGCTGCTTTGTGAAGTTTTTATTTAACTTCCATGTGTGTGAGTGTGCTGCCACTCTGAGTGTATTAGCTAGGCTTATTTCCTGCTAGGTGTGTGATTCCGCTGCTATGAACTCTGTTATGGGGATCAAAGTGTTTTAGCCAAAAATTTGCCAAAGGGGGAGTTTGTAGGTGCTTAATTGGCTGCATTATATGGTAAAACACTAGTTGGTTACTAATGTCTTGGCTGATGTCATGACATGTATGTGTGACTACATTGTAGTTACTGCAGGACTAGCTAACACAGGAATTATTGAATGTCAAACTGGATGCTGTGACATTCATACCTATCAACAAATACTAAGGAATAGAACAGCTGGTGTTCTGTTAGAACTTAGTATGTATTTCCAGTCTGGTTATCAAGGGAAGACCAGACCTGGCATAAGGCCTACTGACTGAATGTCAAATTGGATGTTATGACATTCATCATTAACAGCAGCTACTGAAAATTAGATAGAGTGGTGTTCTGCTATACTTCAGTATGTAACTTAGTTAGTTCTTCGAGAGATTAACAGAACTAACTTAAGGCCAAATGTGTAAATGTTAAGTTGGACACTTTAACATTTATTAATGTAAGCTGTTACTGTAGTATGGTCATTTTGATCATGTACAGGTCAGCAAAATTGTACAGTCTGTTTTCTGGAAAAACAGACTCAGTATATGGACCTTGATGTCAAGCTGAATGTCGTGACATTCATTCCTGACAGCGTATGCTATATTGTAGGTTGTTCAGTTTTCTGTTTCAGCTTTTCTTGGGCTATTCTTCAGGAAGTCAACAGCTTAGAGAAAATCCAGGAAATCAACAACCAAGTTACATTTAATGAACCTAACAAATAGCCTATTTGTTAGTAACCTAAATGTTGAATTTATGGGAACTCGTGTGACCTTAAATTCAGGAGAATACATGTGCAAAAGCCCAGGTACTGCAATATAAAAAGGAAGGCGTTCCTTCATTCAGTCTCGGGGATTTTGAGGCGTGAAGATTAAGTGTGTCCATCATACTTCACTGTTGTATTTTTGTGAGTCTTGTATTAGACATATCTTGTAAGCCAAGTCATCATCACGTTGATGATTGTTTTGGTATAGGGTGTTCATTGAGTTGTAAGTGTTGTGTCACTCAAAGCTTTTAAGCGTGAGTGCTGTGTATCTTGATTAAAGTTGTGAAGCACAATCAAGAGTTTTTGAAGTGTGACTTCAACTTGTCTTTAATAGTGTTTAAAGATAGTAATCACTGAGGTGATTGAGGGGGAGTGAGTAGGAACTCTGATCTTAGGTTAAGATTGAAATTGCATTGGGTAGGGATTAAGTGATAAGTTGTAAACGGGTGAGTTTAGCTTTGAATTGATACTACTAATAGTGGATTTCCTCCCTGGCTTGGTAGCCCCCAGATGTAGGTCATGTTGGACTGAATTGGGTAAACAATTACTTGTGTTATTTACTGCACTTACATTTAAGTTCTGCATAATTCCTGTCTGTGCAGAATTGGATGTCATAACAACCCGTGTGACATCTAAAGTCTGATAACTAGAATTTCAAGTCTATTGTAGGAAAATTGAAACTTACTCTTATTCGAATGTCGCCAAAGCTTTGTATATTGCATAAATCAAACTAATTCAGCTTGATGATAAAGTTTTGGATTGCATCATCAACGGATATTTGAGAGGTGGTGATAACATGAAATAATATCACATTCTAGGACTCGATTTAATTAAATTATATTATTATTTACTTCAGTTTATTTCATTTTACGCGATATTACTCGGTATTTTCTTTCTATTTGTCTCAGGTAGCTTATTTGAAAAGGAAGTGAAAAAGGAAGAAAAGGAGGTGAAAAAGGAATGAAAAGAAGCAAATATCAAAAGCCAAAGCCCAGCCCAAAAAGCACAGGCGCTACGCCTGTGATGAGCGTCACACAGGCTGTGACGAGCGTCACGCTCTGCCCACTTGTGTTACGAGCGTAACACATGGTGTGACGGACGTCACACCATTCTCCTATATTTTTGGCTCCAGAAGCGCAACAAAGACGTTGAGGCCTATTGTTACGCTTGACCGTTTGCAACGTGAAGGCTATGTACACGGAAAACCTTTGGAAGCAGTTACAAAAGTGACTAATATAAATAGTAGCTTTTGGCAAAACCCTACGTCCTTCCTTTTTTTTTTGCTTCCTCGGCCGTTTCTCTTTTCCGCGCTTTTCTCTTCCAGCAGTGCAAGCATATTTTACAGCATTATTTTTACAGTCTTTATTTTTTTTTCCTTTGCAATTTCTATTTTCTTTTCCAGCAATTAATTAATTTTCGCACAATAGTTTCTAAACCGGAAACTATTGTGTACCTTTCACTAGATCTAACCTTACGTTAGACCCTAGATTTTTATTCCTTCACTTTTATTTTTCTGTCTGATTGAAGAACTCAAGAACAACAATCCAACCAGTCTGTGGTGGATGTTCAAGACTGCTATTAATTACTCAGGTTCTTTAATTATTGTTTGAATTTATACATGCCCTGCTTTATTGTTGATTTATATTATTTGCCTGAGATGAACCTGTGTATGCATGATAATTATTTAGATCTGTTTAGCATGTTTGGCTAATTTATTTAGGTATCGGTATGTAGAGTAAGCGGAATAAAGGAATCACAACTAAGTTGGTTTAATTAAGTTTAGAATAAAATCACTCTTTTTACGGTCTCAACTTACAGGTTTAATAACAAGGTTTTTGTACGAAAGTAAAAGACATAAAGAAGTTAAAATCAATAGAACGAGAGTTTGAGTTTTTAACTGGACAGTGTAAATTGAACATTAATTCTAGATCAGGGCGAAAGCAATTTTTAGAGTAAATTAAATTCTAATCTTTTTCAAAAAGTATTTTTAAAGGTTGAATGTGAGGACGAGAGTTAAGCATTTGAATTTAATTGTATAACCTAAGTCAACAGAGCGAGAGTTTGAGACAAGGGTGTTTAAACGATTAGTGTTTTCTTAAAAAGAGTTTCTACGGAGTCTATTGTTTTCAAAAAGTGGTTTTTGACTTAACAAATAAGTGACAACTACGTTAATATAAAATCATAGTTTATTCAACAGAGCGAGAGTTTGAGATAAGACTTTTAATCAATAGTGTCAACTGAAAAGATTTATTTTAAAACCAAGAAACCAACAAAGAATTGATTCCCTAATTACGACGAACTACATACCGATATCCGTTTAGTTGATATTTAATTTAGATCCTATTTTTAGTTTTAACTTTTCCCCAAACAATCAAAGTATTACCCGCCTTAGCTTTACGAAGTAACCTTAGAAAACGGTATATCGATTCATAAGTCCCTGTGGGATCGATATCTTTCAAAACTACGCGATAGAACTGTGCACTTGCAGTTTGTACCCTAAATTCGACTCATAAAGTCGCGATCAAGTTTTTGGCGCCGTTGCCGGGGACTTTTATTAAGTCGATATCGTAACTCTTCTGTTACGCTGTAGAGACTAAGGCTTTTCTTTTTCTTTTCTTTCTTTCGTTGATTTGTATGCCACACACTCGCTCACAAGGCGAGTCGTACTACTTACGAATCAACGATATCGAACTATATCTCTGAGTCTTACGACAAATTCGGGAATATCGTGCTGCAAACAATCTCCCTCCTAGCGAAATCCCTGATTTCAAAAATATTTTCCCTTCAATACCCGAGATGGCAGAACCAGCTCGTGCTCTTCGAGATTACGCCGCTCCATCGCAAGATGAGCCGCATTCGAGTATTGCTCCACCCGCAATCGAAGCAAACAACTTCGAACTTAAACCTTCACTGTTGCAGGCAGTGCAACAGAACCAATTCTCTGGAAATCCTACCGAGGATCCAAACCTTCATTTATCCGTATTTGTTCAATACGTTGATATTGTTAAAGCTAATGGTGTCACTTCAGAGGCAATTCGACTTCGTCTTTTTCCTTTCTCGTTAAGAGATAGCGCTAGAAGATGGCTTCAGTCTCTTCCTTCCAACTCAGTCACCACATGGAACAAGTTGAAGAAAGTCTTTCTTGCCCGATATTTTCCGCCAAGCAAAACAGCTATGTTGAGAGCCCAGATAAATGGATTTAAACAGAAAGATAACGAGTCTCTTTTCGAAGCATGGGAAAGATACAAAGACGTGATGAGACTTTGTCCATACCATGGTTTAGAGGACTGGTTAGTAATTCATACCTTCTATAATGGTCTCTTGTACAACACGAGGTTAACAATAGACGCCGCCGCAGGTGGTGCACTAATGAACAAACCTTATGCTGATGCTTACCAACTTATCGAAAGCATGGCCCAAAACCACTATCAGTGGGGAAGCGAACGAACAATGGTGGAAAAACCTCAAACGAAAACTGGCATGTACGAGATAAGTAACCTTGATCATGTTAATGCAAAAGTGGATGCTCTGGTCCAGAAAATTGAAAGTTTAAATGTATCACCTCCAGCCACTGTGGTTGCCATAACTCAGAATTGCGAAGTCTGTGGAATCCAAGGTCACACTCCTGCAGATTGTCAACTCCTAACAGGAATCCAAGCGGAGCAAGTAAACTATGCTCAAGGAAGTCCCTACTCGCATACCTATAACTCAAATTGGAAGAATCATCCAAATTTTTCATATAAGAGTAATAATGCTTTATACGCACCTGGACAATCTCCAAATCAAGCCCCAGCTATACCTCCGGGATATCAAAAGCCGATCCCATCTACACCTAACAATAACGCCCCTAGGAAATCCAACTTGGAAATTATGATGGAAAATTTTATAGCTTCTCAACAGCAAACCAATAAGGATTTCTTAAACCAGAATGTACACACTGGCGAACAAATTAAACAACTAGCAAGTAAAGTAGATGCCCTGGCTACCCATAACAAAATGCTGGAAACGCAAATATCACAAGTAGCTCAACAACAAGCACCTACTGCTGCCCCAACTGGTACATTTCCTGGACAGCCCCAACCTAACCCGAGAAGCCACGCTCATGCAATTATACTGAGAAGTGGAACGGAAGTGGAAGGACCGTCTGATCCAAGGGTAGAAAACCAAAACTCTGAAAAGTCAACTGAGGAAAGTGAACCTGAGGAAAAGGAAGAGAGTAATAAGGAAACCGTAGAAAAGAAAGAACCTTATGTACCTCCAGCACCCTATAAACCACCTATCCCTTACCCTCAAAGGCTTATTAAAACCAAAGATGCGGGCCAATTTAAAAAATTTGTTGACCTACTAAAACAATTAAACGTCACAATTCCGTTTACCGAAGCTATTACGCAGATGCCCTCATATGCTAAATTCTTAAAGGAAATTGTTTCTAATAAAAGGAAACTTGAAGATAGCGAAACTGTCACACTCACCGCTGAATGTAGCGCTATAATCCAGAATATGCCTCCTAAACTTAAAGACCCAGGTAGTTTCTCTATACCCTGTCACATAGGAAAATTTGTCATTGACAAAGCCTTATGCGATTTAGGAGCCGGTGTTAGTGTTATGCCTTTATCCATATGCAAGAAACTGGAAATGGGAGAACTAAGACCAACTAAAATGTCTGTGCAACTAGCAGATCGTTCCGTCAGATATCCTGTAGGAATTCTTGAAAACGTTCCCGTGCGCATAGGTCAATTCTACATTCCAACCGATTTTATAATTATGGACATTAGAGAAGATGAAGTTACACCCATCATACTAGGAAGACCGTTCTTAGCAACCGCCGGTGCGATCATAGACGTAAAACGAGGACGACTCACCTTCGAAGTAGGAGAAGAGAAAATTGAGTTCATTCTTTCCCAATTTTTGAAAGCACCTGCAATAGAAGATACATGTTACTTCATGGATATCATCGATAAATGCATAAAAGAAACAGAGTTAGAAAAAGACAAATCATCTGACTATCTTGTAGAAGACAAACTTAACCAATGTCTAGCAATAACACCAGATCCTACGCAATGCCTTAAGAAACCAACCCTAGACCTAAAAACACTTCCCAAAATCTAAGATATGAATTCCTAGACTTAGAACTTGAACGACCAGTGATAGTTAATGCAGACCTAGGAAGACTCGAAACAGAAAAACTCCTGCATATCTTAAGAAAATATCCAACCGCACTAGGATACAACATCACCGATCTTAAAGGAATAAGTCCTTCTATCTGTATGCACCGCATCATGCTAGAAGAAGACTGTAAAACTTCTAGGGAACACCAGAGGAGACTAAACCCGATCCTGAGTGAGGTAGTGAAGAAGGAAATAACCAAGTTATTAGAGGCAGGTATCATATATCCTATATCTGATAGCAAATGGGTTAGTTCTGTACACGTAGTACCAAAGAAAGGAGGTGTAACAGTTATTGAAAATGAAAAAGGAGAAACTATAACCAAACGAATCGAATCGGGATGGAGAATGTGCATTGACTATAGGAAACTAAACAAAGCAACCCGAAAAGATCATTTCCCTTTACCATTCATTGACCAGATGTTAGAACGATTAGCAAAACACTCTCATTTCTACTATCTAGACGGTTATTCAGGCTTCTTTCAAATACCAATTCATCCTGATGACCAAGAAAAGACAACATTCACATGTCCTTTTGGTACCTTCGCTTATAGACGAATGCCGTTTGGCTTGTGTAATGCTCCTGCAACCTTCCAAAGGTGCATGATGGCAATATTCGCCGATTTTCTCGAAAACATCATGGAAGTATTTATGGATGACTTTTCCGTATGCGGACAAAGCTTTGAAGAATGCCTTGAAAACCTAGAAAGAGTTCTAGAGCGATGTGTAAAAGTAAACCTAGTACTTAATTGGGAAAAATGCCACTTTATGGTACAAGAAGGAATTGTTTTAGGACACATCATCTCGAACAGAGGAATTGAAGTAGACAAAGCCAAAATAGAGGTGATTGAAAACCTTCAACCCCCAAAAACTGTGAGAGAAGTACGAAGCTTCTTAGGACATGCCAGTTTTTACCGACGATTCATTAAAGACTTCTCTAAAATAACTAAACCTTTAACCGGGCTATTGATGAAGGATGCTGAATTCATATTCGACAATAACTGTTTAGAAGCATTTCAAACGCTTAAACAAGCACTGATCTCCGCGCCCATAATGCAGACACCAGTTTGGAATGAACCATTCGAAATAATGTGTGATGCCAGTGATTACACTGTAGGTGCTGTTTTAGGACAACGAAAGGATAAAAAGCTTCACGTTATATATTACGCAAGTAGAACTCTGGATGAAGCACAAATGAATTACGCCACAACCGAGAAAGAACTTCTAGCAGTAGTATTTGCGCTAGATAAATTTCGTTCTTACTTGGTCGGAGCCAAAATAATCGTCTACACTGACCACGCTGCTATCAAATACCTCTTAACAAAAAAAGATGCTAAACCTAGACTCCTAAGGTGGATCCTGTTGCTACAAGAGTTCGATTTGGAAATCAAAGACAAGAAAGGAACTGAAAACGTAGTAGCAGATCACCTCTCTAGACTCGAGAACCTTGAAACGGAAAGAACATCAATTAACGATGATTTCTCGTACGATAAACTTATAGCTACTTTGGAAGAAAATAACGCTGATAAACAGGTAGAAACCACCTTAGCTATATCTGTTACACCGTGGTACGCTGATCTCGTCAATTATTTAGCTGCCGGAATAGTTCCACCTACTTTATCCTACCAGCAGAAGAAACGATTCTTCTATGACATAAAACACTATTACTGGGATGACCCATTACTTTTCAAAAGAGGCCCCGATGGTATTTTCCGTCGGTGTATACCCGAAGAAGAGGTAGAAAATATAATCCAACACTGTCACTCCGCCCCTTATGGTGGACATGCAAGTACATCCAAGACCTGCTCCAAAATCCTACAAGCCGGTTTTTATTGGCCAAATATATGGAAGGATGTACATGCAGCTATTAAGAAATGTGACAGATGTCAACGCACAGGAAACATATCTAGACGTGACGAGATGCCACAAAAGGGCGTTTTGGAAGTAGAGATTTTCGACGTGTGGGGAATAGACTTCATGGGACCTTTTCCATCCTCTTTCGGTAACAAATACATACTCGTGGCAGTTGACTACGTATCGAAATGGATTGAAGCTATAGCTTCTCCAACAAACGACACACGAGTAGTAACTAGACTCTTTAAGAATATAATATTTCCAAGGTTTGGTGTCCCAAGAATAGTAGTCAGTGATGGTGGATCGCATTTCATATCCAAGGTACTCGAAAAACTACTGTTTAAGTATGGCGTAAGACATAGAGTAACGACACCTTACCACCCTCAAACCAGTGGGCAAGCGGAAGTGTCTAACAGAGAGATTAAACAAATATTAGAAAAAACAGACGCCACCTCAAGGAAAGACTGGTCGTTGAAATTACCAAAAGCTTTATGGGCTTATCGAACTGCTTACAAAACTCCCATAGGGACAACTCCATTTAAGCTCATTTATGGAAAATCCTGCCACCTCCCGGTAGAATTAGAACATAAAGCCTATTGGGCTATTAAAAATCTAAATTTAAACTATAAAGCCGCCGGTGAAAAGAGAATCCTTGATATAAGCGAATTAGAGGAACTCAGAAGAGACGCTTACGAAAATGCCAGAATCTACAAAGAGCGAACAAAACAATGGCATGACAATCGCATATCAAGGAAAATCTTCAAACAAGGCGATACAGTTCTTTTATTTAACTCTAGGCTAAAGTTATTCCCAGGAAAACTACGATCTAGATGGTCAGGTCCTTTTCAAATCACCAAGGTCTTTCCCAGTGGAGCGGTAGAAATTAAAGGCGAATCTATGGAACCATTTACCGTAAACGGGCAACGTCTAAAACATTATCACTATGCAGAAAACAATGAAGATTCGCAAGTCTTGCACTTAGACGAAATGCCTCCAGAATTTATAGATTATATTTGATAGTTTTAATGTCGAGCTTGCGACATTAAACAAAGCGCTTAGTGGGAGACAACCCACCAATATTTATATTTTCATTTCTTCCTTAATTATTCTTTTAAATTTTATTTAGTATTCTTTCTTAGTTTATTTTAATTTACCAAAAAAAATTCTCTTCTTCTTTCGGCATTTGGCCAAATCCTGACTAAAACTCTTGTTTTCTTTTTCTCTAGCTAACACTAACCTGATGGGACAAATTGATCGTATGGGTATCAAATTCAGAGGGAAAGCTCAGAAACAAAAGTTTGAGGAACTAGCCACGAGAGAGATGCTACCTAGCCTGTATGCTGATGACTGGGCAATGACTGCCCTTGGACTAAGACAAAGTGTCATGTATTTGTTGAGTCAGATTGGGTGGGAATCCTCTCCTATCCGTAGACATTTCGTCACTTACCGGAGACTAACACTAGAATTCCTTAGTTCCCTGATCTATCTACCCAGCCATGGGAAAGGAATAAGCAGAGGTTTCATCCAGTTCAGAATGTTTAACATGGAGTACCAATTTAATATTCAAGACTTTACCAACCTTTTAGGTTTCCCTACCTCCCTTGACACATTCACAGTGAGCCAAGAAGAACTTTTTGAATATAGAGAACTTGAACACTTTTGGGAAAGCTTGACTGGAAATGACGATCCCGAGGAACATGAGTTTCTCTCTGGAAACATACATAACCCGGCCTTTCGCTATTTCCATAAGATCCTGACCCACACCTTATTTGGGAAGAAGCCAAACAGTACAACAGTTTCACGTGATGAACTCTTCATCATATTTTGTGCTTCCCAGAACCGTCCAGTAAACGGTGCCACTTTTATGTTGGCAAATTTAGACCACCTTATCCAAGACGAACGAGCACCAATTCGAATAGGCGGTTTGATAACCATGATTGGTAATGCTATCGGATTACGTCAACCTATGCTTGACTTAAGCCCTTTTTGTGGCATTACTATTATGAGTATACCCTTCCTCTTCAACACTATGTTTATAGCAAACCTAGGGTCTGACGAGTTTGAGCTTATAATTAATAACCAAGTTCTTTGCCTATTCACCATGCCCGATCCTAGGACTAGTGTCCATAACCGCAATAACTGGCTCTACAATCTGAACGCAACACCCTCTCCCGCTAGATCCACTGAATCCATCCAGGACTATGAGATTTATGATGACCAGATTCCTTATGCTGAATCTGACCCTCAGACACCATCTGGTTACTATGATATTGATCCTCCTCCTCAGTCTGTCCCGGCCGAAGAATCAGCAATACCCGATCTTAGACATCATATGCCCGGAGCTGACTATAACACCACCATTCAAGCTTTGATGTCAGAACAAGACGCCCTCAGAGAAGAGTTAGCTAACATGGTACAAGAATTTCTGGGATACATGAACAGTATGATAAATCAGTTTCACGAGTTGCTAAACCGTGTTAACTCCTTTGCTCCTCCGGCCAGAGATCGTGCAGATGGATAGAAGTTGTTTTTCTTAGTTATTTAGTTTTAAGTTAGATTATTCATTAATGTCATTTCAAATTATGTTCGTATTTGTTTCTCTTTCGCATTTTTGTTTTTTTCTTCCAATGTTACATTATGATTATTTTATGAAGCTATTGATTTATTCTACTTTATTATGAACTATGCAATATCTATCAATAATGCTCTCTACTATTGCTGCCTACATAACTTATTAAAGAAAAATATATTTATGCACTATTATGCAAAGTAGAATAGCATGCAAGGGAAATTTAAATAGCAGAACAAAATAATCTGAAGCAAAACAAAATAATAAAAATAAATCACTATAATTATTATAAAGAACGCAAGCAGTAACGTGCCAGAAAGACTGTGTGACGAGCGTCACACAATCTACCACGGACGTCACACCAAGTGCCTGTGACGCCCGTAACGCCCCTGTCACGAGCATAACACCTTCAGACTAGGTGAACGTTACAAGCCGTTGGAGACACGACCGTTACACCACTTCACCTTTTTACCTTCCCCATTTATTCACATTTACCCACATTTATTTACTTTTCAACCACTCCCTTTCCAACTTCCAAACTTTTTTCCTATAAATACCCACCATACCTTTCTTCCTACATCACAACCATTCTATACAATCAAATACATTTATTTTCTTTCCTATTACTTCTTCCAACTCATTCATCAGTATGGCGGGAAATCAAAATTTTGGAAACATCATCTTCCGATCTGAAGATGATAATTATCAAAGAGAGCAATTCGAGCGTTTCCAACAACGAGGTGTCACCTCTACCAGGTATCCTGATTTAACTTGTTTACAACAATTAGGATTACTTCAAGGTATCGAGTGGATGCTCCGCCTTGCCGATCTAACCTTTCTATGCACTCATAATCAACCTACCTACCCCTCCCTAACCTTAGAATTTTTAAGTTCATATGCGTACAACACTCCCACCGGTGAAGACGAGTACTTAACCGGTACCGCAACCTTCCGTATGTTCAACATTGAATACTCCCTATCCCAAAACCAATTGAGCACCATGCTACAGTTCCCGGTAGAAGGTCAAGTCCACCCGCGAATCCCTCCGAATTCCCAGTGGAACATACACGCCTTCGACCTCTTTAAGAAAATATCCGGCGTAGATACCAACAATTGGGATGTGCTCCTTGCTTCCCATATACATAACCCAACCATCCGGTACTTCATCCGCATCCTGCAAAACACAGTTTTTGGAAGACCGAACAACAGCAAAGTCAACGCAAAGGAATTATTCTTCCTCGAATGCGTCTTCGAATCGGATACTAAGGTAAACGCCGCCTCCTTCCTATTTCATCATATTCGCACCTTATGTGCTAGAGGACGTCAACCTTTTGTAATTGGTGGATTAATCACCACCATAGCACTTTGCTTAAACCTAGGGGACCGACTCCAAACTTTAGAATCTTTACCTCCCCTATTTATGGACATAAGCTACTGTCGGTCCAGCCGCCTAATCAAGAACAGGATAGGCGGAGGGTATTATCTTATGGTGAACAACCAAGAGGTCCCAAGCGTTGTTCTACCCAACATTGCCTTAACCGATGTCACCAATCCCAACCGCCATATCTATGATCTTAATGCTCCCGAAGCTACCGAGCCTGCACAAGCAAACCCGTCCACCGACGAGTTTGAAGAAATGGAGCACGGTGATCAGATTCCTGCACAACAGTCAGTCCCGCTCAACCCTTCCGATAGTGCAGCTGGTCCATCCTCACGACGTCGTCGACGAAGAAGGCCTGCAACCAACAACGACATCATGGATGCTATTGACGGTATGCAAGCACAGAATCTCGAAATGATGCGCCAAATGCAACAACAACAGGAAGCGAGGAATGCCATAACCGATCAGCGGTTCACTGAGTTGCTCACCAGGTTTGATGATTTAGAAGTCCGTCAGCGATCACCCGGTCCAAGAACAAGAGGCGGACGGCAGCATTGATTTCATTTCTTTTTCTTTTTGTATTTCTTTTGTTTTCCTTGAAACATTGGGGACAATGTTTCATTTAAGTATGGGGGGGGGGGGGGGGGGGGGGGGGGGGGGGGGAAACCGTGTTCTTTCTATCCTCCCTTTTTCAAGTATGTACCTTTCTTTTCATTGTTATTTCCCTTGAAATTATATATAAAAAAAAATATAAAAAAAAACAAAAAATTATTTTATTATAATATAGATTTATTTTAAGTTAAGTCCCTAATGTGAAAAAAAAATTCTATTATCTATTCCCTCAAAATTTTCATGAGCCATAACAAAAATTCAACACACTCAGTAAGTATAAAGGTTGCTCATTTTATCAAACTTGAGACAAATTAAGACAAAAACTATTACCGCCCCAACACTCTAAACAAACCTCAACATGTTGGATCAGAAAGGCAGCTGTTATACAAGTCCCTGGATTTTAACCTTATAATAACCCCGAGTAGTTTATACAAGAAGTCAGCACCATCTTAATAGCAAACTACGTGGAGGGCCGATGAATATAAGTGAATGATTCTCAAAGTAACATAAAAAAATATATATACATCAGGAAATGCACTAACTAAGTTAGGTGATCCTTACCAGATCATTTAATCCAAAAGTTGCAGATCATACAAAAACATAATACGAAAGATCCATTATAAGTTGGTTCAGCAGGTATCTGGTACTGAACTTGGTAGGGCGGACTACGGTCTGATCCCCCGCAATTTGCAATGGACTAAGTAACGAAGTTATCCGACTCATGTACCAGAGCTTCAAGCTAAAAAGGGGATCAGAATCACTAACCAGTCACTCCACTATGTGCGCGAAACGATAAAAGGCTTAATGTGATTTCGCTAGAATGAAAACGGGTGAAATAAGAGTAAAAGAACCAGGCTAGCTATAATAGCATGACTCGAACTGGTTTGCGTGAGGTAAGAGTATCAGATGCGGTAACGGTTGTTCTTGATGTCGAGAATAGACTCAAGTTGCTTCTAAACAAAATCTACTTGCAACCTAGTACGAATTGATGTGTGTTTTGAAAATTCACCTGGCTAAATTTTTAAGCGATTACTATACTGTATTTTGCTTGAGGACAAGCAAAGATCTAAGTATGGGGGAGTTTGATAACATGAAATAATATCACATTCTAGGACTCGATTTAATTAAATTATATTATTATTTACTTCAGTTTATTTCATTTTACGCGATATTACTCGGTATTTTCTTTCTATTTGTCTCAGGTAGCTTATTTGAAAAGGAAGTGAAAAAGGAAGAAAAGGAGGTGAAAAAGGAATGAAAAGAAGCAAATATCAAAAGCCAAAGCCCAACCCAAAAAGCACAGGCGCTACGCCTGTGATGAGCGTCACACAGGCTGTGACGAGCGTCACGCTCTGCCCACTTGTGTTACGAGCGTAACACATGGTGTGACGGACGTCACACCATTCTCCTATATTTTTGGCTCCAGAAGCGCAACAAAGACGTTGAGGCCTATTGTTACGCTTGACCGTTTGCAACGTGAAGGCTATGTACACGGAAAACCTTTGGAAGCAGTTACAAAAGTGACTAATATAAATAGTAGCTTTTGGCAAAACCCTACGTCCTTCCTTTTTTTTTCTGCTTCCTCGGCCGTTTCTCTTTTCCGCGCTTTTTCTCTTCCAGCAGTGCAAGCATATTTTATAGCATTATTTTTATAGTCTTTATTTTTTTTCCCTTTGCAATTTCTATTTTCTTTTCCAGCAATTAATTAATTTTTCGCACAATAGTTTCTAAACCGGAAACTATTGTGTACCTTTCACTAGATCTAACCTTACGTTAGACCCTAGATTTTTATTCCTTCACTTTTATTTTTCTGTCTGATTGAAGAACTCAAGAACAAATCCAACCGGTCTGTGGTGGATGTTCAAGACTGCTATTAATTACTCAGGTTCTTTAATTATTGTTTGAATTTATACATGCCCTGCTTTATTGTTGATTTATATTATTTGCCTGAGATGAACCTGTGTATGCATGATAATTATTTAGATCTGTTTAGCATGTTTGGCTAATTTATTTAGGTATCGGTATGTAGAGTAAGCGGAATAAAGGAATCACAACTAAGTTGGTTTAATTAAGTTTAGAATAAAATCACTCTTTTTACGGTCTCAACTTACAGGTTTAATAACAAGGTTTTTGTACGAAAGTAAAAGACATAAAGAAGTTAAAATCAATAGAACGAGAGTTTGAGTTTTTAACTGGACAGTGTAAATTGGACATTAATTCTAGATCAGGGCGAAAACAATTTTTAGAGTAAATTAAATTCTAATCTTTTTCAAAAAGTATTTTTAAAGGTTGAATGTGAGGACGAGAGTTAAGCATTTGAATTTAATTGTATAACCTAAGTCAACAGAGCGAGAGTTTGAGACAAGGGTGTTTAAACGATTAGTGTTTTCTTAAAAAGAGTTTCTACGGAGTCCATTGTTTTCAAAAAGTGGTTTTTGACTTAACAAATAAGTGACAGCTACGTTAATATAAAATCATAGTTTATTCAACAGAGCGAGAGTTTGAGATAAGACTTTTAATCAATAGTGTCAACTGAAAAGATTTATTTTAAAACCAAGAAACCAACGAAGAATTGATTCCCTAATTACGACGAACTACATACCGATATCCGTTTA